>NC_055960.1:30069793-30102293 GCF_018492685.1 Alosa sapidissima | reverse complement strand
AGAGTGTGTGTGTGCACAAGGGAGAGAAAGAGGGAGTGTGTGTTGAAGGTGAAAAGAGTGTTGTATGCCTCAGCCCTGACTCTCCTCTCTAACTGAAGCCAAAGAAAAATTACAACTCTGCCAAGCGCTGGCCCTGAGCTGGCAGATGGTATCACACGCTGCAAGGCCTGCTGGGATATACACAGGGAGGCAGGTAAGACGGGTCACGGTCAAGGGTAGTGATGGCTAGGGAGGCTTACAGGGGAAGATGCTGTGATTAAAGCAGCAATTTGAGTGTCTGGGGAGGGTATGTGTGTGTGTGTGTGTGTGTGTGTGTGTGTGTGTGTGTGTGTGTGTGTGTGTGTGTTGGGGGTCCTATCTCCAAGAAGAGGAAGATAAGCAGCAGTAGGGATAGTTTAATGGCGTTGTTGACAAACGCACATTCATCTCTGGTGCTGAGCAGCTAAGGAGTCTCAAGAGTCTTTCAAAACTACACTACCAGTGTGAGAGCGCCATCCCCATCCCAGAGGGAGAGGCAGAGCCTTTCAAAACTACACTACCAGTGTGAGAGCGCCATCCCCATCCCAGAGGGAGAGGCAGAGCCTTTCAAAACTACACTACCAGTGTGAGGAGTGTGTGGAGTGTGGAGTTTGTGGAGTGTGTGGAGGGTGAGGAGTTTGTGGAGTGTAGAGTGTGAGGAGTGTAGAGTGTGTGAATGTGTGGAGGGTGAGGAGTTTGTGGAGTGTAGAGTGTGTGGAGTGTGTGGAGTGTGAATGTGTGGAGGGTGAGGAGGCCAGGGTGTGTGTCTTGCCCCATCTCTCTCTCCCACTCATTTCCTGTCACTCTCTTCACTATCCTGTCCCATTATTAAAGGCATAAAAAGCCCCAATATATTTTTATAAAAGTATATATCTTAAACTCAGTAGGCTGGATAGGATTAAATGACAAGTTTAATCCATGAGAGAATACAATGACAAGTTTAATCCATGAGAGAATAGCTTAGACATTGAACATATTAGAACCATTCTGAATACAGATGCCTTTGATCTAAGATCAATCGAACAACGAGCAGATCTGAATTCCTGGCGTCGGAAGAAGACAGGTGCGGAACCTACCCCCGTACATCTCGATAGGGGACCAACTGGTGGTGGTGGCTGAATGGGGAAACGATGAAGTTGGCATACCTCGGGCAAACCGTGAACCGCTGCCAAAACCGAGCTGGGACCCTGTAGACAATCAGAATAGCTGTGTGAAGTACTGGCACAGAGTTACAGAGGCTAGAATGTTGTTTTTTCTTTCTGCCGGATAACAAGCATCTCTGAACTGACTGACCACATTTCAGCCCTCTAAGTCACTTGATATGACTTAGAAACACAACTGAGCCCAAGCACCAGATCTTTTGAAGCTGTGTGCACATTTAGACCAATAAAGTATTAAAAATTAGTACTTTAGACCATTAATTTGCAAAGGTATGCTCATGCGTTTTATAAAATGCCCTATGGAAACTCCACATAGGACTTTTGGTTACCCAAAATGCATACTGACAATAAAAGGCTTATTGTGTGGTAACCTCTTGGTGTAGAAGCATAATCCTGGTCTTACAAAATATGGAATAATTACACAAAAGTCTCTATTTTTGCCTTTTTATTTGTTGGTTCAATGGGTGTGTGTATAAGATGGACTATACATCTGCACAACTAATATTGAATAAAACAACATGAATATTCAATTTCTATGGATTCCTGGGAATATTTCAATACCCAATATTCTGCATCTACGTATAGCTAAGGATACACACTGCAGCTAGAAGGTAGGGAAGCACCAAAGGCGGAGGAGGGGGAGGAGGGCATAGTAAGATTAATCTGACAATGTAAAGCATTATACAGATTGTACATGAAAAAGTTGTCATGTATGGATTCCCAAGAGTCCAAGCTTTCAAATGGTGTATAACATTACTATGCTACATAGCAATATGGTGCATACAATTGATTTTGAATGTTGGGGGAAGGTGGGAGAAGGAGGTACTCAATGCTTAGGGACTGTTCGTTATTTATTGAAGGGGCCACCGGAGGGATTTTGAGTGCTGCAGAGGCCTGTCTCTGTGTTGCCCTGTTGCTACCCCCTTGCCATTCCAACGAAACAGATGTCTTCAAATCATCGTTTTCCTTGCTTGAAGGCGAACTTAGAGTGATGTTAACCTATTTAAAGCAACACCAAAGAGTTTTCTCTACCTTAAAATAATGTTGCCAAAATCGTTTCAGTGGTTCATCAACTCGTAACAGGGTGAACGGCACTTCTGCATTCGCTTCGCGGCCCTCTATCGGCTATAACCGCACTATGTAAGTTTGCCAGATCGGGTAGCGGATCTGTAGTTCGATGGAATGACACATAGGAAACTACAAATGTGACTTGCATCTGATGTCGCAATACATCGCACTTTCATAAGATCATGCAACATATTCTACCTTGTCTGTGGACATTGTTATTTCCAAAGCTAGTGCTGGATAAACAAATAGTGTGTGCGACAGAGGAAAAGTTCTTTGGTGATGCTTTAAGTTTAACGGCGTGATTGTCGTGAGAGCACGATCCATTGGCGCTTGCATAGTATTCGGCCGTATGTCTACGTGCGCACCTGCCTACCATCAGGCTACTCAGCTACTAGAGAAAGAATTTCCCCTGTTTGTATGTTCACTCCAAGTTGGCCTACCATAACTTACCAACTCTGCACTGTAGACCATAAACTGGCTATTTATATTTTTCTGTGAAATAACCAAATGTATTTGTTCAACTTTATGAAGCAGAATTACGCACTAGGCTACTTGGAACGTAACACATTTTTGTTTGCGCAGGAGAGAGAATGACAGCGATTAACAAATTGCACTTGTTGCTGGTTACCAATAAATACTATATATTTTTGCAAACAACAAAAACAGAAAGGACAGCAAAGCTAGAGATTGGGCAGGAACAAGGTCAATTGGTAGATATACTTGTCAAAACGTTAGGAGCTGGATGTGGATGAATGAAGCACAAGTATGTACTATGTATGTAGTAAAGTATTTACTAATGTTAAGCATGCACACTGTTTAACGTTAGACGGTATACTAAAAGTAAGCCAAAGGTAAATGTAGCCTTTTTAGGGCTGTGTAAAGTTTACCAAATTACTGTAATATAGGCTGTTACAGTATGCGTGAATAAAGTAGGTTACTTTGTTGCTACAACTGCAACCCTTCCGACGTTAATGGGGACGAATGTTGACTTTTTCCGTATTTTGGGTGAGAAACCCGGGGCATCTCCCTTATTTTCAATGTTCAATGTTGACAGCTATGGAACGAAAGAGAACGTAATATGGCGCTAGAAATCACATTCCCTCTAGAACCTTTGCTAGTGCCTAGATGTCCCTCAGTCTCCGTTGAGTCTCTACGAAAGCCGCAGCGCGAGGCCTTTATCTTGCTACTCTGCAAGAAAGAAGGAAATGAGGGGTAATAGTGGTGTGCAGAGAGGGGTGCCCGAAGTGTGAAGACTGAGACTGAAAGCTACATGGAAAAATATGCACCAAACAGGCCACTTTGAAATGTTGCTGTTTTCATGAATACAAAAGTTGGGTGACCCCCCCCCCCCCCCCCTCCTAGAATAAAAAAAGTTGGGTGACCCTCCCCTCAACAAAGAATAAAAAGACATGACCCTCCCCTATTTTCCTCCGATAGTCCATTCCATAAATACCAAACGGTCCCTTACTTGCATTTTCTGTCTGTGTACTTTCTCCTGGAATGGATTTGACCTATAAGGTGAAAGGTGACCTATGAACGCTGTACTGGTTGTACACACACACACACACACACACACACCATCAAAATGTTTTTTGTAGATAGATAGATATACTTTATTGATCCCTAGGGGAAATTCAAGAAAGGGGAAAGTGAGTTTATAATCCGCTTATTTGGTTTGGAGAGTGACTACTGGGTCTAATTACCATTCAAGGCATCGAGTAACAAAACAAGGCATCCAAAAGCATTGTGTTGCTGGGCAGACTCATGACATGAGCTGAAAGAACTAAAGAGAGAATGAGAGAGAGGAATAAAGGGAGAGAAAGAGAGAATGAGAAAGAGAGAAAGGGAAGAATGAGAGGGAAAATAAAGGGAAAGAAAGAGAGAGAGACTGAGAGAACATAAAAGGAGTGGGATAGAGAGTACAGACTGAAAGAGTGCCAGTAATGGAGGATAAAAAAGGAAGATAAATCAGGCTTGAAAAAAACGAGACTGTTAGAAAGAGACGGGGGAAGAGAGCAAATTTCTGTTGCCGGGCATTTCATGTGTGCCTCATTAGAGTGTTGGCGCCCGCTCTGAACCCAAATGGCCCAGGACTTGGGGGCCACAAACCAAACGAACAAATGCTTTGTGCGACCGACCGTCTTAAAAGCCAGCCCATCAGCGCGGGCTGAATGCTCACATTCATGCGTCCTCGGTGATCAGGGGAACAATGGTGGCCCCATCTGTCCAAGGCGACGTGTTTGGGAGCCTGTTGATGAGAGGGGAGGGGGACACTGGCCCGTGCTGTTTTCAGTGCTGGACATGTGTGTGTGTGTGTTTGTGTGTGAGTGAGTGCATGCATGTGTGTGAGAGTGAGTGAGTGTGTGTGTGTGTGTGTGTGTGTGTGTGTGAGTGTGTTGAGAGGGGAGGGGGTCACTAGCCCGTGCTAATGTCAGTGCTGGACGTGGCTCTGTGGACCCACCTGCTGCAGAAGCACACGGCCTGTCCGAACTATGTTTGCCTCATTGGGTGTTGTGTGTGAGGAAACCGATGAGGTAGGTTGCGTCAGTAGAGTATTTACATCTGTGTTATGTCAGAAATAAAAACGAAGAGGTGACAGCCATGAAAAACTGCCATGTGCTTTGAATGCAGTCACTAAATACATGTTTGTTTTTGTTTGTTTGTAAATTCAGAGGTTTTGCAATTGCAAAAAGAGTGACTGGACTGGACACTCCCGTGCACGATGAAAGGGTCAGGAGATGATGAATCAGTTATAATCTTAAACTGACCTCCTGCAAATGAATGCAGTTGCTGAAAGTATGTTGTTTTATTTGCCAATTCAAAACCACATCGATCCAGAGTATATCCTTAATAGTGAGTAATGGCTGTGAGCCGAAGAGTGATTACTCAGATCAGAACATCCTAGAAAACTCAATTTCACACTCAAGCTGTGGGGCTTGCAGTACAGCTGGCTACACATCTCCGTCAGATGGCAGCTGGATGCTTCCAGCGATGGTCCATATGCGTCAAGGGAAGAAGTCATCAGGAAAGTTTTTGAAGTCATTAAATATCAAAGATTCTATCGGCTGCCTTGATCCTGCATGCAGAGAGATGATGCTTCTCTCCTCCACCACGCAAACCAGGAGGCCAGTCAATATGCAGTCAATACCCTATACCCAATCAATACCCAGTATATACCCAGTTAATACCCAGTATATACACAGTCAACACCCAGTATATATGTAACCCCTTCTTAACGGGTGTGTGCATAGGCACTAGTTACAATACATAAAACAATGGCGCAAACAGGATCCTGAAGGTCTCAGCGGTGGAATGGTGAGCTGGCTGAGATTCCTGAATACCAGTAGGCTAACAATTAAAAATTCAATAGCGCGGTGCCTCCACTGTAAAAATACTACACTTACCGTATAGCTTGTGTATAGTGTATTCCTACAGAATTTAAATAATCAATGTGAAAATAATAATCAGACTAGTGGTGAATGCAGTAAAAGGAATTGCCAATACACCCTGGATATAATGAAATATAATAATCAAACATTTATTTATTAATAGTAAAAGTGATTATATTCAACAAGCTTCAAAAAGAAGCTAAGAGGGTGAAAACAATTTTCACCCTGACAGGCAAACGTTAACATTATTAACGTTAGCAAGGTTAACAGAGGAGAGAATGGTACCAGTATGAATAAAGTCTAGATAAACACATTAGGACAATACAAATCTACCAAAGAAAACAATAACCCCCAAGCGCTAACATTATTAACGTTAGCAAGGTTAACAGAGGAG
Organism: Alosa sapidissima; assembly: GCF_018492685.1. NCBI lineage: Eukaryota > Metazoa > Chordata > Actinopteri > Clupeiformes > Clupeidae > Alosa > Alosa sapidissima. The sequence goes on along the minus strand of NC_055960.1, from coordinate 30,096,264 downwards.
AGAATGGTACCAGTATGAATAAAGTCTAGATAAACACATTAGGACAATACAAATCTACCAAAGAAAACAATAACCCCCAAGCGCTTTCCGTTTGTGCACAAAGTCAGCTCTATGAGCTGAAGCAACCGCTACAATGCCAGTCCAAATCGCCGGTCGCTCGTGGCGAAACTCGAGTGTGTGTGTGTCAGTGTAAGTGTACTCACAAACAGTTTCACTCCACTCAGCCAACAAGCCGATGACCGTTATCCCGATGTAGAAGGGAGGCAAGCAGCGGCATTGAGCTAGCCGAGGTAGCCAGTGACGGCAGTAGCAGGGCGATTGGTCCTCCGGTGGGCTCAGCACCGGCGGTGAAGCAGTCGTCCTGGGGAAGGTGTAGCTCCGGTGGACCCAGCACCGGAGGTAACAGTCGTCCTTCAGAGGGTCGGGTAGCTCCGGTGGGTCCAGCACCGGAGGTATAAACGAGTTCGTCTCCGAAGAACTGCAGCAAGAGCTAGAGTAGCTAGTAGCTAACGACCAGTAGCACTAGCTAAACAGTAAGCTCTGAGGCAAGTTGAACAAGACCCGATGAGAGACACGAAGCCGGTCCACACCAAACCGATCACCATAAACGTGACTCACTCGCATACCTGTCAACATTTAGCGTTCCAAAAACGGGAGATTTTTTTTCGGGGGGGGGCAGTGTTTATACCGGATCTGTGTGCATATTTAATACGTTTCATACACGTGTTTCAACACTGCATTTCGGTCATTGCTTTTACCTTACCATTACCTTACGCATGCCAGTTATGTATCCATCAGCTGCCTGCCGCCTACTTCCAAAACTCCAAAGCGGCTTGCTGTCAGATTTGGTTCCGAGGGCACAAGTTCAGTGCATCAACAACACTCAATAACAATTTATGTGATGTGTTAATCAACATTGAAACTAAGTGATCGTGTATGTGTAGGGTGTATTTCATACACAATCTGGCAACATGAATGAATCAATGATTTTAAAAAGAAGTTTGATGGCCATGAAAATTACGGGAGTTTTCCGGGAGAAATAACAAAACGGGAGGGTGCTGGGAGATGACCTTGAAATACGTGAGTGTTGACAGGTATGCTCACTCGCACAGTTCACCGTTTGTGGGCCGGGGTACACAAAAGCACCGCTAAGTCTCCACAAAACAGCACTGACAGGTGGAGCAGGAGGTATGCAACAACAATATTGGCGCCCCCCCCCCCCCCCCCCCCCAAAAAAAAAAACACAAACAACTAAAGCAAAACAAAAGGCCAATAATTTACACTATTACTGTGCATTAGTGTCTATTGAAAATGTTTTTAAAGAAATGCTGCCAATTTGATGTTTAACTTGATGTTATACTTGATAAGTATTGGTGCATTGCCACTTTAAGAGAGTCTAAACGGTTCTCATAACTTCCTTTTGCCAGCTATTGCTCACAATGGATAAGGCTGATAGGCACTCTAGCCTTGTTTGTTTGCACCACATTGACAACACAATATTAAGTTATTACAAGGAGCCTTCATTTGTTAGGGTATGGAAACATGTAATGAGTTGCTGCTAGCATGACATTTCTGTTTGCAGTTGGCCATTAAAAGTGCAGTATGAGCATGGTAGCCACCTAGCTATCTGAATGGAATAGGCTATGTTTCAATCGGCATTATGCTTAACAAACGCTAGTTAAACATTCATATTTGCAAGCCTCCAAGTACAGACGTCATCACTTTAAATCCTACCTGTTGCCTTTCACCGTCCACTTATTTAACTGCTGTTGCATCCCTTGACATGTCATCTTCTTTTCCCTCTTTCTTTTTCTATTTTTAGTCGTCAACAGTTTTTTTTTTTGCTGTATCCATCTTTTTCCATAGACGGCAACTCACTCGTAGGCCTCTGCTCGCCCAGCGTTCACGGCGCCCCCACTCTCTCTTTTATGTCAAAATTCTATGATGGAATCTTATGAGATAGGGCGCCTACTCTAGCCTGTTAGTCCTCTAAAATGATCTAGAACATTGAGAAAATGTTGAAATGATTTAGAAACGGACAGCAGTAGCTACATATAGAAAATACCAAAATTATCTATTTTTTACCATCGCTTTGGCGCCCGCATGGACCTGCGCCCCTATGCGCCACATTTAGCGCATACCCACTTTTTACGGCACTGAGCAGGAGAAACAGTGACCTCTCTTCACTCCGGGCAGACTGGAACTGACGAGCTATCCCCTTACTGAGGGGATAGAATGTTCACATTCCCCGCGATTTCGCGGGCATAAACAAATAACAAATAATCATTGGCTGCTTAAACAATTTAAATAAAAGCAAAACAAACAAAGACATTTGATTGGTGCACATGTATAGAATGTTGGAAATCACAGAAGCAAGTAAATTACAAAGCATTCTGGTACATGGAGTAAATTCATACAGATGCCACAGCTCCAGTATGATAGGTTTGGATCAAATACGCTACCAGTATGAATGAACTAGGTTTGGATCAAACAGGCTACCAGTATGTTCTTAGTTCTTCGTAATTTTAGGGGAGAAATCCGGGGCTGTTTAAAACATGTGGCGGCTCATCTACAATCTTCAGTAGTCTGCGCCCATCTCATACCTTTACGTTTCACAATTTAGGGTTCAGGTTAAGGTTAGGGGTTGGATTTGGTCAAGGAAATGTTCAGTAATTGTTCAACAACAAATTTCCTTATAGAACTTGAATCTTAAAAGATGATTTCTAAAGTCTGTGTGAAGCCAAGTAAAAGTACTACTGTCCAAACCGTCATCTCTGAGGGTCTACATGTCCCATCCCATGCATGCATGATGCTCTAAGCGCTCTGCTCATTCGGTGATATATACCACAAGTGCTTTCCTTCTTGTAGCTGTCAGACATTACAACTGATTAGCGTGAACTGTTGAGCTATATTTTATTTATGTATGTATTTTATTATCATTGTCATGAGCCCTCTCACTCCACCGGGTTACCATCTTACCACCTTAATTGGTTTCCATTATCTTCCACTCTGCTCACCACTCTCTCTACTCAGCCTAACTAGCTCCACCTGTCCCAGCTCTGCTCTGCTCTAATTACTCTGCCAGCTGCGCTGCATTACCCACTAACCTCTCCCAGTATTTAAAGCCCTGTCTTTCAGCTCTCCTTTGTCAGATTGTCGGCAAAGCTCACACCCGGAACATGTTTGCTCGTGCGTCTGGCGTGACCCCGGACCTGCCTGAATCTTGGCTACTCTTCTGCCCCAGAAAACCAGACCTGCTTTCTGCCGTAACGACTCCTGACTACTCTACGATCCCGGTAACTCTGACCAGCCTTCTGCCTTGCTACTATGAATTTGGATTTCCCTTGAACTGTACTTCTGTCTTGTTTCATCCGCCCTGTTGTGTCTGTGTCCCCCCCAGGGCTTCCGGACCACCCACCATCGGCGTCATAGGACGCATCGCTGCCACTGGGGGGGACACAGACTCCGCACACTGGGCGGAACCCCTGGAGCCTTCACTCACTCCCTACTTCCCTTTTCCCTTAAGTTTAATAAACTTTCTGGTGTGACTCAATTGTGGTCCTCTGGTCGTCTGTCTGAACCGTGACAATCATATGCCTTTTTGCCTTTTAAAATGGACGCTTCTTGCTATTGCTGTTCTGGTGCTCCACTCTGTTGCTGTAACACTATACAGTAAAAGTCCCTACTGTGGGATTCATTATGATCTCATCTTATTAGATATCTTATCTTGTCATATAGCCTATTGGCTCAGAATTCAGGCTTGGAACACTGAGGATTCAATTGTTTGAATCCAATCTAGTGTTCTAATAATCTAATAACTAGAATTATAATTTCCTCATTTTGTTTAATTTTAGCCTGTTAGATGTGCCACACATTTAGATTTGGCCCGCAGTCGCCACTCTAATAGGTTTCCCAGGAGCTTTTGCTGGACTGAGAAGGGCAGCAGGAATATAAACTGGTAATTTTCCACCACCGTGGTGTGCTATGAACTATGACGTTTTTAGATGCTTTCCCACTATGGAAGTAAAAATGAGGAATGAATTGAACTTATTAATGACGATCATCAGGCAGGCATCACCCTTTTCATAAGCATTTTCTTATTAAGCTTTTTCACTTCTGGTGCTCATTCCAACTCATTGAGGTTGTAAAACGTTACCAATATAAATCAGAAAGAACTAAATCTACATTGTTTTATTCTTTAGAAAGTAACAAATAAAGTCTATAAGATTGAAATACCAGTATAATTGATTTAATTGTCCTTGAATATAAACACCTAAAATAAACAAGAAATTGTAAGACTGCAGAGTAGGCTCTGATTTTGGCTGGGAACTGACCACAGACATGCCACATCACCATAACCACTTCCCTGGGCTGACCGCCATACTCAACATCCTATTGGCAAAGGGTGTGTGAGAAAGAATGTCACACAATTATATTTTCTTGTCTTGTCGGGCTTGTACTGATTACACATGTACAAGGTCCATTCCTAGTCCATTCATACTGGTAGCGTGTTTGATCCAAACCTAGTTCATTCATACTGGTAGCGTATTTGATCCAAACCTATTGATAGTCCATCCATACTGGTAGCGTGCAGCCATATTTATAGCCTATCCACACGGGTATAAAATAAAAGTGCTTTATTTTTGTACACAGTCTCCTCCATTCATTCAGTTGAATACACCCTAGTGGGGAATTCTGGGTAATCTAGACCTGTGGTTTAATGGTGGCTAGGTAAGCTTAATCTTGTAGGGGTCACATTTTGATAGGCTACACAATAAATGGTGGTGGGGAAAAACAGTGACTGAAACTCACAAACAAACATGCGGACCTTGGACCTTGAATTTCCCCTGGGGATCAGTAAAGTATCTATCTACATAAACATTCTGTTTACGAAGAACTACTTCCCGTCCTTAACAAGTGGAGCCATCATCGCCCTCTCACACACACACAAACACACACACACACACACACATACACACACACACACACACATACACACACACACACACACACACACACAGTCTTATCCCATCTATCTTATCAAGTGTTTTTGTTTACGCCATGATTACTACTTTACTCAAGGAAATCTCTGACCGATTCCCTTACTGGAACCGGTTGCATTTCTTAAGAATAAATTCTTAGGAATAAACTTTTGTCTCTCCAAATAACCTGAAATAGTCCATGAGACAGAAAACAGGCACAGTGTGTTAGCCAGAACTCCAATACTGCACTCCTAAACAATGTCAAAAACAATGTGACATGCACACACACATACTGTACACACAAACACATACACACACACACACATGTACACACACTCACAGACACACACACACACACACACACACAGAAACACACACACACACACACACACACACACACACACACACACACACACACACACACACCTCTTATTGATCTGTCTCAGCTTTTCCACCAGACTGACCCCCCAGGAGAGACCACAGGAAACACTGGGTCGCTGACGAGCTGTTGGAGAGCCAGGACAACCCCTAGAGGGCCCTACGGCGCCTAGAGAGCTGCTCCACATATGGCCCTCTGGCTCCAGCCTCCGCCCCAGATAAAGCCCCTGTCCCATCCACACTCCCATCCACAGCCACAACCCCAGTCCCATCCACACTCCCATCCGCAGCCACAACCACAACCACAGCCCAACGAGTGGCCCAAAGCGCTTCGCAAATAGGCATGGACATGAGTGTGCTGTCACTTGCCACGTACAGTACATCAGCGCCGACATGTTTAACAGGCAAGCACTGGATACACAGCGGATTTTATTAAGCGGCACGGACAACATAGAACTGAATCGAAATGTACCCGGCGACGGCGGCAAAGTATGACGCTGGTGTGCAGGGATGTACTGAACATAATGGAATATCATGTAATCAAATGGAATCTCATATAATCAAATGGAATATCATGTAATCAAATGGAATCTCATATAATCAAATGGAATATCATATAATCAAATGGAATATCATGTAATCAAATGGAATCTCATATAATCAAATGGAATCTCATGTAATCAAATGGAATCTCATATAATCAAATGGAATATCATGTAATCAAATGGAGTATCATATAATCAAATGGAATATCATGTAATCAAATGGCGAAAGTGGAGTGTCACACTCATGTCGGTGTCAGTGTGCAGAGTGGTCTTAGTCCCATCCCCATCCACAGCCCCATCCACAACCCCATCCCCATCCACAGCCCCATCCACAACCCCATCCCCATCCACAACCCCATCCCCATCCACAACCACAACTACAGTCCCAGGAGCAGCCACAACCACAGTCCCAGGAGTGGCCTCAGTCTCAGCACACTGGACAGACATCAAAGAGCAGCTGCCAGAGAATCAGAGGTCACAGCCTTGTTTTGGTTGTTGACTCTCCTCAGAGGCTTGGACACGCAACCCTGCATGACACTGCATCCCCGTCCAGCCTTGGTCAACCCGTCTTTAAAAGAGAGCTCGCCTTTAATTATCCTCATCCATCTGTAATGGGTGTCCCTCTGTGAGTTTGGGGTCGACGGCCACTGAGGCTGGACGTGTATTTAAAGACACAACATGTTCTTATGTTCTTGTGATCAAAACAAAAAATGCCTCCTGAACACCATGATGTGACTCTGGACAATAAAACTATAGTCCCTCCTAAAACTACATCTAAGATGCTTGATGAGTTTAGGTAAGTGACAACTGCAGGTCAAAGAAGAAAATATCTTTCCCCACTAAGTGACCATTGATAGTAATATGCATCCAACATTGCTGTATTAGGTCAGAGACCATTAATAGTAATATGCACCCAACAATGCTGTATTAGGTCAGCTAGCATTTAGGAAACATATCAACTAATTTTAAGGTGCAGCATTTTTTTTTTCTTTTTTCCTTCTAATTTTGCAAACGTCATATTTACTGAATCTGTGTGTTCCAGCTGGCTTTGATAGGTCGGTTTCCTGCTGACGCTCTTGTGTGACTGCTGTTAGCGATGAGTCTGCGCTGGCCTCTTGACACAGTGACGTGACAGCAGGCTGGTGCTCTGGGAGCCGGTCTGTAGCCCCGGGCTGTCTGGAGGCAAAGGCTTGGGAATGGACCCGACGGATGACTGGCGTCACTCAGCAGGAATGGGAAGCATTCTCATCCTCCATCCTCTGACATCACATCCCATCACATGCCCAACCTTCTCTGAGAGAGAACAACAGAGAAAGAGAGGAGAGCGAGAGAGAAGGAGGGAGAGAGAGTATGAGAGAGATATGGAGAGAGAAGTGGTAAATTTCCACCACTGGATGAGTGATGTAGACTCTACAAGATCATTATTTTTATATTTCGCTTGGCACGAGGTCCAGTCATAGTGTCTAAAGTGTACCATGTTGTTACATGCATCATCTGTTTTGTTCAGACAGTATGTTGACATAACAACTTTATTCTCATCATTCTTCACTATTTCAGTTTCATAAGGCACATTCCACAGTTTTTCCCACACACACACACACACATTAAATCGTCACACGTATTTGCTGTGCACACACACTTGCATATTCACACATGACTCCTTTCCCCCATCTGAGAGTGTTCTCACCTGTGTAGCTCTGCCCCTTATGATTCTGAGCTGTTTTTGATGTGAAAATGGGGAGGAACCGCGGAATATGGGATGCAGCTGTTTAAACGGCACACCAGACAGTCCTTGCAGGCAGTAAAATGCCTGCATAACATGTGGAATGCAGAAGGGCATGTCACACACTCTACAGAGCTAACTCCTCAGAGAGAGAGAGAGAGCGTGCAAGAGAGAGAGAGAGCGAGAGAGAGAGAGATGTGTGCATTAGGAGGAATCACAGAAAGCAGAAGGCCACAGAAGGACACTGTTGATAGCTGAGAGAGAGAGAGAGAGATGTGTGCATTAGGAGGAATCACAGAAAGCAGAAGGCCACAGAAGGACACTGTTGATAGCTGAGAGAGAGAGTAGGCATTGGCACACTGGCTGGCCTGGCACCCGCTGTTCTTTACTTTCACCATCAGTCATAAACACGAAGTGGACATACAATTCACAGTGAAGCTCTGGCAGTGTTAGCACAACTCATTAACATCTAAATGTCCTGAGTATGAACACTCTCACAAGGTAATGAGCGATTGCCTTGTCTTGGTAACAACACAGTGATGCCACTCATCTTGGTGAGATTGATGTCCATGGCGGATTCTGATTCTGGTTCAAGAGCGGAATGTTACCTCCAGCTCCACAGCTTCCACTGCACACCCTGGGTATTGTTCATTAGCATCGCTACGCATGAGCCTGACATGGCTATACAGTATACGCCCTATGACTTTCACATGAAAAAGTGGTTAAATAATGGAATTACAGTGGGGAGCAGTCCTGCATGCAGTCAGGGGAGCAGAGAAGGATTTCAGTCAGGACCACTTTGTTCAGATAGTTAATTACTATTTGCAATGGACAATGTTTCATTTGGCGGTATGGCTCTGTTTCTTGGAGCCCTCTGCCCTTCCAGGTGCAAACATAGAAAGCCAGAGGGAGCAGCAAGATAAACCCCCCATAGGATGACTATGATCTGGCCTCCTAGAGAAACTAATGGTCTGTTGAGATTCAAGTTCAGAATGTAAAATTCCTGAACATCACCTTAACCAAAACTATCCTCTAACCTTAATGTTATCCTCATCAGACTTATGCATTGCTTTACAACGGCACCTCAGCCAAATAATGCAATAATATGTGCCGTATTAAAATCACCATCAGCCGCAAGAGGTCATTCCAACTGAATGTCATCTGTATTTCTCTGCATTGGTATTCAGGACAGGAAATCACCTGCATAGTTCAAATTATAATCACTTGAAAACCTCAGGGCCAATTTCCCACAATGCAGCTCTTTCCCAGCATGTCATCATCTGCGTGTAAAAGGATGACAGGATTCTGATCATTAGCTACAAAATTAGCACTGTAATCCCACCATAGGGGGCGCTGCTGTGACCTGCAACTGACCCCCCCCCCCCCCAAATTAAATGGGCTTTAATTGTTGTTAAAAGGACTGTTTGCCCCAAAATAAATGGGCTTCGGTGGTGGCTAAAGGGTAAGTTTGCGTGCCTGCTAATCTGGGACATTTGACCTGGTGTTTAGCCCTCTGCTCCACGTACCTATCAGGACACAGCAGTACGCAGCAGGACACAGGTCTGCAGTCCAGCAGTCATAACAGCCTAATCAACACTAGGACCAAACAACAACTCAATCGAGGCATCAGATATCAACCTCGAAAATCATGTTTGAACCTTGAAAATCAAGTTTGTCTCTAAAACCATGAAAGTAAAACTTATTATATATTATTCAGGAAAATAAAGGCTTTCAGACATATGTGCACATCTGGGCATCTCTATCTGAGTTACTGGTTGGGGACGTGTGACAAAAGGCTTGTTTATGTATGATACACACTGATCACAATAGCCAAAGCCACTTTAGACGTGTCACAAAAGGCTTGTTTATGTATGATACACACTGATCGCAATAGCCAAAGCCACTTTAGATATGTATGATATACATTGATCACAATAGCCAAAGCCACTTTAGACATGGCACAAAAGGCTTGTTTATGTATGATACACACTGATCGCAATAGCCAAAGCCACTTTAGACATGTCACAAAATTCTTGTTTATGTATGATATACATTGATCACAATAGCCAAGGCCACTTTAGTTACACGATAGGATTCATGCACATTGGTAAATTGGTAAACATACATAGATAAAATAAAAGACTTGAAAAAGGTAGATTGCAGAAATTCAGTTAAAAGGAGATACTGTAGACCTTCAGGTGCACCACAGGCTCACAGACGTAACACCGCCTATCAGCTGATGTAGTGTTCCTATACTGTAAGTAACTTTGGACAAAAGCCAAAATGCCATCAACATGAACATAAATGTAATATCATAAGCATAAACATGATTCATTTCCCCTCTCTGGGTCTCAGCATGCCCAGCCTGTAAGGCCAGGGGCTCGGTCTGAAGTACCAATGTCACCAGGTTGTCTCCATGGAGACACAGGCACATGCCTGCACATTTGTACTCTCGGTAATGTAAGCCAATTTTGATAAAAGGCACCTGCTACAATTGTTTGCCACAGCTGTTTGGATTATTGCATTAAAATATTTGATTTTCTTATGAAGGCTTTTAACAAGACCCCTGTGTGACTGTGCGACCCCTGTGCAAATACATAACACTGAGAATTTCAGCATGCCCGTCTCCCAGTTTCAAGATTCGGGGTCTTGGACTTGGTATATCTACAGCTAGACTGCTGAAAGATTGGGTTCCATTTGTTTAAGGACATTTAAGTCAATGTCAATGTCAATTTATTTATATAGCACTTTTATAAATAATGGCAGTTGACCAAAGAGGAAGTGAAATGCTGACCCAGTGTGGTTTTTCAGCCCCTGTACCAGAGGACCATGGGAAGACAAGCACGCAGGTGCCCTGCCTCTGGAGAGTGAACTCTGACCTTTCTCCCGGGAGACCTCTCAAGAATAAAACTGCCATTTAGCAATAACATATCATAACGTTATATGATATACTGTATTGACAGCATAATACCTATATTGTCAGCCTACAACAGTATGTTAATTTAAACATGTTTAAAACACAGTTATGCTCTTAATTTGATTTCTCTCTAAGATCTCAAGAGGGCAAGGCGGGTGAATGCCTCTCATTGCCTTCCTCAAGAATAGCTTTATGCTGCCTCAGTTAATTTGGTTTACATATTCCTGCACCTTCACAACAAAACTTCCTCTGAAGTCACAATGACCATTTGTTAAGATATTCCATTAATTCCCCAACATTCCATTCAATCCCATTCCATTCCACTGTCATCCGTGGGCCAATTAGGCTTATCATTCTCCGTGGCAACCTGGGCCTTGACATTTAACTGTGTGCCAGTAGCCCCGTCCAGCCCTCCCCAATTGGCAGCAGATGGAGAAGTAGTGGGCACTTTATTTAGCCAGTGATGAATCAACCTCTCACCTTTCACTGTCCACTCCACTCTCCTATCTGTCTAGAGGCACAACACAAGCACCTGTGCTTTGTCCAGCCAGTGGCAGTGTAACAGAGCCTGCGCTGGTGTTTATTGCAAGGTGATGCATGAGCTTTTAGTTGACTAATGGTTCCTTGAGCAGGCCACACTCCACAGCAGCAAACATAAATGTCTTCCTCGCAGACCAGGAGGAGGAGAATGACGTTGTTGATGAATGACCTGTGAGTTGGCTGCCAGATTTTATTTCGCTCACACCTCCAGATCCGCCATCACTTTCTCATGTGCTGTGGTAAACACAGCCGCAGAGGAATGAGCCACTAAGCCTCTGAATTAACTATGAGCCTAGCAAGGAATGATTTGAATTTGTTTGTTTTGAATTTGCCGTGCATATTTTGAAAGACAGGCTCCTTGCAGCTCTGGTGCAGCCCCAATAAATCCTCACTTCCTTGTAGATCTTGAATGTACTGAGAATATTACAATGATACCAAACATGAATATATTTACATTTCATGACATATGGATTCAGTATAGCAAGGTAACATCCTTTGTCTTGTGGATCTGATAGCCCTTACATTAGCATTTCATTGGGGGAGGGGAGGGTGCCTTTGTTTAATGCCAAGACGGGCCACATGGCTAACTAAAAGTAGTTTTGAAACCCTAAAATAATTGCTATCAATTCCCCCTTTTCAAGTCTGAATGACTTGAATTTTAACATAAGATTCCATAAACATGAGCATTCTTGAACAATTTCACTTTTTTTTTTTTTTTATAAAGTCCATAATCAGTCTATAATCAATGTAAGTGTGTGCGTGACCAGAAAAAAATGCAGCGTTCAGCATACATCCCTTCTTGCGTTTCTCTTCCGTTAAAAAAGGGTCCTCTTCATGTAGGGCAAATCAGTGAGACTTGGAATGTGTCTGCATTGTTTCAGTGTAAGTGTATGTGAGTGCAAAGGGTGTTCATGGCAGGCCGCGTTCGGCGTGCACCCTTGTGTCTGTCCAAATATGTCCACATGTATTGCGGGCAGTGAACTATGTGCCATGAGTGTCTTTGATGATGCGTGAGTGCGAGGCTGCTTTCGGCACCCCCTTTTGTTGCTTCCAGTCAGTCCAGTTTTGTTGCTTCCAGAGTCATGGCAGTTGGTTCTGCCACAGGTTCCGTTGGACCTGTGGTTCCTGAGCGTCGTCCAGTCTCGTCTCGTCCAATGACTGGCCACTGCTGCTGCTCTGGGCTGTACCAGGGCGGAGTTGTCTGGTCCATGAACCTCGTCCAGTGGCATGGCCTGGTTGGTGGAGCCGTCCGCCATCTTGAAAGGATCTTCTGAGATGTTTGCTTAGTGGTAGTCGAAGACACAGGCATGTCACACCTCCCTTTGTCCCTTCTGGTATGAAAGAGATCTGTAGAGGCTGGAGAGTGGTTTCACAACAACTTGGAGAGACATTAGCATGAGTGTAAACAGAGTCAAGCAGTGTCTTGTGAATGCAGTTTCACAAGTCAACAAAAGTATGCTATTGTTTTCAGGGCTATTTACCTCCAAACAGAGACTAAACATTTGCATCGGATCAACAGCAAATAAAACAAATTAATGAATAGGTTTGCATCTATTGGCAAAAGGCCAATATAAAGAAAATAAATAAACTTTTGGTTAAGTTTAGATGTTTAAAAGAAAAATCCACAGACTCACGTGGGTAGGGTAATCCCTGTCTTTTAAAGAGATTCTGCATTAGAAGTGAGGGTTAGTAAAACAAAATATTAAGCATTTAAAAATGACAATTTAAGGAATAAAACCAGTAAACTTAGAGAAGAAAGTATTTCAAGTCAATACCATCTATCTCCCCCTTTTTATAGTTTCTTAACTATAACAAATTCTGATCCCAATATGAATGAAGAAAAAAGAAAATACAAAACTAAAAACAAATAAAAGGTAATTTCAAACATAAAGAACTCAAGTTGTGGGTATGAATCCACTCAATTGAACATTTGCCCACATCAAACAAGGCGTAAACATGTAGCAAACATTTCCCATTGGCATACAAGCAAAGATAAAAATATGTATTAACATGTTAAACCCCAAAAGGTGTCCCTCAAAAGACAAAATAAATAAAAGAAAGAAAAATGGTTGAAATCAACAATGGTCTCCCATTAACACTCCTCTCATAGATTCATATCTCCCCAGTGAAGCTCCTTCGTGTCCATGGGGGAGAGGCTGGGGGCAAAGGTGGTGAGATAACAGATAACAAATGTTTGAAAACCTTTGATCCAAGAAAAACAAAAAGAGCATCACTTCAACATTCAACATTTCAGATAATCCTGTTTCATATTTGGGTGAAACTTAAAGGCAAGAAAAGCATAAAAAAAAATTAAAAGAATGAAAGACAAAATAAATAGGAAAAATATCGGAATCATTAGATCAGACTTAAAATAAATTGTATCTCATCAAGTAGGCCTAAAACATCTAAACAGCAATCCATTTCAGCTGGGAAATAAAAGTTACAGGAAAAAGAAAAACTACTTGATACTATGGAACATAAAATAAAGGTATTGAAGTCCTTGATCCTGATAAGATTATAAACTTTGCAACAATTCCTCACCCATACATTTCAAAACAGAAGGACTTGAAACAAAATAATGAAATAAAACATCTGTTTTCGTTTGTCCTGCCATGTCCTGAGCAGGACCACAGGAAACAAAAATAAAATGGAAACAAACAGGCTATATAAAGAAATAAAAGATAAAAAAAAAAAAAAATCACCCACACGCGCATTCATTCATACTGTTACACACAGCTCCATGGAGCCAGAGGACAACTTAAACGGGCTGCAGGAAAATTTTCCTGCTTAAAAAAACAAAAGAAGTTTAAGGCATTTTCATCATGTGCTCATGTTAGCTCATAGACAAAAAAGGCCTCTAGACGCCCCTAGGGGCAGCTAGTTAGCTCAGGCGTCAGCGCCAAGTTCTGTCTAATATTCTGTTGGTATTGAAGGAATGAATGTTCCGCAAAACAAAATGGGCTTAAACTACGTAGCTTGTTGGGACCTGGCCAACGTTCCCGTAATCCCGCGAAAAATAGGTTGCACACTATACCACAGTGTTTAATTGAGTTGCTTAGCAACCTCGCTAACCTATTTACTCTTTAGACCCACTAAAGAGGCTCCCTAATTTGGATTGGGTTTCAATCCAACACATGTTTGTCGGGCCATTTACAAGATATGGATTAATTCGTCTTGTGCGACGTTTTCCCAAAATCGGGGAAGCACAAGTTTGTGTCCACTATTAAGTTACGGTTTTGCCAAAAATGTCTTACTCACTCAGAATGCCTTTCCCGATATCTTAACGCCCTCGTTCCAAACTGTGGTTAGCAGGAACCGCCCGGATTTACAGATATACCTTCGTTCAGTACCAAAAGAAACGCAGATTAAAAAGCGTCCTTACCTGGGAGCTGTCACCAGAGCGATGAAAAAAAAACTGTGGCGTCTTAGAATCAGCAACAAAAGTATATTATCTCTGCGGTTGGAACCTCTATGAAAGTAATTGTGGTGAATAATTACTTAATATTAACTTAGACTGGCAAACTTCAGGAACACTCAGGAATCAGGTTTATTCTGCTACAAGCAGAGAGGGTAAAAATGGTCTATAGTCTATGTAGGCCATGGCACAGAGGCCATGGCCTCTGGATCAACCTCTCTCTCTCTCTCTCTCTTCTTCAGTTCTCCATGTTCTAGTTATTCTTACAATGCAAGTTAGTCACTTTTGTATGGGTTAAACAAAGAATTGGCGGCAAAACAATCCCACATGGTTGGTTCTCCAGATGGCATCAGACACACCTACTCACACCTACTTCACACCTATCTGAATAGCATGAGGAACAAGAACAAGGAAGTTTGGTACAATGATACCGAACATGAATATATTTACATTTCATGACATATGGATTCAGTATAGCAAGGTAACATCCTTTGTCTTGTCGATCTGATAGCCCTTGGAACCAGTACATTAGCATTTCATTGGGGGATTTGAGGGTGCCTTTGTTTAATGCCAAGAGGGGCCACCCAGCGAACAATTTATGGTTCCCAGAACGTTCTGGGAATCTTAGTTTTTGGTTACGGGAACGTTAGTTTTTGGTTCCCGAACGTTCCCTGAATGTTAGTTTTTAGTAGGTTTTGGTTTATAAAACGTTCCCAGAACGTTCCTCTAACGTTATGTAAACGTTGCAACCTTTAGAGAACCTTCCCCTAACATTCCCTAACCGTTGCAATGATCCCATAACGTTCCCTAAACGTTGCAACATTTAGGGAACGTTCCCTTCCCTAAACATTGCAACCTTTAGAGAACCTTCCCCTAACATTGCAACCTTTTCATACCAATTTTATTATTACTTTAAACTGCATGAGCAGGAATGCATTATTATATATTAGCAGGAATGAATTAACAGGCAAAATTGATTGATTTATAACTTTAATATAAAATGATCAAAATACAAAAAAATATAAAAGGTCTAAAAATATAAAAGTATATAAATATAAAAGTATATAAACATCAGACTCCATGTTAGCCAAGTATACTAACACAAGGAGCTTTGACTTTGGTAGGTGCTCTATACATTCAACAAATAGACAGACATACTGTACAATAGAGACAACAATATACATTGTGGCAGATACCAACACAATATACAAAACAACTATAGGCTATAAATAAGACATAATACCAATACAAGTACACATGGAGTGATATGTAGAGTGCAAAGTAATAGTGCAAATGTAGTGTGCAAGACGCATATTGGAATGATAAAGTATGTAATGTGCAGGTGAATGGTCAAATTGGGGATGACCCCACTTATCTGAAGTTCAGGAGAGTGACGCTGTGGGAAAAGAGCTGTTCTTCTGTCTGGTTGTTTTTGTGTGCAGGGATCTGTAGCGTCTGCCAGAGGGGAGGAAGTTAAAGAGTGTGTGTGGATGAGTCTTTGGTGATGGTTCTCTGCCCGCTTAGGTCCCAGAGTACACGTCCTGGAGGGAGGGCATTTTGTTCCTCCTCTCCTGCAGATCAGTGACTGTCGAGCAGGATGACAGCAACATGTCATCGACTGGAGCAGAGGGAGGTGACTGGGAGCTCTTTAAGAGCATGAGCAGCTCATCCATCTTCTCCTCAAATGCGTCCATTTGCTGTGCCATGCGGGTAATGGTTGTCCTTATTGCTATGGAAAAATGGATGGTGTTAGTTTTAGTTGTTAAATACATTATATACTTGCATATATGTGAACAAATTAAGTGAGTCTTCTTACCTCTCATTTCCATCTCCATGGCCAAGCCACCTCCCTCTGTGTGATGGAGTCACTTCTGCTGTTTACAAACAAACAAAAAAAAGTTAGTTACTCTCAAGTTCCTTGTCATGAAATTGTATTTACTTGGAAATGAAAAATTCAAAGCCGCTGTACCTTCAACTGGGTCCCAAGATGAAGTGTCAGGCGTTATAATAGACCCATCCTGCTCTGGGCAATGAGCTGGTTGTCTGTGTGGTGTTGACTCATCTAAAAAGAAAGTAAGTATGAATATTGGTCAGTTCATTTATGGTAGGTTTCTTGCACATTACATTAGCAAAAGATGAACCTATGCTGTTACATTAAACAATCGCTAAAAAGAAAAACTCACATGCAGGTGGTGGAGGCAGTGACATCTGCTGACCTAAAAAAAAGCAGGAAGAGACAAATACATCAGAACAGTCACATCATATGCACCAGGTTAATAAACATGAATGCCAGTAATTCCATGGTAGGAAATATGACTCAACTGGTTTCTTAAATACATGTATAAATGGCATGTAACTGGCTAAAAGTAGTTTTGAAACCCTAAAATGGCTAACTAAAAGTAGTTTTGAAACCCTAAAATAATTGCTATCAATCTCCAACGAGAATGTGACTATCTAAACCAACACTGGTGAAGAGACTCTTTTAGACACTTAGATCCCAAAGATAAACTTTGTTAAGTAAATATTGTGGCACTTAACATCTCTGTTTGCATGAATGAGGTCATATTTAACTATTCATCTGACCAATCTCCTCTGTGCAAATAAAAATCTGCACAAACTAGCAGATTTACATGGCAGAAGGGAAAGTCAAAAGTCACTGACCACAGACTGTCTAGCCTTGTATTACACACCACTGGCGCACCACATAGTTCCTACTGCATGAATCATTGAGTGTTGACATAGCACTATGCCAGGAATCCTCTGTATGTGGGAGGCACATCCAGCACCCATCTGGCATATTTCTACAGAGCGTTTATGAAAAAGGCAGCATACAGGTAATTGTCGTGGTAAGCTTTTGAAACAAAGCCTGCAGCTGGGAAACTGGTTGTGGTTCACTCTCACACGCCTACAGGGGCTGGTGACAAGGCAAACAACACAATGCATTTATATAGCACTTTTCAAGGCACCCACAACAGTTTACAATAAAGGGTGGACCTCACTAACCACCACCAATACGTCAGGGTGATGCACGGCAGCCATTATGCGCCACACAATAGCTTAAGGTTAGAGTGAGGGAATAAGTGCGATGAGATGAAGAGAGAGACAAGCCCTAATGCTTTAGCAATGTCAGCAACTGAGAAATTAATTAGTATAGTAATTAGAATGAACAAACACAACAGTAATAATAGCCAGAAAACTATAGAAACTAGTCATGAACAAACAGCAAATAAACCCTCAAAAGATCAAATCACATGCAGGGAGAAAACATCATCTGTAAAGGTGTACTAAAACCTTAAACTGGGATTTCAAATCTCCCTCAATCAAAACACATGTTTAGATTGAGCATTGAGGCCTGCCATACTGTAAGTGTGGGTCCAGCTTTGCATGTAGACCAGACATTCACACTGCTTTAGCATGCTACAACACCCACCATCTCACTCATCAATGTCTCTCATCACAGTACATGTTGCATGAACTGTGCTGAGAGCTGGGTCTGTTGCACTCTCAGCCAGGGGACACAGAGAGGGACATGTACTGTAGTAGGATTACTAAAGTATGTGCTGGAGCCTTGGAGACAGGTTGTTTCTGCGTAGCTCAGAGAGCTAACTACTGATAGCTGCCACTTTGTCTGTGAAGAATGAAGTATGAGCATGTTTCAACTTTATCATGTGAAAGGAAACCTGAGGTGGTTCATAAGCCGAGGTGCAGGGACTATGTTTGTTGCTGTGGTAGTTAGAGGGTGCAGGGACTATGTTTGTTGGTGTGGTAGTTGGAGGGTGCAGGGCCTATGTTTGTTGGTGTGGTAGTTGGAGGGTGCAGGGCCTATGTTTGTTGGTGTGGTAGTTGGAGGGTGCAGGGCCTATGTTTGTTGGTGTGGTAGTTATAGGGTGCAGGGACTATGTTTGTTGGTGTGGTACTTGGAGGGTGCAGGGACTATGTTTGTTGGTGTGGTAGTTGGAGTGTAGTTAGGTGGAGAGGAGAGTTGTAGAGACTATGTTTGTTAGTGTGATTTAGGAGGCGGAGAGGAGAGTTGTAGGCAGGCTCGCTGGTGTTTATATAACGTCCCTGCACACTGGTCCGTTATGGTACTGCTCCATTATGCGTCTGCGGTAGGCCGTGTAATTTAGCCCCAGCATCGGGATGTGTGACAAACACAATTACGACTGCACCCAATCAGGAGACACTGTGCAGGGGAATGTGCTTTCTGGGTCATTGGAGGGGAGCATTCTGGGAAGGTTATTCCCCTGGGTCCAGTGACCAGCAGTGGTCTTCTTCGAGCTGTTTTGCTCTGGTGGTGGGCCTCATATTAATCACCTGATTAATTATTAAATCCTCCCTACTCTAATGACTAAATGTGAAGCTCGTATCTTTGGCTTTTAGTGTGCACTGGGCAGGATAGCAAATATACATCTTGCTGATGTCAGCCCAGGCCCACATCAACAGGTGTTTACAAACAGAGCAAAGCAAGACGAACACTCTCTTCACATTTCTGAAATCCATATAAGATGCATTATTTAGTGGCCCGGGACATTTAATGCACATCTTTTTGATTTCTTCCTACAAGGAGATCTTTCATTTCCGCTGAAGTAGGCATATGACCTTATAAAACATCCCCAATATAGCTGGTATGTAACAGCCATGCATTACATTAATAACAGTTTTTACAGGATGCCGCAGGGATGGAGGAGAGCTTGTATCGCATCTGGTCACCAAACATCACATGAATCCTACAAAAGTCAAAATAACATCACCACAAGGGCTGAGAGAGAGAGCTCCGGTTCCAGTAAAGTTCGAGGTTGACCCAATGAGACGAGACTGTTTGAGAGGAGAGGTGATGTCTCCCTCTCTGTGTAAACAGTCCCAGGCGGACGCTGTCATCTGCTGAGCCAGACGCAGAGTAGGGCAGCTCCTCTCCTCATCCCTGTCGGTGCAGACTCACATAAACAAACCAGGGAGAGAGAAAAAATGTCGACCTTGTGAGATTTAGTGAGAGGGTTGTGGTGGGAGGGTGGAGGCGGTGTTGTGGGGACATATCTCACTGTGAGAGTCTGAAGTGTGAGACTGTGCCCGGGCTTTGTTTGAAGTGACAGGTGCAGAGTTGTGCTCGTGAGCCCTTGGCTTTTTTCAAGGCTATCTCAGCACTTCAAAAGGAATCTACGGCTTTCAAAATGCAGTCAGAACAAAATAAACATTCAGGCCATTTTGTGGTGTACAATCCCACACCAATACTGCACCAGCCAACAGTGGACATCTACTGAGCCGGCCCTGTGAATAGGTAATTTTGTATTGTTAGAATTAAACTATAGAATAATTATTAACCGAAGACATGCAGTATATGTCTTATGTATTATTATTAAGTTAGTATAATAGTGATCAATTTATGTATAAATAAGTGTATACAAGGTAAGGCAAGTTGATATGGCACATTTCATACACAGGGGAATTTCAATGTGCTTTACATAAACAAATGCAAATAATGCAAATCATATTGTGAATAAAAGTGTAAAAGGACAATAGTTAAAAAAGCAAAAAGTTTATAAAGTAGAGGAGTGCAATGCAGTACAATGGCGTCTCTTATACAAAAGTAAACCTCCTTGTTCACATGAAATGACGGTTGTGAGATTGCAACATGTGTTCCATTCATTAGTGCATTAATAATGTATGGTATTGTTAAGAAAAGAGCCCGCCTGACTCCTGGTTCCCCAGTGGGTGAACGTTTGGCTCTGATAAGGAAGAACACGCAGCAATATGGCCTCAATCGATTGAAACACTTTTCTGCACCTCTCTAATAGCCCTTGCTTGCAGACAAAAGCTCCGCTCACGACATCAACCTCCAGAGCTCTCTGCCCCAGCTCCACACTCTTAAAACTAATGTGTTGTCCCTATCTGGACACAGAGATGTGTGAAAAAACAACGCAAGTAGTGATATCTATACTTTAAAACATCATTTCTGGACTGGGACCGGTGTCATTCTTTTACAACCAGTGTCATTCCATTAAATGAACCCTCTCTCTTTTAGCCTCTCTATCTCTCTCTCTCTCACACACACACACACACACACACACCAAATTGCACTCGTAATGTCTCCTGTGAAATGTCTAGCTTCTGAATGATTTCTATTGCTTTTATAACCTTCCTTGACTGTTTAGTACTCCAAACTGTGCTTTACGATACAGTCTTGCACTTCTGACTGAATGGCATGGTAGATTGAGCAGAAGAAGTAAAGCAGACTGAACGTAACGCTGGCACATTCATTAGATATCAGCGCCAGTGTAAGTCTACCTCCTTATGCCATGGCAGGGCGGGCATTTCTGCCACAGGCCTGATAATGAGGTTCTTGCACTCAGAACCGTTGGCAGAGAACTCAGGCTTGTCGACGCTGAGCTGTAATAGTTTGCCCTTGGCATCGCTTTCAAGCCATTTCACATCTGGTGCACTAATTGGCACTTGGCGTTGGGCATTTTGACGCCGGGTCAAGAGTTCTGAAATAAAACGGTGCTGGCTGGCAGCAGTTAGAGCCATCATCGTGATTTCAGAGCAAGTGAATTTGAAGTGGAATTTGTTGTTTTTTAAGTGTGTCAGGGTAACAGAACTATCATTAAATGTATCAATTTGATTTAGCTAGTGATATTAATCTTGAAAGCAAATAGGAGTATAGTTGACTGTGGCCAAGAGCTAGACATGATCCCTGTCTGGCAGATACTAGGCATCTATGGAATGGGTGTGGAGTCTCTGCTGTTTTTGCCCCCCATTAAACAGGCTTATCAAACATGTTCTTAATGTCTTGGTCCACCTTACCATGATTTCATACCATGAATTCAAAGTGTACCAACGTCTTTTTGACCTCTATAGCCAGCCATGTGTTTGGGTACCACTTTTTATATGAATGGCTGGTGACCAAACATTTGTTTTCCTGGCAGTTGAATAAAGTTCTATTGTTATGACATAACAGGACCAGTTCTACTCTGCATCAATGCTGGATGTATTTTAGATTTAGCCGCCATCTTGGATCTGATTGAATTTGTTTACTCATGCGCAGATTCATTCTCTGTATACAGAGCTAAATCACGGGATGCATTAGAGCCCGAATGGAATGCAAGAGGAACATTCATCTAGATTATTCGGCACTCACATGGCAACAAATCAAAGTATACAAACGGCAACGCAAGGGCTCTTTTGTTAAGGAGGGGAGGGTCACATTATTTGACTCTATAGCCAAGAATCCAGGGTTGGATCTCAAGCTTGAGTGGGAGGTGGTGGTGAAAAGTATGCAGCTCTAAGGAGGTAAGGTGAGAAGTGGTGTGTTGTTGAGGAGTGGGAGAGGGCTGTGTGTGTGTATGTGTGTGGGTGGGCCAAGCTCTGTGTGAAACAGAGGTTGCTGCAGAAAGAGCATGAAAATACTCTCTCTCTGCTTCTGCAGAAAAGATTAAAGGTGAAAGAGAATTGGTCAGAGGCCCTTGCCCTCTGTAGAGAAGCTCTGAGTAGCATCCACAGGACACTGCTCTCTCTCTCTCTCTCTCTCTCTCTTTCTCCCCCCCCCCCTCTCTCTCTCTCTCTCTCTTTCTCTCTCTCTCTCTCTCTCTCTCTCTCTCTTTCTCTCCCCCTCTCTCTCTCTCTCTCTCCCCCTCTCTTTCTCTCCCCCTCTCTCTCCCCCCCCTCTCTCCCCCTCTCTCTCTCTCTCTCTCTCCCCCTCTCTTTCTCTCCCCCTCTCCCCCCCCCCTCTCTCTCTCTCTCTCTCTCTCTCTCTCTTTCTCTCCCCCTCTCTCTCTCTCTCTCTCCTCTCCACCACTACGGCCCTCTGCCCTCCTTTATTCACCACATAATCGGACAGCCAGTTCTTTTCTATTCAGTCCAGTTCAACGTTTACTTCGGGGACCATTTCAAACAAATGACGCTGTTACAAAGAACTCATTATACAAAGAACTCACATTCCGTTTTTTTAAATGTGGGCGACTGGCTACATTTATATAACTGCATATTTAATGCGTTCATAATAGCGTGCAGCTTGGGATGAAACTAGCAGTTTTTCAGCAGAAATACAGGACCCGTCGATCTAATCGGTGATCTGTGCTGCACACAATAGATGCACAACGTAAATTAGGCCTATATGAAGTATTAAAATGATTGTTTAAAATAGTCCATGTTTGAAAAAATATTGAAGGGAATCAGGGGGAGCCAGTTCAGTAGCCTATGTCTTTGGCAAGTAGCATACTACAGACACAGGTAAAGAACAGTCAGCCTCAGCCAGTTAAGCACAACCAGACCCTTACAAAAAAATAACTGCATTACTGCAGATTTATGAATATCAAAACCGCAGTTTTGGAGGAAATAGCCTATTTGCAGTTCTTATGTAGGAAATACAGTAGCCTATTTTGGACACAACAAAACAGCATTGTACTTCATAGTACTGTACTTTACTGCAGAAATGCTGTATTTTGGACATGAAAATACTAGGCTACTGCACTATAGCCTGTAGTATAACTGAACTGTACTTCAAAAAAACTGCAGTTATTTTTTGTAATGGGATATGTACAGCAAGCATCAAAAGCAAGCAGCCCAGACCCTAAAACTGGGCATTTATAGCTGTGAAGATAATTCACACACAATTATTTTTCTTTCTCCTAGTCCTTTATGGGGAAAAACACTATATTTGGTAATTTCCGTAGACATCCAAAATGGGGCGGGATGATTGTATTGGTAGCACTGAGGTGTCAGATGCGACTGTTAAAAAAATGGTTACAATTTGGCCCTCAGAGTTCAGGTTGGAGGGCCCCTTAGCAGGATTTTGCTTAGGGCCCCATGGAGGTCTGAATCGGCACTGCCCACTGCTCAAGTGGACATATTCATGAAGTAGAATAATATAGTTCAGACATCAACTGTAAGCTTATGAATGGGGAAAAAGGGAGAAGTTCACTGGGGTCAGAGTAACATGGAAAACAACAAGTTGGTATAAGTATCTATAACTGGGTATTTCACTTTATTATAGTCTTATAAAGTCATTGTGTGTTGCATGTAATAATATGATTTGTAATATAGCATGCCTATCTAATCTTATTTGTAATATAGCGTGCCTATCTAATCTAATGTGGTTATGTACCGGAATGTGTGGGTTAGTTGTTTTTGAACAGCGCCCAGAAATGTTTAGATGGATTATCAGATGGGCGTTGTATTCTCTCCTTTCTTGGAATCGAGTGAATCAAGACGTTCCTGTAAACTCAGGCCCTTAATTTTGACCAGCTGTCCCGCCCACAGAGACTAGACCATTAGTCCAGATCAAAGTCGAACCAGATTGTGTCGTCATTGCTGGTTCTGCTGTTCAATATGTGGTCTGTAAGGTGCTGTCTTATGATGTCTGTCAGGTGCTTTTTATGTTGCCTGTCAGGTGCTGTCTTATCAGATGACTGTCAGGTGCTGTTTCTATGTGGTTTGTCAGATGCAGTTTCTATATGGTTTGTCAGGTGCAGTTTCTATATGGTTTGTTATGCCTTATATGTCCTGCCGTGTGACTATGTCCTGCTGTGTGTCCTATTGTTATGTCTTATATGTCCTCTTTGTGCTTACATGAACGGCCATAAACTAAACATTACAACGATATGTATATCGAGGGTATTGCAAAAAGTATCGCTAAGATAACTGCATCCAAAGTTGGCATGGTTCTCCTGTCACGATACGCCAGAAGAGGAGAAAATCACTTTTTAAGTAAATTGTCACGTACGATAGTGTGAGGGCACAGTTATTACAGAGAGGGTTAAACAGTCAAAACGTATGTTTTTCCGTGAAATTTGTTCACAACATGAAAGTGTAGACTGTATACTGTCGAATTATGTGAAAACGTGAAATTCAACATTTTAACCCGTACTTTTGTTTATCGTGGATTTTCTCAAAATAGCACCGTGAGCAAAGCGACTGGTTTCGCCTGGCAGGGTCACATATCTGCTTTCTTGGTAAATCAAGTTCTTTTTTTGCTTTTTACTTTGAATAACAGAACTATATCTAGGCCAGATCAGAGTGTGGTCAGAGCCTGTTATGGTCCATAGACAGGTGCTGTGTAGGATGAAGACGTCCTCCTGTGTGGGGCCAGATACACAACAGCCGGTGTGGACTGTGATGGCTTTGTGTTGACCAGTCCAGATGCTTCCTGTGGACACTCTGTGACTAAATGTTCCAGTAACCGCTGATCTCCTTTGAGTGTAAGAGCATGAGTGTGCATGTATGTGTCTGTGTGTGTACATGTTCCCGTAGTGGCTGCTCTCCTGTGAGTGTAAGAGCATATGTGAATACAGACACACAGGTGCACACACACACATACACACACACACACAAACACACGTGAGTGTAAGAGCATGTGTGAATGACGAGGAATGACGAGGACTAAGTATGACTACATTCACACAGATAGTGTATGACTGTTGTTATAATATGTATGGTGTCATTGTGATGTCCAGTTCATTTCATCATCCACACTGATTATGGATGATTACAATTAAGGGCCATTCACACCAAGAATGATAATTACATCGATAACGGCAAAAATAAGTATTGCTCTAGCTAATATGATTGACAAAGGGCAGCCGTGGCCCACTGGTTAGCACTCTGGACTTGCAACCGGAGGGTTGCCGGTTCGAGCCCCGACCAGTGGGCCGTGGCTAAAGTGCCCTTGAGCAAGGCACCTAACCCCTCACTGCTCCCCGAGTGCCGCCGTTGAAGCAGGCAGCTCACTGCGCCGGGATTAGTGTGTGCTTCACCTCACTGTGTGCTATT
Source organism: Alosa sapidissima (assembly GCF_018492685.1). Classification (NCBI taxonomy): domain Eukaryota; kingdom Metazoa; phylum Chordata; class Actinopteri; order Clupeiformes; family Clupeidae; genus Alosa; species Alosa sapidissima. Next base: position 30,071,003 of record NC_055960.1, on the reverse strand, counting down.
TGTGTTTCACTAATTCACCGATTGGGTTAAATGCAGAGACCAAATTTCCCTCACGGGATCAAAAAAGTGTATATATACACACAAGCTATATAACGATTATGACATGAAGAACAATATTGTTAGGGATCACTTTCAGAGCGATAATAAACAGCTGATAGCCAATATAATAATAAACAGATAATAAACAGCTGATAGCCAATCAGAATCTATCACATTTCAGACATCACATTCATCAAGATGAAGAGATGCTTTCCTTATCGTTGGTCAGTGTGACCGCTCATATCGTGATAGTTATCTTTATAATTATCATTCCTGGTGTGAATGACCCTTTAGAAAGCCCTAATAATGACAACCGTATGCCCTGAAATTACCCTCCCAGTGGTGATTCTATAAATGAATGACATGTATCTTCATACATCAGTAGCAAATGATATACTGTAACTGTCAGAAGGTCACTTGTAAGTACATGAGGAGTAAAGTGGGACATGAGACATCATTAACGCCTGTTCTCTGACTAACAATCACCTGTTATGATGGTACGAACTTCAGCGTGAGGTAACAGGTCACAATATTCATCGTAAGCAGCCTGACATGGAGATTCCTACATGTATTGAGTTCAAGTATTTAATTTATGCATACTGTAATAGGTGTTCATAATATTCTATTACACAACAACATTCAAAATGATCTTTATTTATTATGACAATTATGATGATAATATCATACATACATAATCCATATTTACAATGCGCAGATGTTTCAACTACTCTTGTCAGTTAATAACAAGCTGTATAAGTGAACTGTGTGTCCTGCTATGGCCAATACTGAGAGGGTTTCCTCAGAGTGTGTGAGCAGCTGTCAGCTCCAGTTGTTTTGGACATTTTTCCCCCAACGCTTGACCTCTTGACATTTTCATGTGCATGTACTCAGCCATGAAGCAATTTGTCAAGGTCACTGGATAGGAGAGTTCACTATTATGTGTGTGTGTGTGTGTGTGTGTGTGTGTGTGTGTGTGTGAAAGAGTGTGTGTGTGTCAGAGAGAGAGAGAGAGTGTGTGTGTGAGTGTGTGTGTGTGAGAGAGTGTGTGTGTTTGTGTGTGTGTGTATCCTGCTGAAAGATAGTAGACTGCTCTGCCATAATTGCCTGCTCTAGGTGAAGCACGTAGTAGTGGGGCTCTATGGACCGTCCCTCTGATGACTACATGATATGA
>NC_055960.1:30054793-30064793 GCF_018492685.1 Alosa sapidissima | reverse complement strand
CACACAATCATACACACACACACACACTCATACACACACACACACACACACACACACACACACACACACACACACACACACACACATACAAGCACACACACACACACACACACACACACACACACACACACACACACACACACACAGTGAGCTGCGCAGACACACACAGTCATCCATTTTCTCAGATAATTGACCCTGTGACCTCTGTACTTTCCACATCACTAGGGAAATGAAAGCCGCAAAGGCCAATGGGGTAAATCTGTCTCGTCCTTGCCTCGTCTTCCCCACTGGCCTCACATTTGTCTGTTTGTTGAGCAAGAACACACAGGTCTGCGCACACACACACACACACACACACACACACACACACACACACACACACACACACACACACACACACACACACACACACACACAGAGACAGACAGACACATGCACACACACACTCACGCACACACAGAGAGACAGACAGACACACGCACACGGACACACACTCACACACACACACACTCACACACTCACACAATGTTCCCTCTGTTCAAATTACACTTCAGAAAAATTGGTTTTGTGTATGTGTACGTGACCGTGCGCTTCTGTGTGGTGGCCAAAATACCAAATCAATAAGTAATGCTATGGTGAAGGTCAGCTGCTGGTGGCGTACGTCCTGCCATGAGGCCTGCGAGCGTAATGCATTTAGCAATCAGACTGCCCTTGGTGAGGCGGACGGACGCAGGCGGTCAGACGGGCTCGCTCCGGTAGCGGGGGGGACGACAGGAGGGGTCCTGTAGGAGCTGGACATGCAGAGGCTCTTTACGTAATGGCAGCTGGGAGGGCAGGAGGGAGCGGGACTGTGTGTGTGTGTGTGTGTGTGTGTGTGTGTGTGTGTGTGTGTGTGTGTGTGTGTGTGTGTGTGTGATGGGGGCTCTTTATGTAATGGCTAGTAGGATGCCGGTTGGGTACAGGAGTGTGTGTGTGTGTGTGTGTGTGTGTGTGTGTGTGTGTGTGTGTGTGTGTGTGTGTGTGTGTGTGTTGTGTGTGTGTGTGTGAGATGGGGGCTCTTTATGCATTCATCCCGTCATCCCGATCGCAGCAGCACCTGTAAATGACCAGTGTCTCTGGCAGCCAGATGTTAACTAACAGCCAACCATGGGAGACTTCCTGACTGAGAGCTACACATCGCCATGGAGAGGGACACACACACACACATAGACATCACTGTGGAGACACTCACATATATTGCAAGAGAGCAGTGTTTGGAATAACGCTGTTTAAAAGAACGGCGTTAGGTAACAACAATATTTTTTCAGTAACGGGGTAATCTAACTAATTACTCTTCCCGTCGTTACAACGCTGTTAATGTTACTGGACGTTAAATGCGGTGCGTTACTATGCATTGATTAAATAAACTGTAATCCGAACGCACCCCTGGCTCACAGCTAGTGAGGAGGTGGGTTAATAACGACATAAGCGATTATGATTGGCTAAGGCAGAGTCATGTTTCATGGTAGCCAATCAGAGCCAGTGTTTTTACACACTTGCCAGCACACACGCCACAACACACACACACACGCAACAGCTAAAATAGAGATTCAACAAAACAGCAGAGGTCAGGATCAATCCGATGAAAAGTTGGCATTTTCGAGGTGGAGATATAAGCACTACTTCAAATTCATTGTGGTCAAAGGCAAGAATGTGCATGTAATGTGTACATTATGTCCAGGAGCGAAGACTTTGTCGACATCCGTTGTAAGCAACTCTAATGTAAGCAACTCTAATCTCACACACGCATCTAAAGCTAGTGGCCAAAAACACCGATACACACCACAGATGATAGCTCGCCATCCACTAGCAAAGAAGGACTCGGAGCAAAGTCCTCCAAGCAGCAAAAGCTAGATCTTTCTGCCTCACAACAAAAACCTATGACACAGGCTGAAGTCAACCGTAAGTCTGTCGATGTGCAATATCTTGAATTTCCCCAATAAAGTATCTATCTATCTATTTATCTATCTATCAATCTAATGAATATCGAAAGTTCATTCATTCATTCATTCATTCATTCAATCTTTATTTATTCTCGGAGGTTCACAAACACCTGCCTGTTCTACTCATTTCAGCTGGCTGCTCAAAACTGCTAAAAAAATCCAAATTTTTTGACATATAGCAACAGTAACACAAATAGTTACTTTCCCTGGTAAAGAGTTACTCTTATCATAGAGTAATTCAGTTACTAACTCAGTTACTTTTTGGAACAAGTAGTGAGTAACTATAACTAATTACTTTTTTAAAGTAACGTTCCCAACACTGCGAGAGACACACACAGACACATATAAATGCACACACTCACACATATCACACACATATTGGCAAAGAGAGAGAGAGACATTTCTTAGTCTCTCATCATACTTCTATAGTCATACAGACATGCACACACACATCTGTTGACACACATACACACACACGCACACTGCTATAAAGGCACACATACATTTCCACAGAAAAACACACATTGCTACAACACGTGTACGTAAAGACTGCAATGTCCATAAGCATGCACATCACTCTGAAGAGACACACATCTGCAGACATACACACAGGATTCCTCAAACAGATGGTGTCTTTCTGTTTAGTCTATCTTTCCCAAGACAAATGTTGGACGTAAAAAATGTGTGCTACATTAAAAAAAAGGCGTGTGTATGTGTGTGCGTGCGTGTGTGTATGAGTGTGCATGTGTGCTTAAGTAAGTGCATCTGTGAGTGTGTGTGTGTGTTGAGTTGAGATCTCCTCATCAAAGCATCTAAACTCTTAATTTGTTGTGCTGAGGCTGTTTATTGCCTCCCTCCCCATTTAACTGGTAATCTGTTTCAAGGTGAGACTCCCGCCCCCAGTAAAACCCTTTTCAAGTTTTATCACGTCAGAGACTTCCTTTGTGGAACCTTTTAGCTTTTTGTACAACTCAAAAAGAGGCCACAAGTCTTCTAGAATGTTCTGCAGTGTCTGCGGCGGAAACAGGAATGAGCCAGCCACAGTGAGCACTGCTGGACTGTGACATGAATACATAACTTTCAAACCAAGTCATCTACTCCATGGACAGCTCTTGCCCACTTAAAAACGTACCTACATGTGACACTTTAAATGCCACAGACCAGTGATCCTAGCAATACAGTGTGAATTATTAAAGAAATATATATATATATGTGTCCCAATGCTTTATGAGTTCCTGTCACAGTGCAGTAATTGTAGGGGCCTTGATTATGGGTCAGTGAGGTTGGGGTTTGGCTGATTGGGCAGCGCTCATGTAGAGGGATTGTTAGGACAGGATCAGAAAAACCGAGCCTCCGACGGTTCACTAGAGCAGTGAGCTGGCACTAATTGACACTCCATTCAACCCAGGCAGGCCTCCTAGCCCAGATCCCATATGAGACTGTCACACAGCACGCTGCATAGCACCATGACAGCCTTCACATTTCATAATTCAGTCCCCTACACAGCCATGTGCTCATGTAGAGACGGGTGAAGCATAACCTGGAGTAATTACATTGGGACATCGGTATAAGTGGGTTTAGAGATGTCTCTTTTTCCAGGAATGTCACAGATGGAACTCTGATCCTATGGATGATATGGCTCATATTGGATCAAAGTTTCCTCTGCCGGGTGTTGCTCATATGGGGATGTGTGTGTGTGTGTGTGTGTGTGTGTGTGTGTGTGTGAGAGAGTGTGAGTGTGTGTGTGTGTGTGTGAGAGAGAGAGAGAGAGAGTGTGTGTGTGTGTGTGTGTGTGTGTGTGTGTGTGTGGATGGAAAAAAGACATTAATCATAGCGGATACTTGGGTTGGTTGACAGCTGGAACGAAAGTGCTCAAACTCAAAGCACTGCGGGCAGCACAGCACGAAGGCAAAGAGTACAATATCAGACACAAACAAGAGACACGAGAGAGTGGGAGAGACAGGTGGGAGGATAAGCACCTAAGCAAGCTTGAAATCAATTACACACACACACACACACACACACACACACACACACACACACACATCTCCTCACAATCTCCCATCCCCCTGAGTACACTGCAAAAAGGAACGGTCCCAGGCTCCGAAAACTGGAAACAAACAAAGTGGGGGCAGCCTGTCTCCCAGACAAAACAAAACCCTGTGGAGTGTTCTGGGTTCGTTTTGGCCATTTGGTCCCTGGTTGAAATATATAGAAACATCAGAAGCATCATGCGCATCATGTACAACAAATGAAACTGACTCCACCTTACGTAAGAGATATTGAAAGTGTGAGGGCATCACCCTTAGAGAGTGCAGGAAAAGAGCAGGTCGCTGTCCAAGCGCAGGAGCCTGAGTCAGAGGTCACGACCCCTGTGGAACATCATCCATCCACAGGCTTTTAACACCTTCCCTCGCCACCTACACACCACTGCCTCTACACATCAACACAGCGTCCAGCAGTCACACCTAAACACCTCACACCAATCTCCCTTCCACACACACCTGCTCTCCCCACACACACACACTCTAGCCTGTCCGAGTAGAGGAAATAACAGATAGCGCTGAAGAGACATGATGTGTGACTGTGCTCTAGTGCAAGATGAGCTCATCCAGACAAAGAGAGCTGAATTATAGTTTTTATAAGAGACCATACTCCCCCACACAACACAACACAACACACCAGTCTTCTCTTTTTAATCAACTCTCTCTGTGTGGGACTCATAGCGAGCATCCATGAAGTTCAGATCCATTATTTGAGGCCAGAGACCAATAGAGAAACACGTGACTCTGACTGGAAATCAAACAGGTGTCTCTGATTGCGGCAAGTGTTGCTGTCACTCCCCCGTAGACAGTAAAGGTGTTGCCCCCAGCAATATGGCCGCCGCGTTTACGTATGCCACCTAATAGAACTCGAGCCCAATGCGCTATCTAGCTTTCTAATATCTATGATTTAGACTGGCATGGACAGGAACACACCCACAAAGGCATTATCCGCGGACGCCTAAGCCCGACCACTCTGAGACCCTGTGACTGCTAACATCTGTATTGTGAGCATGTCCTGGATTAGAGCCAGTGTGGTCAGTACGCTTCTCTTCCTCCACCACCACATCCACCACATCATCCTCCTCCTCTTCCTCCTCCTCCACATCATCCTCCTCCTCCTCCACATCATCCTCTTCCTCCTCCTCTTCGTCCTCCACATCATCCTCTTCCTCTTCCTCCTCCACCACATCATCCTCTTCCTCCTCTTCCTCCTCCACCACATCATCCTCTTCCTCCTCCTCCACATCATCCTCTTCCTCCTCCTCCTCCTCTTCCACCACATCATCCTCTTCCTCCTCCTCCACATCATCCTCTTCCTCCTCCTCCTCCACCACATCATCCTCTTCCTCCTCCTTCTGGCTCTTCTCCTCTTAATCTTCCTCCTCCTCCTCCTGGTAAATCTCCTCCTAATCTTCCTCTTCCTCCTGGCCCTCCTCCTAATCTTCCTCTTCCTTTTGGCCCTTCTCCTCTTCCTCCTCCTCCTCTTCATGGTGTAGTGGGATTCCTGTGCCAGATATGCGTCGGGTTCAGATAAGTTTAGAGTATCCACAACAACACCGTCCCTGTCATGTTTGTACAACAGACGAGAACTAATGGAACCAGCATAAAAGAACTGTTATGTGTCCAGTGTATTGTGTAGCTAGGATTCTTAGGTTTTACACAATGAAATAATATTAATCTTTTGTCTAGCTTAGTATGTTATGTATGTATGAATGTATGAAACGAATAGTGCAATGTATTAAACACATGACAGGGGCACATGTACAGAGTAACACTAACTAGAGTAAAAACTGCATAGCGTAGAGTGTTGGATACAGTCATTCCTCTCTTGCTGCGGCTATCCCTAGAAATGGTAAATGTTTACGTTACAACCTGCATGATCCTAATCAACCAGAGTAATCCATACCTGCGGGACACAACCTGTTCCCCATTCAAACACACACACACACACACACACACACACACACACACACACACACACACACACACACACACAACCTGCTCCCCATTCAAACACACACACACACACACACACACACAACCTGCTCCCCATTCAAACACACACACACACACACACACACACACACACACACACACACACACACACACACACACAGACACACACACATACTACCTGCTGCCCCATTCAAACACACACACACACACACACACACACACACACACACACACACACACACACACACACACACAGACACATACACACACACACAATTTAAATACATACACATACAACTTGCTCCCCATTCAAACACACACACACACACAATTTAAATATATACACACACAACCTGCTCCCCATACATCGTCTACACCCTCAGGGTATCTGTTTGTGTGGAACTCGAGACGGCTCTGCGTTGTCTCATAGCTGGTTAAACAAGCTGCATTGTATATTCAGTAGGATGTTAGCGCACAAAGCAGGGGTCCCTCTAATGGACAATCGCCTGGTGCGTGTTTACATCTGGCAGTAGACACTCTTATCAGGAATAAGCACTGAGGTAAACCATATGCTGTAAATCATATTACTCTCAAAAACCCAAACAGCAAACACAGAAGTTCAGCCCAAGTTCAGCTCGAAAGTTAAGGGGAAAATATATTGTAAACGTTTCGAAAATATGTCCTTTGTACTCTTCTCTGGAGTTCAACTGCCTTTTAGGGTCACTGCCTGTTTTGTCTGACTGGCTCTTGTCAAAAGATTTTATCAATGCAGCCATTGTTAAATCTCTATTTGATTGAGATTGATCTAATATTTGCATTGGCACATGGCTCTGATGAAAGCCTTAACCAACTCTGGCCACAGGTGCATGGAAAGAGCAGCAGACTGAGATTTCCTCTCCTGTGTGTGTCACCACATGGTTCCGGAACCTCTGAACCAGATAGGGCTCAGCTCTGGCACACATCTGACACAGATCCGGCCCCGATATGGCCCTGTTCTGGAACAGAACCAGGAGACATGCATCAGTTCCGGGCCTGCTCCGCCCTGAAGCCCGCTGGTCCCGTGCGTGCGCTGTGGAGTTGTTTGTTTTCTCCACTACCTGCTTCTGGCTAAGTGGAGCAGGCAGTTCTCTACTCATCTGGCTTTGGCAAACATTGGGCTGATTGTTTACCCTCACTCTCGACCTCAAGCTGGTGTGTGATGAGCATTCTGTAGCAAAATGGCTGCCATGGATCTCCCTGGTGGTAGTTGACGTGATAACAACCCTCCCATTGTAAAGCACTATCTAAATGTATTGTGTTGTTGTTGTTGTTGTTGTTGTTGTTGTTGTTGCTGCTGCTGTTGTTGTTATCTCTTATCAGCTAGTGTATAATGTCTAAGGTTGACTTTTAGGGCTTGACCAACATCCGCTTAGTGAACCTTAGTAAAGCTTAGTAAAGCTTAGTAAAGGAATTTCTAACAGGAAAAAGTCCCTGTTCCTTGTTTTGTCTGTCTATGCTTGTCTTCCTGAGAAGAAGGTCAAATAAACCTGTGAGTGTAAATAAGCTAGCTGATGAAGACCTAGGAGCGCATATTCCCGCACGCTGCTCAGGGGCCCACCACCCACAGTGACGCTCACCACGGAGTGTGACCAAGGAAGCGCAACCACAGCGGGAAGCCACGGAGGTCCGTCTCTGTCTCATCATCCCAGTGTGCTTTCCCCCAACCTCCCACATCCTCCCAAAGGCCTGCTTCACACAGCACATCTGCAAGCCATGGTCATTCTGACTCAACCTCATGAGCAATGGACAATGGTCCTTTATAATGTAATGTACTACATGTTGTATGTGGCTTTGGATAGAAGCGGTGGCTAAATGACTAAATGTAATGAATATGAACTGTACAGTATACATCGTTCTGTGGAAGCCATGACCATTATGGCTCAACATCATGAACTACACCCCCATGTAGCTCAACATCATGAACTACACCTCAACATCATGAACTACACCTCAACATCATGAACTACACCTCAATGTAGCTCAACATCATGAACTACACCTCAACATCATGAACTACACCCCCATGTAGCTCAACATCATGAACTACACCTCAACATCATGAACTACACCTCAATGTAGCTCAACATCATGAACTACACCTCAACATCATGAACTACACCCCCATGTAGCTCAACATCATGAACTACACCTCAACATCATGAACTACACCTCCATGTAGCTCAACATCATGAACTACACCCCGATGTAGCTCAACATCATGAACTACACCTCAACATCATGAACTACACCTCAACATCATGAACTACACCCCCATGTAGCTCAACATCATGAACTACACCTCAACATCATGAACTACAACTCCATGTAGCTCAACATCATGAACTACACCCCGATGTAGCTCAACATCATGAACTACACCTCAACATCATGAACTACACCTCAACATCATGAACTACACCCCCATGTAGCTCAACATCATGAACTACACCTCAACATCATGAACTACAACTCCATGTAGCTCAACATCATGAACTACACCTCAACATCATGAACTACACCTCCATGTAGCTCAACATCATGAACTACACCTCCATGTAGCTCAAAGCAGCTGGTGACACCATTGAGTCAACCTCCTGTATGTGTTTAAGAAACCCTAAATAAAGCCATACAGAACCACACAGTGGCAGTGACGAGGCATGTGTGGGCCTGTGGGGAAGTGGCTTAATTTAGTGTTTCTTTCGCCTCTGTTGTGGTGGCGGAGCCTGAACCCAGGACCTCTTCAACGCTATTTCCCAGCTGTGAATCAGCGAGAATGAAATGGTAGCCACCTCACAAATACTCATTGTGTGTGTGTGTGTGTGTGTGTGTGTGTGTGTGACACAGACGACTACTATAGAGGAAATGAAGATGTCTACTCACACTCGAAATGTTGACTGCGGAGGAAATGACACTCTCACTAGACTATGAGGTCAGGACCAGGACAACCCAATATAGGCCTACAGAAATCATCTCTGTGTGTGTGTGTGTGTGTGTGTGTGTGTGTGTGTGTGTGTGTGTTTGTGAAAGTCTGAATGAATACAATTAATTAGTATTCAATACATTTTGTCTTTTAAGTTTTTCTGATACCAGAAAAATGAGAAAGAAATGGCACAGCCATAGCAAAAATGAAGGCTGAAACTCCTCATTTTGACTTGTGATTTGACTACAAGATGTGTTGTTTGAAGGTAAAATTTGCTTTTGGTGCATGTTTTAAATGTTTTGAGAGAGTAAGAGCCTTTTTTGCATGCAAAATGTCTAATTTTGGCCAGAGTGTTTTTGTTTACACCTGCGCGTTAATTGTTTTGAAAACGTGATGTCAGAGCTGACACAAGCATTAAAGTGATTGAGAAAAACTGTAGTGTGTAAGCAGAAAAAAACCTCTAAGGAACCATAAACAAACCCATTGGAGCCAGGCCCACACCCCGAGGCTTGTATAAGCCTGTATGGGGAACACATCTGCCTCTGCTGTGGAGTAGCCTGTACCCAGGACCTCTTCTTCAACGCTATTTCCCAGCTGTGAATCAGCGAGAATGAAATGGCAGACACCTCACTCAGTGTGTGTGTGTGTGTGTGTGTGTGTGTGTGTGTGTGTGTGTGTGCCATAAAGCCTATTAGTTGATTCCCTTTACCAGCATCATTAAACTTGGCAGCACTACAAGTCACCTTGTAGACATCTCATTTGAAAGTTCTGGGGAAAAAAAAACACTGGATGCTTATTTCACCCTTGACCCGTGTCTCTAATAAAGTATTCAGCTTTCCTTGGGGACTGTGGGGAGAAGGACTGTGAAATGCCGTTTATTTACCCCTTGGCACCACTGTCCCGGATTAGTCAGTCATATAACAGCTTGTACTGTACTGACTGTGCAACTCCTTACACACATTCATCATTTCAATTATACACAGAGCAATATGTTCAATTCTTTGTGCAATTGGTTGGGGACCTCCCACAGCTATATCTAACAACCTAGACAATGCGTC
>NC_055960.1:30049793-30052293 GCF_018492685.1 Alosa sapidissima | reverse complement strand
GTAGTGGGGATTTTTAGTTGGTGGGGACGTTATTTTAATGACGTCATTCATTGTAAAAACTGGCACACTCGCAGCTCCACATACATCGGTGCGTAAGGCCAAATTGTTACCAGCTTTCGTGAACATGAAACCGAATTCACAAATCCATTCAATGACTTTGATTAGCTTACAAAAATGTAATGTCTTCACCCAAACTACACTTTAGCACCAAAGTTTATGAACATTGGTCCTGTAGCTTTTCATTTTGTTGTATCATACAATAAACAGACAAACCATAATGTAGAGTAGCCTATGTAATCTAGTCTAATCTATCTTATTACTGTAACGCGTAACATGTGGCATGGCTTCATTCATTACCACACATAAACCATGGCAAAAACAATAGCACACGCAGGATTCACACATGTTCAATACGCTGTGGGCAGTGTACAGTAGTTCAATTTGAGGGGGTGTCATATCAATGTCATTGCTAATGATTAAAAAGCAGAGGTGCACAGTCAATAAAACAAAACAAAACAAAAAATAAAAAACAAATACATTAGGCAGGCAAGTGCCAGTTATTGCTGTCTTTGAAAAGTTTTTGTTTGGATGCTGCACCAATCTAAGTTTTTCCTAAAGTTGTTTCATGCGCAGGTTCACCATTGGGTCATTGCTTATGATTAATGTAAATAGCCTGTCACTTATATTGGTTTACTGTGTCAGTCATTTCCATTACAAATATGCCTAATATAATTTTTTATATTTAATCCCTAAACACATCACATGAGGCGGTGCTCCCTCGATAAAAATCACTCGTATCACACACCCTTGTGTTATTGTGTCGTTTTGACCACTGGACTAGCCTAGCCTAGCTTTCTGCAAAACACAATCGAAGGAATTGCAACAGTGGGCCATGAAGATGCTTGCTAAATTCGGATACAGGCAGTTATATAATCTATGGTTTTCTAGCCACTTTGTAGCTATTTTCGGGTAACGCGGAACGACGAGCTGCATGTTCTAATGCCTTTACGCATAGTGTAGTGCTAACATTACAGCATGACAGTCAATCTTGTAACAAATTCTATGACAAAAAGGCCTAATTGGAGACGTTTGCACGATGCATGCACTTGTTGTTATCACTGGTAACAACGCTTATTAAAAACCCTTATATACCCTGATGGTTTTATAGTCAAGTCTCTAAAGAAAAGCATATGCCCATGGTTGGCTGAACACAGACTAATGAGTTGCTTACTGATTCGACTTAGTTTAGGCTATATAATGGCCTACATGTGATGGCAAGTGACACAACTGGCATTTTCAAGCATTGCTACTTACCCATATCCTCTTCATCACATTTTAAGATCAATAATGGTTGCCAGTAAAGAAAAAATGTATCAGGATATTTTTATGTCAGGCAGGTAGTAGACTCTAGCATGACATACTGGAACGAAGTCATGTTTTTGGCCTCATCAGTGTAAAAAACCTACTGTATGATCCCTTATCCCATGTGTTTTAATTGACCAACTTTGCTGGACTCCCTCTGATGAGGTCATCATTGTGTCTGGAATGTTTCCTGGAATGTTCATAAATTCAGTTATAAAAATAAGTAATAATAATAATAATAATAATACATTGTATTTAAAGAACGCCTTTCAAGACACCCAAGTTCGCTTTACAGATAAAACAAATAGAAGGGGAAAAAAAAAAAATATATATATATATATATATATATATCAAAAAAGGAGAAAAATATATATAGTCCATTTAGCCATATCACAGTCCATAGGCTAGTCTGAAGAGATACGTTTTCAGTTCCTTTTTAAACTGGGCAGTGGATTCACACTGCCTGATGTTGTTTGGAAGTGAGTTCCATAGCTTTGGGGCTGTGTGGGAGAACGCTCTCTCTCCCATGGTGCTGAGGTTCATCTTGGGCACCTTGAGCAGACCAGCTGATGAGGATTGCAGTGAGCGGGAAGGGGTGTAGCTCTCTAAGAGGTCGGTTATATAATTGGGAGCAAGGTTATGCAGGGCCTTATATGTCAACAGTAAGATCTTAAACTGGACTCTCTGGGTAACTGGTAACCAGTGTAGCTGCAACAGTACAGGTGTTATGTGGCCTGTGGACTTTGTGCCTGTTACTATCCTGGCTGCAGAGTTCTGGATTATTTGTAGGTGGTGGAGTGATTTCTGTGGAATGCCAGAGAAGATGGAATTGCAGTAATCAATGCGGGATGTAACATAGGCGTTTACAAGTACTTCTGCACTCTGCTGACTGAGGGAGGGGCGCAGTCTTGCGATGTTGCGCAGATGGAAAAAGGCGCTGCGAGACACACTGTTAATATGGGCAGTGAATGAAAGTGTGCTGTCTAGTATAACACCAAGACTCTTCACCTTGGTGGAGCAGGCAATGTTGGAGCCATCTATAGATAGGGAGAGTCTGTTTTCCATCTTTGCCAGCGTTGTTTTTGAGCCAACAACAAGTAATTCAGTCTTGTTACTGTTCAGTTTCAGGTAGTTGTTA
>NC_055960.1:29944793-30044793 GCF_018492685.1 Alosa sapidissima | reverse complement strand
GGAGAAATAGACTTCTCCGCATAGTCTGTCTGCCTCTTCACCACCTCCATGTCTTGAACTGTCTGTCCACTAGCCAATTTACCATTGTCTTCTGCCTCACTGTTTGCATGCTTTATTAGCACATATGCACAACCCCTCCCTCCATGCTACAGCCGAACTGTGACCACACTTATACCTTTCTTAATATAGTTATTTATACATAGATATATAGACTTTATTCTTGCACTGTTGCACTGTTTGACTTACTCATTTGCACCATCACCATGACACTCATTCACAAAGAGCACCTTACCTTACCTTACCTTACCTTACCTGAGGACCACAGGCTCAGTCCCTGCTTCAGTCATTGCAAGCGCACCTGATTGATTAATCACCTACTATGTGGATACTGTTTTTTAGAATTGATTTAGATTAAGTTTTATTTAGTATAATTTCTATTTTAGTATATTTAGTATATTCTTTATCTTCTACAGTTCTTATTGCTTAGTTGTGTTTTTTTATATTATATACAGTACTTTTAATTACTTTTTCTGCTGTTAGTGAATGTGTGTGTGTATGTTGTCTGTATGCTACTGTGACCTTGAATTTACCCTAGGGATCAATAAAGTATCTATCTATCTATCTATCTATGTATCTATATATCGATCTATCTATCTATCTGCCCTTGAATTCAATAGGAGCCTATCTCCAGATGTGAAAACATAGGCCTCTAAGAGACATCCCAGAACAGTGATCTGACCTGATGAAGGCCACATCATCATCTTCCCTTTCTATTGCATATTCAACCTGGGTTGGACCTAGAGGTCACTCCTTCTTTTGTTTGTAACATTAAGTAGTATCAACCTCTGTGTAGTTAGAGATACGGTTGAATCCTCTTGGTGAAACTTGTGGCTCTCCCTTGATGCGCATCATTGTAAAGAATAATAATAAGCTTTATTTGTATAGTAATAATAATAATAATAATAATAATAATAATAATAAGCTTTATTTGTATAGCATCTTTCATACACAGAATGCAACTCATTGAAGCATGTAACACAATAATAGTCAGTCAGTCATTATCAATCACTTTTCATCATTGCTGGGGCCGTTTATGATCCACTCAGCAACATATCAAAAATATAGAAAATAACATGTCATAATACTGGCAGCCTTAACCCTTTACCCCCCACAAGCACGCCATATGGCAACTGTGGCAAGGAAAAACTCCCATATTCCAGGAAGAAACCTTGAGCAGAACCTGACTTAATAGGGGGAACCCATCTGCTTCTGGCTAGCTGCGCCCTCCAATAGCAGCAGATGTAGAATAATCTGAAAAAGTAGTCTAGGATAAGATGAGTTAACTAAAAGCTTTCCTGTACAGGTATGTTTTCAGATCTTTTTTAAAAAATATTTACTGAACTCGCCTGCTTGATGTACAGAGGCAGGGTGTTCCATAGTTTGGGGGCATAATGGATAAAAGCAGCTTCTCCACTTTGTTTGTGGAGCACTTTGGGTACGATTAAAAGATTAGAATTGGATGATCTAAGTTTCCTTTGTGGTTGATAAGCTAAAAGCTCAGAGATATATGATGGTGCTATGCCATTCAGAGCTTTGTAAATCAATTCTATAGGAAATAGGGAGCCAGTGCAGTTCAGCCAACACAGGGGTGATGTGTTCTCCCTTCTTGGTCTTAGTTAAAAATCTAGCCGCAGAGTTCTGTATGAGTGCCAATTTCTTTAGATGTTTTTTGGGAAGACCAGTGAAAAGTGCATTAGTCTAACCTGCTAGTGATAAAGGCGTGAATTAGTTTTTCTGCATCTTGTTGAGTTAAAAAGGGCCGCACTTTGGCAATGTTTCTCAGGTGGAAATAGGCTGTCTGAGTAACTTTACTGATATGGGGCTTAAAACTTAACTCTGCATCTAAGATGACACTGAGACTTGTTACTTTTGGTTTGACCTGGTGTGCCAAGTTCCCCAGATTACTAAGAACAATATATCGCTTTAGTTTTGGTCCAACCAAAAGTACCTCTGTTTTGTCATCATTTAGTTTCAAAAAATGTTTGCTCATCCACTGATTAATGGAGGTTAGGCATGCAGTGAGGGAGCAAAGGCCATCTGGGTTAGTTGGCTCCACAGAAATATACAATTGGGTATCATCTGCGTAGCTGTGGAAGTTTACATTATGCTGACTTATGACGTTTCCCCACGGAAGCATATAGGAAAATAGCAGGGGACCAAGGCAGCTCCCCTGGGCCACACCAAAAGGCAAGTCATGTTTTCCAGATACATGATCTCCTAGACTGACATAAAAATCTCTGCCAGTAATGTAGGTTTGAAAGCAGTTTAGAGCATTATCAGAGAGACCCACCTACTTCGCAAGGCGGTGAATTAGGATGCTATGATCAATGGTGTCAAATGCCGCACTCAAATCCAGAAGAATAAGGATTGAGACTTTGTCTGAGTCAGTAGCCAGTCTGAGATCATTGACTATTTTTACTAGAGCCGTTTCTGTGCTGTGATTTGATCTAAAACCTGATGGGAATTTTTCAAGGATACTGTTTTCGTTGAGGAAGGTATTTAACTGATTACAAACTACTTTTTCAAGTACTTTGCTCAGGAACGGTAGATTTGATATAGGCCTGTAGTTGCTCAAATTGGTATGGTCAAGATTTGACTTTTTAAGTAAAGGTTTCACAACAGCGGTTTTAAAAGCAGTTGGAAATTTACCTGTTTCTAATGAGGTATTTATTAACTTGAGAATAAAGGGAGCTAAGCTATCATATACTTTTTTGAGGAATCTAGTAGGGATTGGATCCAAAACACATGTTGAGGAGCCGGTTTGAGTTATAATTTTACTAAGCTCAGATTGAGTAATAGTGCTAAAGAACCTTAATTTTGGGGGGCTGTTTTTGGGTGTACTATCAAACATATTACTTGTGTTACCAATAGCCTCCCTTATAGAAATTACTTTGTTTTTGAAGAAGTCTGCAAATTCTTCGCATCTTAGAAAGGATGCCTGACTGAGTGTATCAAAAGGGTTTTGATGCAATAGCCTATCAATGGTAGAGAACAACACCCTAGAGTTTCCACTGTTTTCAGCAATTACCTTAGAGAAGTGGTTCCTTCTCTCATTCCGAATAGCTCTATTATAATTTGCTATTTTTTCTTTTAGAATGGCTCGGTGAACCTGTAACTTAGTTTTTCTCCATGTTCTCTCAGCTTTTCTACATGATCTTTTTAGATCATGGATATTTTCGTTCATCCAAGGTGTCAGTTTGCTACAGGGCCTTTTTTTAGTCTTTAAGGGTGCCACTCTGTCAAGCAGAGCGCCTAATTCACGATTGAGAGCCTCTACCATTTGATCAATGGGATGATGTAAAATATCTGAATTTATGGAGTCTATAAGAGCTATGAACTGCTGTTCTGCTCTAATGTCCAAGAGTCGCAATTTGATTGCAATTTCGGGATGAATTTTTGGAGTATGTAGTACTATATTAAAAGATACACAATAATGATCAGACTCTAGAAATGACTAGATCGAGGGTGTTGCCAAGGTTGTGAGTGGGTCCTGTAACATGCTGCTTTAGCTCTAAACTGTCTAACACATTAAAGAACTTACTGGCTTTAGCATCAGTTGTCTTATTGACATGAATATTAAAGTCGCCTTTTACAATTATCCGATCATAGCTAGTGATGATGAGCGACATAAGTTCAGAAAACTGGTCGAGAAAGCCAGTCCATAGTTTAGGAGGGCGGTATAAGGTTAATAGAAGTACAGCTGGGTCAGCCTTCAGAGTGAGGGCAATATACTCAAAGGAAGCGAATTCGCCAAAGTTGACTCTAGTGCAGCTATATTTGTTTGAGAGAATGGAGGCAATTCCACCACCTCGTTTGCCCTGTCTAATTGAGTGGAAGAAATTATAATTTGGGGGACAAGTTTCAACAAGAACAGCTTCGCTGTCTGAAGTCAGCCAGGTTTCAACAAGAAACAGAAAATCCAATTTTTTTTCACTAATAAAATCATTGATTGCAAAGGTTTTGGTAGTAAGTGCACCTATATTTAGTAAACCCATGTTAGCTGAAAATGCCTCTGGCTTTTGAGGAATATGCTGAGGTATGGAAAGAATATTTGTTAGGTTTCTAGTTTTAAATTTGTCTTTTCTTTTTACTATACGTTGGGTAGAAATCAACGTTGGAATAGAACTATAAGCATAAGTCATGCTATTGCATGAAGCAGCTTGATCTATGGTAGTAGTGTCTTGTATTTTATAATACTAAATTATAACAAATGGACCAGAGACCAAGATGTGCTGTCGACTCTTTACTGAGGCATTATATCAATCTGAACACCCGCGCATGCGCGCTCAGTACATATCAAAACCTGCTCACTACATCTCCCCCTTTTAACTAATACTTTCAGGATCTTTATAGAAAACTCAAATTATATGTTAATAAATCCTAATACTGTTTTTACCATCAAGGCAGGGGAACAGATGACCTGTTGAACATCTCTGTAAACATGAGCATATGTAAACTGGTTAAATCAACTTCCATTTCACATGGCATATCTTATCACAACTCATATATTTTTCTTTTTTTCTGAACTCATAAAAACAAGTACATAACCTAACTGAGAGGTAGGGTAGACTGCCTGATCCTCTCTGTTGTGGTATGGAGGTTATTATGCTCCGTATATACTCACAACACTAAACTATAAGTTCAGTCTTTTAACAGGCTTGACTTCCCTGCCAACCCTGGTGTGTTGTCCCGAGTCTGGCTGGCCTCTAGACGGTGTAGGCACCACTCTCAGATGAGAACGGTTTCTTCTGAGACTGCCTGTGGAGGTTTGAATCACATATGAGCGTGGCGTCCCTGCTGAGCCAGAGATGACTCCTGTGTGTGGCGTGTTCCGTATCCAAACTTTCTGACCTGGCTTGAGAGATGGTGTTTCCCGTGCTCTGTGTCGTCTATTGTATCCTTCAGCCTGTTGTCTTTTAAGCTCCTGGTCTTTCAACTCAAATGCTCTTAAATCCGGCCAGGCTGGTTTGAGGGTGTTTGGACTCACCGGAAGGGGTGTTTGAATGTTGCGCCCCATCAGGAGCTGCGCTGGTGATACTCCATGGGCTAGAGGAGTTGCTCTGTATGCCATAAGCGCTTTGTGAGGGTCCTCACTCTTCTGCAACAAGGCTTTGACAGTTTTTACTGCCCGTTCAGCTTCCCCATTGCTTTGCGGGTAACGGGGGCTACTGGTTATGTGCTGAAAGTTGTAATCCTTAGCAAAATCTGTGAACTCTGTGGCAGCAAACTGTGGTCCGTTGTCTGTGATGAGTGTATCCGGCACACCGTGGCGGCTAAAGATGGCTTTTATTTTCTCAATCACAGCTGTTGCTGAAGTGCGTGTAAGATTGGAAACTTCGATGTAACGTGAATAGTAATCAATGACTACTAAATACTGACCCTTCTTCCATTCAAATAAGTCAGCTGCTAGCCGCGCCCAATGGCGTGTAGGCAAGGGTGTGGTCATCAGCGGTTCTGTGGCATTTTGACTCTCTTTAGCACAAATTTCACACTGACGTACCTTCTCTTTAATCTGTGTAGTCAGCCCTGGCCACCAGACTGCTTCGTGGGCCCTGGCCATGCATTTCACCATGCCTTGGTGGCCCTGGTGAAGTTTGTCCAAGATGTCCTTTTGCATGCTTAATGGAATCAGTATTCTATTTCCCTTCATCAACAGGCCATCCACCATCAGCAGGTCATTTCTGTATTGCCAGAAAGGCTTCAGCTGTGGTGCAGAACTGTTTCTTTCCCACCCTGTGTGGATCAGGGAGGACAGCTGCTTACACACTGGATCTTCTTCCTGTGCTCTCCTTATTTGTAGCAATTTCTCAGGTGAGGCCGATAGCTGCTGAATGACCTCCTGGATATGAGCACTCACGTCGTTTTGAAGCACAAGGTCTTTCTCTGTTGCCGTAGACTGGAGTGGAGCTCTTGATAAAGCATCGGCTGCTACAAGATTTTTTCCTGGTACATGTATGATTGTGTAGGAAAAACGCATAAGTCGTAACCTGAATCGCATGATACGAGGTGGGACGTCATCAAGCGGCCTTGAGCTGAGGAGACTGATTAATGGTTTGTGGTCTGTTCGCATCACGAAGTGCAGACCCAGGAGGTAAGTCTGAAATCTTTCGCAGGCCCAAGTGACTGCAAGGGCCTCCTTTTCAATTTGGGCATATCTGCACTCTGTCTCAGTCAAGCTGCGAGATATGAAAGCCACTGACCTCCAATCTCCAGAGTCTTGAAGCTGAGACAAGACCCCTCCTAACCCGTAAGACGATGCGTCTGCTGACACTCTCGTCGGTTTTTCTGGGCTGTACTGGGCAAGGACAGCAGATGAGCTGAGCTGGTCTTTCACTTTATCAAACGCATTCTTTTTCCCACATAGTTGACCATTCCCATGAAGCGTTTTACGTCAGACACGTCTTTCGGTGGTGGCATCTCTCTAATCGCTCTAATCTTCTCGGGATCTGCCTGTATGCCTTCTCCACTGACAACATGTCCGAGAAATTTAACCTCCTTCACAGCGAACTGACATTTGTCATTTAGAGTAAGGCCATGCTGCTGCAGTCTCTGCAACACTTTGTGCACCCTCTCATCATGTTCTTTGGGCGTGGCACCGAATATCAGAATGTCATCTGCATGACACAAAGTTCCCTCTAGGCCGTCCAGCATCTGCGTCAATCGCTTCTGAAAGTGCTCAGGGGCCGATGATATTCCAAAAGGGAGACGATTAAAGCAATAACGACCAAAGGGAGTGATGAAGGTGGTGAGTGGGGCTGAAGCTCTGTGCAAAGGCACCTGCCAAAAACCAGCAGTGGCGTCCAGTTTGGAAAAAAATCTAGCTCCAGCTAGTTTAGCCAGTGTCTCATCTGCTGGAAGAATATGTCGCTCCCTGCACACATTTTCATTCAGACGGGTTAGATCAACACATAGCACAGCAACAAGAAGCACAGAGCTTCTTAGGGGCAGCCGTGGCCCACTGGTTAGCACTCTGGACTTGTAACCGGAGGGTTGCCGGTTCGAGCCCCGACCAGTGGGCAGCGGCTGAAGTGCCCTTGAGCAAGGCACCTAACCCCTCACTGCTCCCCGAGCGCCGCCATTGTAGCAGGCAGCTCACTGCACCGGGATTAGTGTGTGCTTCACCTCACTGTGTGCTGTTTGTGTTTCACTAATTCACCGATTGGGTTAAATGCAGAGACCAAATTTCCCTCACGGAATCAAAAAAGTATATATACTTATTCTAATTTTTCCATTAGGTTTTGGTACTACCACCATTCCTGAGCACCACTCTGTAGCTTCCTCTATGGGAGAAATAACGCCCATTTCCTCCATCCTTTTTAACTCTTCTTGGACTTTTCCCCTTAAGGGCAATGGCACGCGACGTGGCACAGCGAGGGCAAAGGGAGAGGCATTGTCCTTTAGTTTAATTTTGTATTCTCCCTCTAGCTTACCTAAGCCAGTGAAAACTCTGGGATATTGTTCCTTGTAGCTTGTTTCCGCTGTCGTGATAGCCTGTACTGGACTGAGCAGGCAGAGGTCTTGTATTGCTGGTAATCCCAGCAGAGGAGTCACTAAACCTGGCACAACATATACATGCTGCTTCGCCACAGTTCCATTATGGCTAATTTCTGCAGTAAAACGTCCATTTACCTCTATGGGAACGTTACTTGGTCCACACAGTCTTTTGGTTGTCGGTAACAGCTCACCATGTAGCTTTTGTGAGTAAAAATGTGCCGGGATAGCCGTCACTGCGGCACCCGTGTCTAACTTGAACATCATCTGCTGGCCATTCACTGCAACAGACTTCTGCCAGAATGTGTTGGATTTTGTACAATTCACTGTGCCCAGGAACAATGACTCTATGCTTGCATCCAAGTCACTTTCTTTAATTTCCTCCATTCTCATTTTAGTTTTACATACAGTGGCGAAATGCCCTCTCTTCTTACATTTCTTGCACTCAGCAGTGCGCGCGGGACATGCATTGAATGAATTTTCATGTGTCCTTCCACATCTGCCACATTTATCATTTGCATTATGTTGTACTGTCTTTGGTTTAAAAGTACTTTTCCCATGTGGAGAGAATTTCTGTTTGAACTTGAATTTAACTGCATCCATGTTTGCCTCAGTGCCATCAATACTTCTTAATACAGGCTGTTGCTTTTTAATTTCTTCACTTTGTCTTATTTTCGTCATAGCCTTCACAAGAGTTAACTCTGAATCTAGCTGTAATTTCTCTGAAAGGGCATGGTCTTTTATACCTACAACAAGGCGGTCTCTGATCATCTCATCTTTGAGAATTCCATACTGGCAATGCTCAGCCAATTTATGCACAGCTGTGATAAACGCTTCAGCCGTCTCACCAGGCTCCTGGCGACGTTTGTTGAATTTAGCTCTCTCGTAGATCACGTTATGCTTGCAAATGAAATGTTTATCGAACACTTCCTTTACTTTGGCATATTTTTTCTTGTCGTCTTCTGGTAGTGCTAACGTGTTCAGAACATCATCTGCCATGTCTCCCATAGTGTATACTAGCGAGTTAACTTGATACTCTTCACTCTTTGTATTGAGTCCCGCTGCTATGCGGAATCTTTCAAAACGTCGGATCCAATTTGGCCACCCACCGAAGTCTCCGAAGTCAAATGCTTCTGGTGGACTAATTGAAAATAGAGAATCCATTCTGTTTTACCTTCCGAAGCCTCTTCTCTGTATCGTCGACTGACGTTGTATGAACGTAGCAGCTAGCTTCACGTTAGCTCTACTAGTTCACTTGGCGAATTCAAAAGTTATCTTCACTAAACTGCAATGAACATTCCGGTCACTTGCGTCGGGTAGTCGCATTAATATCAGAGGCGAGGACGAAGACTTCTGACACCATGTCTTGTATTTTATAATACTAAATTATAACAAATGGACCAGAGACCAAGATGTGCTGTCAACTCTTTACTGAGGCATTATATCAATCTGAACACCCGCGCATGCGCGCTCATTACATATCAAAACCTGCTCACTACAAGTAGTATTGTATGTTACCCTGCAGAAAACATTCTCAGACCCATCCACATGTATAATGCCATTCGAATCAATACCTGGGGGGCGTGAATCTGTAATATTTTCTACAGAATGTCAATGCCTCAGTAAAGCCTGTTTCCTGATTGACCATTCATCCTAACTGAGTTTCAAGATAACTGGGGTACATGAAAATTACCATCAAACTGGACTGTTGCTTAATTTATCCAATTTCCACCACCATGGAAAAAGTGGGCTGGTCTTGGGCCTGAAACTCCCGGGCTGAAAAGTGGCCCCACTCTGGCCCTGTGTGTGTGTGTGTGTGTGTGTGTGGCGCATTGAAGCAGTGTTGTGCTGTGTCCCTGCTGTGTGGATCTAATCACAGGTCCACCGGCCTGAGCAGATTATACACCCCTATATATACAGTACCCTCCAGAATTGTTGGCACCTCTGCTAAAGTTGACTAAAAACCGGTATAAAAAATATCTGTTGTTGATTTATTTTATTTATGAAATCTCACAATGAAAAAAATAGTAAAAATCCAACCTTGAAGGGAAGCAAATTTATTTTGAGAAAAAAGAAAATCTCATAAATAAATAAATATTTTCAACTAAAATACATTGCTCACAATTATTGGCACCCCACAATTATTGGCATCTTATAAACAAAACCTAACAGAAGCATTTTCCTATCTAATTTCAATTTATTTAAGTTAATCAGAGTGTCTGTGAACTTTCAGAAGTAGTTCATGACTTTCTTTTTCACTATGGTATGAAAATAGAGTCACATGCAGAGGCTAAATCCTCTAGTCATTTTTCAACATCGGAAAGACAAGAGAATACACTAAATTTAAATAAAAAAGAAAGTGTGTTGACATTTGTCAGTCAGAGAATGTCTATGACAACTAGGTACTTTGTTGAAAATTATTAAAAGGTGCTAATCATCTGGAAATGTGACAAACATGCTTGGAAAAAGACCCATGGTTATCTTGAACCCACGTACAGTATGGAGGATGGTAAGATAGGCAAAAAAATCCATAAGAACCACTGTTGGAGAGTTACAGACAAAGGTATCTTGGGGTCACCAAGTCCCTTCAAAAAATCTTCAAAAGTGACCTCACTGCTAATAGCTTATTTAGAGGGCATGCCAGGTAAAAGCCTGTCCAGTTATTTAATTACCAATGTAAACAGCAGGAGTTACTGAATAGTACAGTGACTTTGTCTGGAAGTGTGGTGTATTGTCAGATGAAATGAAAATCGCGCTCTTTGGCTAGAAACACTTTAGGTGTGTTTGGCATACATAGAAGAATGGCTATACTGAAAAGAACACACTGACGAAGGCCATCAGGCCGAAACGTTTGTTCACTAACCCCTGTTGCTATGGATTAAAGCAAGAAAGAAAAGATTTTTGGAGTGCGACCATTCTGTTATTTTCTATGAGTTCCCTGGATCATGCACCCACAAGTAAAGAAACGAGAACAATCGGGAGAGTGCGATGTTTGCAAAGAAAAGGACTATACTGAAAAGAAGAACCCCATGCCTAATGAGAATTATGGTGGAGGGGCTGTGCTATTGTGGGGCTGTTTTTATTCCCAAAGGCCTTGGGAACCTAATTAAGATGCATGCTTTCATCAATACCAAGAAAAACCTGAACATTTTCAAAGGAAATCTGTCAATCACTGCCAAGACACTAAAAGTTAGTCATGATTGGATCATTCATCAGGTCAATGAACCAAAACAAATGTCCAGATCAAAACAAATATGATTTGCTGAACACAAAATTAAGCTTCAGCCATTTCAGTCCAATGATCTAAACTCCATAGGAAAAACAGTGGGGTGAGTCTAAGAGGTGTAGACAAGTGTAGACCTAGGAATCTGGACGATTTGGGGAGATTTTGTAAAGGCAAATCCCTTGCTTTGTATTCTCCAACTGGGGTGTCATATGACAATATTAAGCTGTTTTATTGGCAAAGGGAGGCTTAAAAAGGTGTTACAAGCAGGGGTGCCAATAATTGTGAGCGAAGTGTTTTTGTTATTTATTTCTTTATGAGATTTTCCTTTTTCTCAAAATAAATTTGCTTCCCTTCAAGGTTGTATTTTTCCTATTTTCCTGGGTATGGGTATTCTATCTCTTTTTCTCTTCCACTCCCCTCTTCTCTCCTCTTCCAATCTTCTCTCCATGTTCTGCACCTCTCTACTCCTCTCCTTTCTCCTTTATTCCCTTCTCCTCATTTCTTCTTTCCTCCTCTCCCCTCTCCTCCTCTCTTTTCTCCTCTCTCTTCTCCACTCCTTGCTGAAAAGAGACCTCTTCAATTTCTTCTCATTTTCTCTCCTCCTCTGGTATCTCATCTCCTCCTCCCCCTTTCTGATCTCTCGTCTTTCCTTCTCCTCTCTCTTCCTCTCTTCTCCTCACCTCTCCTCTCTCATCCTCACTTCTCCTCTCTCCTCCTCACCTCTCTCCTCTCTGTTGGCTGGTGTCCATATCTCTTCCTGGCTCTCAGTACCCTGTGGAGGTGGATGTTATTGCTGCTCTGCTCTGCACTGCATGGATACCATCTGTGATGCACAGGTCTTCAACACAAACACATGGACCCATGGAGCTAGCTGCTGCATCCTGAACATCTGTGATGCACAGATCTCAAACAGACACATGGACCCCCGTAAGTGGCCGGATGACATTACACCGGCACACACCCTTGGCATTCATGCCACTTTGGCATTTGTGTGTTTATGTATACACACACACACATTTGTACGACGGAGTATTAGGGCCACACATAAAGAAAAAAAAATATTTTTGCCATGGCGAGATTAAACTCGACATGTCGAGAATAAAGTTGAAATATCATATCTACTTTAATCTCGACGTGTCGACTTTAAAGTCGACATGCTGACATTAAACTCGCAATAGGCCCTACTGTTTAAACACAGTTTAAGCTATGTAGCCAACACTAATACACAAAATGTTACATGAAAAATGGCTTCAAATAGGTGTTATTTCAGATAGATTGCAGATATTCAGATAGATTGTGTCTTGTCTGTTAACTATCATTGCCGTCATCGTGAAGTGCTGTCTCGCGGTTATGTAAATACCATGCACTATGCCGTTTAGGCTAAATAGCTAGAAAAATATATGTATCCAATGATATAATGTTTCTATACAAAATGTTATTTCACTCTGTTTTATGTGGTTAAGGCCACTGCACATCCAAATAACTGCCCTTTATGACCCACAGGCGTCACTCTCCATAGGATAACATGGCAAAACTCATTTTTCTAAAACTGCTTTTCCATGTCTCACCTGCAATACGTATAGGAGGCTAGAAACACAGGTATAGCCTAAGCATATATACTATTTTGATCCCGTGAGAGAATATGTGTGCATGTGTAGCAGATTGGGCTACGCCCTATTATTTGGCTCCTTTGCTTCTCCCCCTGTGCTGGATTGGTGTGGCTGCGTTCATCCTAATTACAGGGCGGACCTAGGCAGACTTATATCTAGGAACGCAAATTGCTACCTGGATGTGCTACTTTCTCTCTTTCCCGTCTTCCGGGGCGCATAGTAGTTTGGCGTGGATCACAACTTGGATGGTGAAGCCGCCATCAAGTGAATGCTCTCACGAAGCTTGGTCTGTCCTGTCGGCGTTGAGGCCGGTGTAACACTGTTGAGCCTGGTGTCTGCCTTAAAGCAGCTAGAGTGGTGTTGTCGGAGCTAACGCAGCTTCCCCCTCCCTCTCCCTCAACTTGATGGTTAGGAACGAACTCTTTTTAACCTGATATATGAAGTCGGCTGGCATCGCCAAGTGTCTCCACGCCACACGCGGCTGCTGTTCTGTCTCTTACGAAGTTTATCGCGTCCTCTTCAATCCTCGGTTTGACGCTGGGGTTATTGTGTAACCTACTGGTGGTATTGTTTGTCGTACCAGTTGTGATTGATTGTGCATGGGATTCATTTTGGACTGATCTGCATAACGCATGTTTAGGGCTTTCTGGCCGTATGGTGCATGTTTGATTACTTGCTTCTTTCTGTGTATTTGCATGTGGTTTATTATGTTCTTTTCTTATGCCTTTCCTTTTTGTTCCCTGTGATGCATGTTTAGAGCTGCTTTGCGCTGCATGCACATTTGAGTATTTGCGGGGTTAACTCACCTGTATCTTACAGCCCCTTCATTGTAGTGTTTCCTTGTGGGAACTGCTGTGCATGTGCATGTGTGTGGTTGGTAGTGGTGTGTGTGAGCGTGTATTTGTGTGCAGTAACGTTATTCCCCCCATCGCCGTGACCAGGGCGGTTGCACTGCTCCAGCTTGACCTCTGGGGGCTTCAACATCTGTGGGGCGGCCATTCCAGCCTCCAGCCCCACAGCTCAAAAGCTAAGTATAACCATACCGGCTAATGCTAAGTTAGTGTGATTGTGCTACCCACAGTTCTAACCATAGTCTCTCCCCCCTCTCTCCCTTGTTCTCCTTTGGACAGGTGCGGTGTGGTCCAAGCGAGCGGCAGGCTCACCCTCAGGTGGTGGGGTCCCTTCACGTTTCCTGTAGCACACCTCGGGTGTCAATCCTTAGCTTTGGAGTGCAGTGTGATTGCAGTGTGAGTGCAGTGATTGCAGTGTGATTCTCACGTGTGATTTGTGGGTGTCTTCTGGACCGCTTCCCCCCCCTCCTGTAGTCCTGCCGGTCGTGGTAAGCCCTCGCCCTGCTCCGTTTTCCCTTTTCTTGAGATTGCCCATAGACCTTGTGTGCCAGCTGACGTGCAGCCTCGCTGGTCACCGTATGTACGGTATGGTATGTATGTGTGTCGTGTCTCTCATACTGGTATCTTTCAGGGGAATTGCCGAGACATTTCCTCAGAGTTGGGTTTTATAATTGTAACTAAGATCTGTCAATAAAATGTATATTTTTGGAATCTAAGTCTCTAGCTTCTCCTGTGTTTGAACCTGTGTGACCTAAATTGAACTCAAAGGGTTAGCATTGGCTTAAACTATTTCCTAGGGGTGAACCCTCCCCCTAGGTGGCGTAGTCATCAATACATTATACTAACTTCCTCATACCACTTGCCACATTTGGCGTAGTCGGCAGGATACATTTCTTGAAGCTAGAGACATTAGATCCTTGGTTTTTTTTGTGGCTTTCATGTAGGGTTTTTTTTTTTTTTTTTTTTTACCCATATAGAAGTTGCAATCCCAGGACTTTGCAATCCCTGGTTTTCTTTGAACAGCAGAGACAGAACAGCAGCCCCTAATCAAATTAATCGGTAGTATTGCAGCCTAGTCTTGTGAAATTGGTTTAGTGTTCTTTCCCTGGCAGCATGGAGGAGGAAATGCAACAGCTCCGAGACCAACTGCAGCAGCTCAGGGCTGATAATGAGCGGCTTCGTCAAGAAAGGGTTGGTTCCCAAGCAGGCTCTAGTACAGCTACCCCGGCCTCTGCGACAACAGGTAATGCTTCATCAGTAGGGGCCAGTGCAACAGTCCCTGAGCGGCTGATAGTCATACCTAGAGACCGGAAGTGTCCCATGTTTAATGGCAAGAGTGGCATAGGTATAGCGGAGTGGATAGAGGAGCTACAAGCGTGTATGCGTGCCCGCCACCTTTCAGTCGATGATCAGGCCTTCTTTATCTTTGATCATTTAGAGGGAGAGGCAAGGGAGGAAATTAAATATCGTCCAGGCACAGAGCGGAGAGATCCTGCTAAGGTTCTGGACATTTTGAGGGAATTGTATGGGTGTACTCGGTCATATGTAACCCTGCAGCAAGCCTTTTTCTCCAGACAGCAGCAGGAGGGGGAAACATTACACGAGTTTTCCTTAGCTCTAATGGCTTTGATGGAACAGGTCAGACAGTGTGCACCTGATGGCATGCCCAATGCTGATGTTCTTCTCCGGGATCAATTTGTAGAACATGTCATAGATAGCGCCCTCCGTAGGGAGTTAAAACAGTTTGTTCGGCGGCAACCTGTTGCCACCTTATTGGAAGTACGTGGTGAAGCTATGAGGTGGGAGCAGGAAGGGTTTCCTGGTGGTGCTAGGGGGCGCAGTTTCTCTCTTCCATCAGTGTATGGCCTACAGTGTGGCGTACAGGGGCGTTCCCGCCCTGCACCCCCGGTTTCGCCGGGAGGTGAATTGGGGGAATTGAAGGAACTACTGAAGCGGCAGCAGGAGCAGCTCAACCAGCTCACTCAGACCGTGGCGTCCTTGCAGAACCCCCCACTGCGGAGCAGGCCCCCTCGCAATGGTCCATTAACTTGCCGAAGGTGCCAGCAGCCTGGCCACTTTGCCAGAGAGTGTGATGGAGAACGAGTCCCTCCTCGCCCTCGAGCCAGTTCCACCTCTGGTCCACCTCTTGGCATAGCTGGACCTCCCCACTCTTCCCACCAGCCGGGAAACTAAAGCCCACTGAGCTGCCGAGCCAAGGCTCAGTTGGGGTATCTACTGGCTCACGAGGTGGTGGAATATCCAAGCTAATGTCGTCTTGTCCAAACATTGATGTTTTGATTGGGGGGGTTACTGTTTCCTGTTTGTTAGATACCGGGTCCATGGTTTCCACGGTAACTGAGGGTTTCTTTTTACAGCAGTTTGAACCTTGGGGACATGAACGTCTCCAGTCTTGCCATTGGTTACAGCTTAGGGCAGCGAATGGGCTTGCCATCCCATACATTGGCTACCTGGAGTTGGATGTGGTCCTGTGTGGTAAAGTAATGCCTCGTTGTGGTATTCTTGTAGTGAAAGACCCTCCTGGCACTTCACCTGCTGTCCCTGGAGTTTTGGGGATGAATGTTATTAGCCGGTGCTACCAAGAACTTTTTGGGGCCCATGGCCTGTCTCTTTTTGATTTCCCTTCAGTATCACAAGCTCCTGGTCCAGTGGTTGAGGCCCTACAGCAGTGCCATCAGTCCGCAGCCCAGGTTCCGAGTATTCATACTGGCACTGCCCGTGTGCGAGGTGCACACGCTGTGCGCATCCCAGGTGGTGCAATGAAATTTGTGGCTAGTACCTGTGCAGAACAGCTCTCTGGCCAGATGGCACTTTTTGAGCCTCTTGAGTCCGGTCTACCAGCTGGATTGCTGGCCTCCCCATGTTTGGTTCAGGTTGTCAGAGGTACAGCTTATGTCCCTATTGTTAATGTGGGGATGACCGAAGTCCTCCTTTACTCTCGCGCTAGCCTCGGCTCTTTAAGTAGTGCTCAGGTCATCAGTTTACCTATGGGTGTGACTGAGGTCAGGTCTGTCACCACTACTGTTTCCTCCCAAGTAGCCAACAGTTCAGTGCAGGATAGAATAGATGCGGTTGACTTGTCTGCATTGTCAGACCACGAACAGACTGGGGCTAAGGGCCTGTTACAGAGGTATAGTTCCGTTTTCTCTGCACATGACGGTGACTTGGGTTGCACAAACTTAATCTCCCATGACATCCCATTGCTTGACGATGTGCCTGTACGGCAAAGATATCGACGTGTTCCACCATCTGAATACGAGGTTGTGAAGGCCCATATTAATCAGCTTCTTGAAGCACAGGTAGTGAGGGAAAGCTGTAGTCCCTACGCCTCACCTATTGTCTTGGTTAAAAAGAAGGATGGGAGTCTGCGCATGTGCGTGGACTACCGCTTGCTTAATAGTAAGACCCGTAAGGATGCTTTCCCCCTACCACGCATTGAGGAGAGTTTAGATTCACTTGCAGGGGCCCAGTGGTTTTCGACATTGGATCTTGCTAGCGGGTACAATCAGGTTCCAGTCTCTGAGCAGGATAAGCCCAAAACTGCCTTCTGCACCCCCTTTGGTTTGTTCGAATGGAACAGGATGCCATTTGGGTTGTGTAACGCCCCTAGCACCTTCCAGCGCCTGATGCAACGGTTGTTTGGAGATCAACAGTGTCAGTCCTTGCTCCTATACCTGGATGACATAGTGGTCTTTTCTTCCTCTGTGACTCAGCATCTGCAGCGACTGGAAGTAGTCCTCAGCAGGCTGAAAAATGAGGGGCTGAAGGCCAAGTTAGAAAAGTGTGCCTTTTTTCAGCAACAGGTTAGCTATTTGGGACATGTGATTTCCAGGGAGGGTGTTTCTACTGACCCTGCTAAGATTGAATCTGTGGCCAAGTGGCAACGTCCTCGCCATGTGTCGGAGTTGCGCTCATTCCTGGGCTTTGCCAGTTACTACCGGCGCTTTGTAGAGGGTTTTGCAAAGCTGGCAGCCCCCTTGCATAAGCTGGTGGCAGACCTTGCTGGCACAAAATCTAAGCGAGGGTCCAGCAAGGGCATAGATGCTGCTTGGACAGTCCAGTGTGAACAGAGCTTTGAGTCCTTGAAGTTGAAGTTGGTTTCCAGCCCGGTGTTGGCTTATGCAAATTTCTCTCAGCCCTTCATTCTGGAGATTGACGCTAGCCACAGTGGCCTTGGGGCTGTCCTCTCGCAGGAACAGGATGGTGTCATTAAACCTGTAGCTTATGCTAGCCGGGGTCTCCGGCCCACTGAGCGCAATATGACCAACTACAGCTCCATGAAGCTGGAGTTCCTCGCGCTTAAGTGGGCCATGACCGAAAAATTCCGGGAGTATTTGTTGGGGCATAAATGTGTGGTCTTCACAGACAACAACCCTCTCAGCTACCTCCACTCTGCCAAGTTGGGGGCCACAGAACATCGCTGGGCTGCCCAATTGGCTGCATTTGATTTTGACATCAAATATCGTTCTGGCCGCAGCAATAAGAACGCTGATGCACTGTCTCGACAGTACTTGTCTGGTTCCAGCTTGGCTGAGTATGCCCTTCCCGGTACTCCGGTCCCTAGACACTTGCAACAAGTCTCAGATCTGGACCCAGGGATATCAGCAACCCAGTCTGTAATTTCAGTCCTTCCATGCCACACCCCCTCAGACATTCGTTCTTTGCAGGAGGCTGATCCCCTCCTGAAAGATGTTCTGGTCTTCTGGAGGAAGCAGACCCAACCTACCCCTAATGAGCGACGACATGTCCCTAGACTAGCAATGGTGCTCTTGCGCCAGTGGGACCGTCTGGTGGAGGTTGAAAGGGTCTTGTACCGCCGTATCTTTCGTCCAGATGGGGGTGAGGAGCGTCTACAGCTCCTCCTGCCAGCATCTCTCCGACAGGAGACATTAAAACAGCTGCATCAGGACCATGGCCACCAAGGTATTGAGCGGACGATGGAACTGGTACGCCGCCGCTGTTACTGGCCAGGCATGTCCTCCGACATCAGGCAGTGGTGTCAGGAATGTGGCCGGTGCCAGGTTGCCAAAGATTCTGGGCCAGTCCCACACAGTTTCATGGGTCACCTGCTTGCTTCTAGGCCCAACGAAATTGTGGCAATTGATTTTACACTGTTGGAACCATCTCAAAATGGTGTAGAGAACGTCCTCATTATGACTGACGTATTCAGTAAATACACACAGGCTGTCCCTACCCGGGATCAGCGGGCCTCTACTGTGGCCAAGGTTCTCGTGAACGACTGGTTTTACCGGTTTGGAGTGCCTAGCCGTATCCACTCAGACCAAGGTAGGAGCTTTGAGAGTTCTTTGATCCACCAGCTCTGCTGCCTGTATAAGGTAGCAAAGTCCCGTACTACTCCATATCACCCGGCAGGAAATGGGCAGTGTGAGCGTTTTAATAGAACGCTCCATAACCTCCTACGCACTCTGCCGGTATCACGGAAACACGACTGGACCTCTTGTCTACCGCAGGTCCTGTTCTGTTATAACACCACCCCCCATCAGAGCACCGGTGAGTCTCCGTTCTATTTAATGTTTGGACGAGAACCTAGGCTGCCGGTAGACTTCCTTCTGGGTCGGGTTCAGGACCCAGTGCCAGGGACTGTACAGGACTGGGTGGTTGAGCACCAGGCCAGACTCAAATTGGCTTTTGAGGGTGCGCGTGAGCAACTGGTAGCGGCTGCTGGCCGGCGGAAAGAGCGACATGACCACCGAGTCCATGAGGCCCCTCTGCAGGTAGGCCAGTTGGTTTACCTTAGGGACCATGGTGTCCGGGGTCGCCATAAGATCCAAGATTTCTGGAGCCCAATAGTTTATCAGGTGCTGAGAGCACCTTTTGGGGATGGAGTAGTTTATACCATTGCCCCGTTGGATGACTTGCAGAAGGTAAAGAATGTTCATCGTGACTTGTTGAAGGCACAAGTCATTCCCACATCTCCTGTTCATCAGGCTAGGCCCCCATCCCCCCCTGCGTGCATCTTCCAGTGAAGATGACCCGTGGCTGTTGGTTTTACAGGCGCCCTTACCATCCACCCCAGTGAGACCACGTTCATCAGGTCCCACAGGGCCCTCTAGGGTGACTTCATTGGAAGCCTTGCCCATTCCAGACCCTCCCGTGCTGCAGGGGAACCCTCCACCATCAATGCTTCCCAGGTCTCCCGTGGAACCTTCCCATTCCAGTCAGCCAGTCTTGCGCAGGACGGCACGTTCCAAAGCTGGCCAACACTCTAATGTCCACCACCTGCCTCGACCTGCTGCCAGGCTGGCTGATGGGGACGGGGCATTTGATTTGTAGCTCGTCGTCGGGGCGACGACTTAAAAGGGGGGGGTAGAATGTAGCAGATTGGGCTACGCCCTATTATTTGGCTCCTTTGCTTCTCCCCCTGTGCTGGATTGGTGTGGCTGCGTTCATCCTAATTACAGGGCGGACCTAGGCAGACTTATATCTAGGAACGCAAATTGCTACCTGGATGTGCTACTTTCTCTCTTTCCCGTCTTCCGGGGCGCATAGTAGTTTGGCGTGGATCACAACTTGGATGGTGAAGCCGCCATCAAGTGAATGCTCTCACGAAGCTTGGTCTGTCCTGTCGGCGTTGAGGCCGGTGTAACACTGTTGAGCCTGGTGTCTGCCTTAAAGCAGCTAGAGTGGTGTTGTCGGAGCTAACGCAGCTTCCCCCTCCCTCTCCCTCAACTTGATGGTTAGGAACGAACTCTTTTTAACCTGATATATGAAGTCGGCTGGCATCGCCAAGTGTCTCCACGCCACACGCGGCTGCTGTTCTGTCTCTTACGAAGTTTATCGCGTCCTCTTCAATCCTCGGTTTGACGCTGGGGTTATTGTGTAACCTACTGGTGGTATTGTTTGTCGTACCAGTTGTGATTGATTGTGCATGGGATTCATTTTGGACTGATCTGCATAACGCATGTTTAGGGCTTTCTGGCCGTATGGTGCATGTTTGATTACTTGCTTCTTTCTGTGTATTTGCATGTGGTTTATTATGTTCTTTTCTTATGCCTTTCCTTTTTGTTCCCTGTGATGCATGTTTAGAGCTGCTTTGCGCTGCATGCACATTTGAGTATTTGCGGGGTTAACTCACCTGTATCTTACAGCCCCTTCATTGTAGTGTTTCCTTGTGGGAACTGCTGTGCATGTGCATGTGTGTGGTTGGTAGTGGTGTGTGTGAGCGTGTATTTGTGTGCAGTAACGTTATTCCCCCCATCGCCGTGACCAGGGCGGTTGCACTGCTCCAGCTTGACCTCTGGGGGCTTCAACATCTGTGGGGCGGCCATTCCAGCCTCCAGCCCCACAGCTCAAAAGCTAAGTATAACCATACCGGCTAATGCTAAGTTAGTGTGATTGTGCTACCCACAGTTCTAACCATAGTCTCTCCCCCCTCTCTCCCTTGTTCTCCTTTGGACAGGTGCGGTGTGGTCCAAGCGAGCGGCAGGCTCACCCTCAGGTGGTGGGGTCCCTTCACGTTTCCTGTAGCACACCTCGGGTGTCAATCCTTAGCTTTGGAGTGCAGTGTGATTGCAGTGTGAGTGCAGTGATTGCAGTGTGATTCTCACGTGTGATTTGTGGGTGTCTTCTGGACCGCTTCCCCCCCCTCCTGTAGTCCTGCCGGTCGTGGTAAGCCCTCGCCCTGCTCCGTTTTCCCTTTTCTTGAGATTGCCCATAGACCTTGTGTGCCAGCTGACGTGCAGCCTCGCTGGTCACCGTATGTACGGTATGGTATGTATGTGTGTCGTGTCTCTCATACTGGTATCTTTCAGGGGAATTGCCGAGACATTTCCTCAGAGTTGGGTTTTATAATTGTAACTAAGATCTGTCAATAAAATGTATATTTTTGGAATCTAAGTCTCTAGCTTCTCCTGTGTTTGAACCTGTGTGACCTAAATTGAACTCAAAGGGTTAGCATTGGCTTAAACTATTTCCTAGGGGTGAACCCTCCCCCTAGGTGGCGTAGTCATCAATACATTATACTAACTTCCTCATACCACTTGCCACACATGCACTTTATTTATGCACTTTGTGTACATATGTGTGCATGTAGGCTACTAGCCTACAGTGGTCGGGAGGACAGCTTCATTCGTCCCTCCATAGACATTCAGCAATAGGCTGTTTTGCATCCATTACAAACAAGCAACGTGAAAGTCTAGGATTGAGGAGAGCGCCTAGTATGCCTCTAGTGCATAAGCATGAAGTTGAACCTTTAGATGAAAAACAACACTTTAATAATAGGCCTACAATAAATAAATAAACCGCTATGACGTTTAGGCTACTTTTGACCATCGCATTTATCGCCTGTAACTCCGTGATAAGGACCTAACAGCAAAGTATTTGGCTGAGCAACGTAGGTTAATATGTTCTTTGTCCACATGATATAGGCCTATGTCTAATCATTGTTGCACTCGAACACTCTGAATTATTGTTGCACTTGTTGCATTGTTTCATTAGGCCTAGTCTTCCCTTTCAATCGTCCCGAGCGGTCGTTCTCTCTCCAAACTAACTTTATTCTCAAAAAGTTGAGCTTAATGTCGACACGTCGAGATTAAAGTCGACATGATATTTCAACTTTATTCTCGAAATGTTGAGTTTAATGCCGACATGGCGACATTAAAGTCGATACGTCGAGATTAAAGTCGATATGCATTTCAACTTTATTCTCGAAATGTCGAGTTTAATGTTAACATGGCGACTTTAAAGTCGACATGTCGAGTTTAATCTCGTCATGGCAAAAAAAAAAAATTTCCTTCATGTGTGGCCCTAATACTCCGTCGTACATTTGCCATGTTCTCCTATCTGAAAGTATTTTTCTGGCAAGCCACTTATACATTAATTTGTCATTTCTATCACTAGTCCAGAGACTCTACATGGCTGTACATTGTACATTGATCATCATTTCCATTACTTATATTTTGCTATAGTTCCACTTCCTGTCTTCCTGCTATAGTTTCACTTCCTGTCATTTCTCTCACCCACTCTGTAAAATATCTTATCTCTCTTCTCTGTAATATCTCAAATCTCTCTTCCTTCTACAGTTTCCTGCCAAATAGGTCTGCGTATTCTGACATCCAGCAAACCAGACAAAAATAGCCAAAACATACCATCCATAAGTGTCTGGTATACACAGGCATGCATTGCATCAATAAGATGATTACTGTTAAGTTACAGTTTTTCTCAGTTTTGTAAGACGTCACTCGTCAGGACCAATGAGGGAACTGGGAGTGGTCGAAGGAAATCGTGAAGCTGTCCGCGCGCTGTTGGAAATAACAATTGATTATAGAACCCCTGTTAACCTAATGATTCTGACCCCGCTAGATATGGAGAAGTTTCGGTCAACGTAATATTACTATCCATAGTAGGCCGATGTGGGCCTACCCACAATGCTGTTACAAGAATGCCTTCTAGCTATTTAATTAGACGCATCTTCCCCAAGAATAGTGTGCGAGGCCCTCCTCGGCCGATTAATTCGGGAGGCGCCTTCACTTGAGTAATGATCCTAGTGTGAAAGTCGGTCAGAGGCTATAGTGCTGGCCTGGACCACTATGCTCATCTGGACAGAACACCTTACCGAAGCTACAGAGGGTTCAGGGTGTGCTAAGGTTAGCTGTCTAATTTCAGACTACTAATAAAATCAGTGACCCACCACAGTACAATACGATGGCCAGTTCTCCTGGTAGCATGCCTACACTTTCACTGATTTAGCCCCCACGGCCCTGGAGACTAATCCTAGCCGTTCCTCCTGGCCCATCTTAAACTTGAGGGATATCTAAAGAAACTCTAGAAAACTATGCGGGTCAAAGCATAACAATTTATTTGTCAGACACAAGCTATTCATCCAATACATTATAGAAGGTACATCTAAATGAATAATGTGAAAGTTACGAAAACAGGTTAAAGGAACATTTAGGAAACCATATGAAGCAATCAGAGAATGAACATACCAGCTCAGAGGATGATGACTACACACCTTAGTGGTGCGGGAGATTCTGACTACAGAATGGCTCCTAGAATGCTCTGTGAACCTCACTTAAATACGGTAGGCTACCTAGTTTGTGGTTGGTTACATTGATATGGATCACATGATTGGAGGTCAGCTGATTTGGGATCACATGGTTGGAGGTCATCTGATTTGAGAGTACTTTGATGAGACTTGAGACCATTGTTGTAGTGAGAGTGAATCAATCAAGACATGACAAGGTATACATTTGATTACATTTCCTGTCCCTATAGTTAACTGCTCCTGTGGACATGTGACAGTAGGCCCACAATAGGCCCACACTTAGTAGTTGATCAAGAGTCAATATATGACTGAAAAGATTATCATCAGCCTGGTAATTAGGATCCTTACAGATGTCCCCTTGACCCCTCTGGGTCATCACAGGATTGGACCTAGTGGTGTTATCAAAATAGGATCCTTAAAGCCAGTGTTTGCAGGACTGATGATTGTAGTTCCCAGAGAACCAAGGCTTGTTCTTCTGCAGTTAGTGGATGGGATGCTTGAAGTAGCAGCACTGTGCCAGGTTCAGGTAGTAGTCCATTTGTTGAGTGACCTGTTCATCCCAAAGTCTCTGTGCCTTCCTGGCACCAAGGAGAAACATGTAAATTCAGCCAATCATTATCTGGGTAGGTTAACCCCCCCATCCCAGCCAACATGTATATATGGGGCCCACATGGGTTCTACATGGGCTACATGGGTACCAGGTGGGCATGGGCTAGAGGTGGGCATTTTTCAAGGGGCCCATATAGGTTAGCCAAGAAGGGCCCATGTGGGCTACCCATGTAGGTACTGGTTGGGTAAATAGTAGGAAAGCATTTATATGGGCTCGGCATGGGCAACACAACTGGGTCCCAGGAGGGATTACATTGTCAAACCTGGTCTAACCCATGTGGGCTCCCAATATGAGTCCTACTATGGTCTGTAATGGGAATCCCATATATGGGCTATGAATGGGCAACACATATGGGCCCCATTGGTATTTAATGTTTGGGTTAAATATGGGCAAACCGGGATAAACCCATGTGGGCTCCCCATGTTGGTGCCATGTGGGTCCTTAATGGGAAATCAACAATTGGGTTCAGGCTGGGCAACACATATGGAGCCCATTAGGGTTAACCACTCGGGTTGGATATGGGCCAACCTGGACAAACCCACGTGGGCAATCCATATGGGTCCTAGATGGGTAATTAATGTGAATCCAATATATGGTCTCAGAATGGGCAACACAAATGGGGCCCAGTTGTACTTAATGTTTGGGTTAGGCATGGGCAAACTGGGATAAACCCATGTGGGCTCCCTATGTTGGTGTCATGTGGGTCATTAATGGGAAATCAACAATTGGGTTCAGACAGGGAAACACACATGGGGCCCATTAGGGTTAGCCACTCGGGTTAGATATGGGCAAACCTGGACAATATCACGTGGGCAGTTCGTTTGGGCCCTACATGGGTAATTAATGTGAAACCAATATATGGGGTTAGAATGGGCAACACATATGGAGCCCATTAGGGTTAACCACTCGGGTTGGATATGGGCCAACCTTGACAAACCCACGTGGGCAATCCATATGGGTCCTAGATGGGTTATTAATGTGAACCCAATATGAGCTAAGAATGGGCAACACATATGGAGCCCATTAGGGTAAACCACTCGGGTTGGATATTGGCCAACCTGGACAAACCCACGTGGGCAATAAATATGGGTCCTAGATGGGTAATTCATGTGAACCCAATATATGGTCTCAGAATGGGCAACACAAATGGGGCCCAGTTGTATTTAATGTTTGGGTTAGACATGGGCAAACCTGGATAAACCCTTGTGGGCTTCCCACGTCGATGCTGTGTGGGTTATTAATGGGAAATCAACAATTGCGTTCAGGCTGGGCAACACATATGGGGCCCATTAGGGTTAGCCACTCGGGTTGGATATGGGCAAACCTGGACAAACCCACGTGGGCAATCCATATGGGTCCTAGATGGGTAATTAATGTGAATCCAATATATGGTCTCAGAATGGGCAACACAAATGGGGCCCAGTTGTACTTAATGTTTGGGTTAGGCATGGGCAAACTGGGATAAATCCATGTGGGCTCCCTATGTTGGTGTCATGTGGGTCATTAATGGGAAATCAACAATTGGGTTCAGACAGGGAAACACACATGGGGCCCATTAGGGTTATCCACTCGGGTTGGATATGGGCAAACCAGGACAATATCATGTGGGCAGTTCATTTGGGCCCTACATGGGTAATTAATGTGAAATCAATATATGGGCTCAGAATGGGCAACACAAATGGGGCCCAGTTGTACTTAATGTTTGGGTTAAATATGGGCAAACCGGGATAAACCCATATGGGCTCCCCATGTTGGTGCCATGTGGGTCATTAAGGGGAAATCAACAATTGGGTTCAGACTGGGCAACACATATGGGGCCCATTAGGGTTAACTGCTCGGGTTGGATATGGACAAACCTTTAAAAACCCATGTGGGCAATCCATATGGGTCCCAAATGGGTAATTAATGTGAAACCAATATATGGGCTCAGAATGGGCAACACATATGGAGCAAATTAGGGTAAACCACTCGGGTTGGATATGGGCAAACCTGGATAAACCCATGTGGGCAATAAATATGGGTCCTAGATGGGTAATTAATGAAACCAATATATGGGCTCAGAATGGGGAACACAAATGGGGCCCATTTGTGTTTAATGCTTGGTTCCGACCCTTGTTTGCTTCCCACGTCAGTGCTGTGTGGGTTATTAATGGGAAATCAACAATTTGGTTCAGACTGGGCAACACATATGGGGCCCACTGGGGTTAACTGCACTGCTTAGATATAGGCAAACCTGGACAAACCCTTGTGGGCAATCCATATAGGTCCTAAATGGGTAATTAATGTGAAATGCACAGGCTCAGAATGGTTTACCACCCAGGTCGGACATGGGCAAACCCAGACAATGTTTTCTTTGGCTATAATTTCTGCTTGGTTGAGCCTCAGATAGAAAAAAAACATTTGGCCTAAATATGTAGGTCATATGTGGAGCACATTGGGGTTTCATTGAATGGGTCAGTAATTTACATGTTCTTTTTGGAAATCCAAGCATGGAGTATATGGGCAGAGTGATTTGGACTCCTTACAGGAAATAATTATATGAAGTTCCATTGACTTGAGTAGGATTTCCCAGCCTTCTATGGTGAAATATTTTTTATAATGAAGGCTGAAATTATTGGGAAAATACATTTGTTTTGTGTTGGGGTCCAGTTCGGCCTTTCAGGACTTATTTTCTGGATAATGACCGGAATTGTGTCATTATCCCTTACTCAATACATGTGGTCAACAAAAAATGGGCCCATGTACTGTAGGTGTACCATTGCATACCATGGCATACCCAGGCAAATTCATATTGATTGACTACAAAGGTGTTAAGTAGGACACAAATGGACAATAGTTCTGGCAATGAGCAATGTTTAGCGTCATTGGGACAAACTGTGAGGGTCTTTAAAATAATTGTACAAAGAACTAACTATGGGATGCACATAAAAACTGAAGTATGGAAAGTTTACAGTGAGGTTGGTTATCTGATTTTACTGGCCAATGCAGCATTTGCCACCTGCATTTGGCCAGTTGTGGGTGCTAATTTTAATCTTTTTTTAACCCTGCATAGTTCACACTCATACAAGCAAGGGCTGACTTAATATGTGAACTGAGGGTGCTGTACACCCACTACACTCTTTTGATGCTGGTCTATAAACATTCAATTAATTTCATGAAAAATCTGTTGTTCAGATAGCAATAGCCTTTCCTACTTGTGGAATGGCCTTTCATTACATGTAAGGGTAAGCAGGCTCTGTAGAGATACTTTTCATCTAGACGTAAAACATTTTTGGAGTCCCTACACAGGTCAATGTAATCTGTGCCTCCCAATTGTGCAGTTCAGAGATTTGGGTGCTTCAAAGGGTCTCACAGCAAGCCACACAATATTTGACACCAGGTAGGCTTTGTGCACCTTTCCATTTCCCTCTTCAACCTTGGTCTACAGAGCACCAATACAGTGTGACCATAAATACTGACGAGTTATATCATTGAATCGAACATTCAACTGTAGTAACAGCACCTGACGCTGGAGCAATTTGAACTGCTCATTACAGCACTGCCCTGGTCTAAAACAGTGGTTCTCAACCTTTTTTGCTCTGTGACCCAAATTTAGACATAGCTTACCAATTGTGACCCTAAGACAAAGGCCGAAAGCTAATCATGCCTAAGGTTCAGGTTATTGACCCTTGCGGCCCTTTCAGAACTTTGCGCAACCCAAATTTGAGTCCCGACTCAGAGGTTGAGAAACACTGGTCTAAAAAATGCCACTCAAAGAGATCACATCACAGGTCAAGGAACACCCGGCCAACATCAAGACCTCTTACCTGGAGCCCACCCTGTTAAAGGCCTGTCTTCCTACCCTCTGTTCAACATCATCAACTGGAAGTCTCTGTTCTGATACCTAGCTACAGTATCATACTTTCAGCGGACCCAACTACCAACTTATCTCCAACATCCCCTTTCTTGAGTCTAAACCTGGAAAGAGTAGTGGCTGCCCAACTCCAGCACTACATGTCCAATGAGCTCTTTGACCCCGTCCAATCCAGTTTCAGAGCCCACCCGCTGTCATCAATGTCACCATCAATCCCCTCATTGCTAATGACAAACACCATCCTCATCCTGTAGGCCAGTTTACTATTCCTTCCCTACACCCACAGTCACAGTCTCTGTAAATCACGGACCCACGGAGACAGAGCCCTCCAAAATAACCTGTTACAACACTAACAACTTAAACACATAGCTTATTATTATTATTATTATTATTATTATATAGCCTAAAATAACTAGCATCTAAATATAAAAAAATGAAAGTTGACTACATTTACATGTAGAATGCAGAAACACAGAGTTCAAGGACAAAGGCCCTACTGTAGACCTACATGTGGATGTTTAATCACACACAGAGGACAAAGGCTTTTAGAAAATCTTTATTTATTTTTCATCGAGGCCAAATGTGTAGGCTGTTCACCTACGAACTATAGTGATTTTGTTCTATCATTTTTCGAGTTAGTGGTGTGGTGGGGTAGGCCTATTGCTCTGCTTTGAACAGAATGTCGACGTCACCCAACGTATCAGTTTAGTTAACGTGATTCTGGAGGGAAGATTGACTTGCTCTACCAAGGCTCACTCCTTATCGTCGAAAGCTTCAATAGGTAAGTCACATTTGAATTTATTGATATGTTGTGTAACAAGTATTAGCTTATGTACATCATTTCGTCCGTGTTCTGAGAATTTCAATTACAATTTATGAACTCTAGCTAGGTTATAGGTTTAACAAGGTTTGCTTCATAAGCTGTAGCCTACTTAACAAAAGTAGTAGGCCTACAGCTAAAAGTAATCACTAGTGCTACTGAACACATTCTTTTTTATTTATACTACAATAACCTCAAAGCCTGAAACGTTTGAGTTTAAACAGTAGCATAAGTATTTCGGTTCTTGTAGGATAGTTTCTAACGTGAGGAAAAGGTTTTACAGTTGAGTTTGAGAATGCCGCACTTTTCTCATCAGATTAGATAGGCTAGCAGATTGAGCCTCTACTGCTGCAACATTCTTTTTATAATTTGTAACAGATTTGGAGACATAGGCCTACAGTGGCAATTAACTGTAACGATTGCCCTATTTCACAAAAGTTGTGAATGAACTTTGCTTGTTTGACAAGGGAGTTTTCTCACTTCCAACCCTGGACAATTAAACAATTTTAAATAACAATTGTATGTGTGGCAGAGTAGACTCAAGAACCTTCTAAATTACATTTTATTTCAAGAATAAGATTTAATTTAACTAGTGCATGCCCGTCCAAGTGTGCCAGTAGCCTGTGCATGCACGTAACGCCTGCATGCCCAAAGCGTGTGCATGCCGACAGCATAGGAACCTGACACACACACATTTTGCCACACGCTAATAATAATAATAATAATAATAATAATAATAATAATATAATAGGCCTACTGTTTGTCCGTTACAGTTGACAAACTCTGAAGTAAAACCATGTTTGAACATGGTTAACCCGACGTTATAAACTATCTGCCGCTATACGCTCATTTAATGCCATGCAGCAAAAATACAAATACAAACTAGCCCTACAACTGCGTTAATATAAAATCTAATATGCCCTCATTCTGGAATGATTT
Source organism: Alosa sapidissima (assembly GCF_018492685.1). Lineage (NCBI taxonomy): Eukaryota > Metazoa > Chordata > Actinopteri > Clupeiformes > Clupeidae > Alosa > Alosa sapidissima. The sequence continues at coordinate 30,015,309 of NC_055960.1, read as the reverse complement.
TGTCTATGCCTGTAATGCCATCGTGCTGGTGGAACAGGTGCCTATCCCCCATCGCGTCGCACTAGTTGGGGAAACAAGACGGAGAAACACCTCAGAAAACCACTCGATTTTGAAGAAGTTCGTTTAAATTGTTTTTATGCTGTAATTGTTAACGAATGTGTTGAAAGTGGTGGCGTTGTGCCCATATGCCCCCACCAGAGAAGTGGAGGTAATGATTGCTCTTGCCCCCTTTTGATAGGGAGTTAGGCGGGTCTTAGCAGTAACTTTTAGGCAAGGCAGACAGGCAAGATGCATTAGTCATGTAGCTACATAGAAACATTTCTACACCTATGCACATTTCTCTCGCATTCAAGACTAATCAAATATCAAAAGAAACTCCAATTCAGTCATACAGTAGCCTATATCAGCCTACATTGCAACTCTGCATCCATCTAGCCTACCTATCACACAAATTATGTAGGACTAAACAGCAGAGCTTATCAACTGCACATAAAAAACGTTTTCTGTCTACAATGGTGTTCTTGAACAAAGCTGTAAGTAGGCTACATTCTTCATGCAATGGTCCAGTTCAATTTATGAACTACCCATCATAATGAATATTAAACCTATTTGCTAGGTTAGTTATCCCACCATTTTATAGGCCTGTGTAGCCTATATATTATGATTTATTATTCAAACCAAAAATCTTAAATACTTTCCCTACTATTGTCCAGCACATACAATTGTTCATGAAAGTGTACTTATAAATAATGAAAACTAAAATATGTTTTTTAGTTGATTATATATCATGCAGTATTTGTTGAAAGAACATGAATGTGCTGCCGAACCTTCATCTTTTGTTTCTTCTCCCCTTTCCTACAGGCTGCTGTTTAGCATAATCTATCATACTGGAAAACCTTTTTCTGTCCTTCCCAAGTAAGTAAATGGAATTGTGTCAATTTCATTTAAGTAATTATGTAGGATTGTCAAATAATGTTCACATTCAAAACACTGTCAGTGTTCCTTTTAATAGCTAGACAAGCCTGTCATAGGCTGCCAGATCTACATATTATGCATACTTAACATAGATATTTCTGTGCAGTCAAATCTTTCAAGCTGTCCTCCTCTGCCACCATGTACACAATGGTAAAAGTCACAACACTAAAGATAAAAGCCCAAAAGTAGTCTTACTGAAATATTGGGAGTCTAAGGCTCATCTTACGCCTAGAGATTTTGTAGATCTTACGTCTAAAGATTTCACGTCTTAAGACTAGGAAGTTTTACTCACCTTAGTCACAGACTTGTCGTGGAAAACACACTTTTTAAATAAACTCTGGGAACAGTGATTTTTGATGCTTCGTTTTATGTGTTTCATGAAAAATGTCCTTGACCTTTTTCATGCAAAAAAAAAATGACCCTGGGTTCAATTTTCAACAAAATTACACTTTAAGAGGAAACACGTATATACTCTGCCCATCTTGATCTTATTAGTCCAGAATAACCGCCCCATTTATTATTGATAATGCTTATCACTGTGCTAAGCATAGCAAACTCTAGACAAGCTAATGTTAACGTTAGCACAACAATACATAGAGTTGCCTACTGTTATGTAAAATTTCAAATAATTAGAAATCATGCATTGTATTGAACTGCTACTAATCCAGTTAGCGCAATGCGAAGCATTACAAAACGGACTGTCATAGCCCATGGAAAGCTAATTTGTCTCAGTAATACACCTCTTCAGGGGAGCAGGTTCAGCCTAAATGTTAAAATGTATGAAGTTAAACATATTGTTCTTGAAACATGTTTATGTTTATGATACTTGGCAGGCGCTTTTATCCAAAAACAGATTTTATTCAACAGATTAACATCAAATTATAATTATTATATTGTAATTGGGTCAATGATGTGACATGTATATTGTTTTGTCCAAGTATTAGAATTTCTTTGAAGCTATTTCAATCCACATGTGTAATGCCTCAATTTAATCTACAAAACATATATTTTTTCATTATTTTTCATACATTTCATACAAACAGTAGAAATATTAACTTTTTTATATTGAATTAAAAATAAAGTTTGTGGCATGATTTTGGGTTTGAGGTCTATCAAATACCAAATTTCAAATTATTGATCATTTTAAAGTGATGAGATTCATACATTACATTTCATGGGTGGCACAACCGTAGACATGGAACTTTTATCAATAACTGAGTATTGTATTATCCAGAAGAACCTAATTGGTAAATTAAGTACTGCTAAATAAAGTAGCCCTCTAGTATTCAGCCGTTAACCCTGAAAAGTTCTTCTCACAACCCTGTCAATTGCAGCAACTTGACTCCTAAAATAGCATACATTGCAAGCTTGTCCATCCATTGATTATAGAATAGAGTTGGAATAGTGCTAGGCTGAGAATATTGTGCTTATTGATATTGACAAGTCTACTATGCATGATAAGTAACACTAAGCTTACTTAATTCTTTCTTGACTAGGCTATACACCAAGGCCCAAATACTCCAAGACCCAGAGGGCTTGTCATCAGGTAGGCTCTGAGTTTGAAACTTCATGTCTATACATTTCTTAAACTTCATACGTAGGTTGATGCCCAAGCTTCAAGCAGTACCACTGACAGATGAAACCAAACCGTTATGCAACTTATCATGCAATACAGGTTGGAGGTCGACCATCTGACCACGTGGTGCAGGGACAACAACCTCCTGCTGAACGTCAGCAAGACCAAAGAGATTGTTGTTGACTTCCGGAGAGGTCACACCCAACACCTGCCACTGACCATCGACGGTGCTGTGGTGGAGAGAGCGAGCAGCACCAAATTCCTGGGGGTGCACATCAGTGAAGACCTCTCCTGGACCACCAACACTGCATCACTGGCGAAGAGAGCTCAGCGCCGCCTGTACTTCCTGCGGAAACTCAGGCGTGCAAGTGCTCCACCAGCCATCATGACCACATTCTACCGAGGCACCATTGAGAGCATCCTCTCCAGCTGTATCGCTGTGTGGGGCAGAAGCTGCACTGAATACAACAGGAAAGCCCTGCAGCGCATAGTGAACACAGCTGGAAGGATTATTGGTGCTTCACTCCCCTCCCTGAAGGACATTTACACCACCCACCTCACCCGCAAGGCGACCAAAATTATGAGTGATGCAAGTCACCCACACCCAATCTGTTTGATCTACTGCCCTCTGGGAAGAGGTACAGAAGCCTGCGCTCCCGCACTACCAGACTCACCAACAGCTTCATACACCAAGCTGTAAGGATGCTGAACTCTCTCCCTCCTCTCCCCCCTCCACCCTCAGCTACATAACATCCTGGACATTGGACCCAAAATGGCCGCCTGCACTACTCCACTTGCACACTTGCACACTTTACAACTTGGTGTTGTTGTCCTGAAAACACAACACTTCTGCTGCTCTTACATAACTTGCACCACTATCCCACTTTCTTTCTTACTTAGGTCAAACAGAACTACCCAAGCCTTTTATTGGCCTGACTTTGCACTAGTATTTTATTGACTGTCTATGCACAATTTCAACCAAATTTTGCTGCTCTTATTTTTTCACTATTATATGTGCCCTCTTATTTACTTATTTACTTACTTTTTTTTTTACTTGAATGTTATGTTTGTCTGTGGACCTAAATTGGCAAAATATGTCTTGTCTTCACCGTGGGATAGTGAGAAACGTAATTTCGATCTCTTTGTATGTCTGGAACATGTGAAGAAATTGACAATAAAGCTGACTTTGACTTTGACTTTGACCCCACACACCTAATAATCCCTGCCCTAACAACCCCCTGAGGTTTGCCCACCAATCAGATGAGCGGCTACCGTTGCCCATGCAACCCAAAGAAATGTATCACATTTAACACTAAGGGCCCTATCATGACAGTCTAAAGCGCATCGTCACTCGTCAAAAGCTTATTCAAATTTAGTAGGATGTCCAGTCCACATTGGGAGTGTTTTCGTTATCAAACGTCGAGCGCATGGCGCAACATGGTGTTCCTAGGGTTCTTAATCAGTCATGGGGGTGTGTTTGGGGTGTAACATAATTTAAACCAATGGGAATGACATCTGTCATTCCCTTTAAGGCGCGATGTCAAAGAATGCATCTGTATTTTGACAGTCAATGGCACATTTGAAGGAGGCTGCTTGCGAGACCGTGTGGAACAGTCATTCCACTAAGGGCCCTATCATAGGTTTTTTAATCAGTCATATGGGTGTGTTTGGGGCGTAACATCATTTTAAACCAATGAGAATGACATCTGTCATTCCCTTTAACGGCGCAAAGCGCGATATGTCAAATAAATGTATCGGTATTTTGGCATTTAACGGCGCATTTGATGGAGGCTGCTTGCGAGACCGTATGGAATAGTCATTCTTAAACCATGCTTTACTAAAACCTAGCATAGCCTTCACGCATCTATTATTTGAACTCATTGGCAAAGTGAAACTAACTTCAACAAGGAGTCAGTCAACGACAAGACATTTATATGCAGTTACTTTCTCTATTGACTGACAATGGGTTACCACCGAAAACATAGGCTGGAAAAAGCAACACTTACCCTAATATTGCTCAGATGACTGAATAAAACAACATTTATCCTGCAGAGGAGTTGCTTATATCTCGTGACAGTGCGTCTTCAGCTGTGCTCCATATGTCTCTCGCCTCCCCTAATCACTTTTAACCGTCATTACCAATTTGCAAATGATGGTGAATAACTACTCGTCATGAGATGTACAGTATTTCGTAATATCTTTTTTCTAATTATGTTTCCCATTGTAATCGTGCAATTTGTAATGTTTTGCATGGATGTGCGCTGGTGTGCGTTCATGGATAATACAAGGATGGTGCGTGCAGCCGCCAATATGACTGTTGACAATGCGCTTTTAAAATAACATATAAACAACTCGCCATAGACTGACCAGGTATACAATGGCGATTTTTAGACAATGTGCTAAGCCACTCCCTAAGTGGTTAATTGCCACACCCCATATGTGTTGTGCCTTTTGCCATTGTGTTGCGGCTTAATTATTAGTGTTGTGGCTTTTCTATTTCGTTGAGGTGTCTGGGCCACTGTAGTAAAGAGACAGATGGGCCTGAAAAAGGGGAGGAACAAACACTACTGAAAATACCTATTTATATCAACATTACTGTAGGCCTCATAAAATTAGTAAGCATTGTCCTGATAATGCATGACAGAAGCAGCCTTAATTCTCTGTATTTTAGTGAAATGGATTACTTTCATGGCAATTCACGGACAAGGAGGAGGAGAATCAAACTTAGAGTGCAACAGCATCTAATGAGCCTTGCCATGGAGGCTGTGGATGAAGTGGATCAGGCTCTTGATCACGTGCACAATAGTGAAGATGTGGACCAGGTTGAGCAAAATATGGAAGAAAATGTTGATCAGTTAGTGCAAAATTTAGAGCAGGCAGTGCCAAATATGGAGGGAGGTGGGGAGAACAGTGATGTGGCAAATCTGGATTCAGACACTGAGGGAGAAGCTGATGACTTACCCACTGCAAATATTCCAGGTGAAACCCTTCGAAGAAAACTGGCCGAGTGGGCAGCTAACCAAAATGTGTCTCATGCCACACTCTCTGACCTGTTATCCATACTTCTGGAGCTAGGTTTGGACTTACCCAAGGATCCCAGAACCCTTCTTGGTACACTGAAAGATTGCGAGGTCAAAAAGATCGGACTGGGGAACTACTACCATTTTGGGATTGCAAATGCAGTTATTCCAGAACTGAAAATGGCAAATGAGCAAGAGCTCACAACAGATACATTAACTATTCGTGTGAATGTTGATGGCTTGCCTTTCTCCAGAAGCTCCAATATGCAGCTTTGGCCGATTTTAGGTAAACTTGTAGAACTACCTAAAGCAAGTGTGTTTGTTATAGGCGTATATGCTGGCCCCAGTAAGCCAGAGTCTATCCAAGACTATCTAAAAGATTTTGTTGACGATGTACGTGTCCTGTCAACAACGGGTATCCTTTTTAAAGAAAAAAGGTATATTGTACCCCTGCCCGATGCGTTTATTTGTGACACCCCTGCACGGGCCTTTTTAAAATGTGTAAAAGGTCATGGAGGGTACAGCTCTTGTGAACGCTGTACACAAACCGGTGTGTATGTTGAAGGGAGAGTGGTTTTCCCTGAAATGGATTTCAACCCGAGAACAGATAGTCTGTTTGAACAGATGTCCGATGAAGATCACCACACCTCCAGGTCACCTCTCCTCGAGCTGGGCGTTAGCATGGTTTCAGGTTTCCCCTTGGACTACATGCATTTAGTTTGTTTAGGCGTAGTCCGTAAATTGATTACTTTGTGGTGTAAGGGACCATTGCGCTGTCGGGTTCAGTCCTCTGTTCTAAACGCCATCTCTGATCACCTGAATCTTTGCAGAAAAAGCTTTCCACAGAGCTTCTCAAGAAAGCCACGGTCTTTGAAAGAGTACAGCCAATGGAAAGCAACTGAATTCAGGCAATTCTTATTGTACACAGGGCCAGTGGTGCTTTTTCGAAGATTACCCAGTCGACAGTATAAAAACTTCCTGATTCTGTCATGTGCTATGAGAATACTTTTGTCTCCTTTGTGTAGAGAGTATTGCAGTTATGCCCGAAGATTGTTGAGATGCTTTGTAATTAATTTTGCTAAGATTTATGGGACAAAATATCTGGTGAATAATGCACATAATTTATTGCACTTAGCAGATGATGCAGACAGGTATGGCCCACTTGATTCCGCTTCATGCTTTCCATTTGAAAGCTACCTAGGACAGCTGAAAAAAATGGTCAGAAGACCACAGGATCCTGTACAACAAATAGTAAGACGTGTATATGAAAGGCAGTTGTCTCCTCGTATGCGCGATGAGACTGCTGAAAGAATTCAGCTGAAGAACCCCCATACATCCGGACCATTATTGAGATCAAGTTCGATGAATAATGTCCAATATAAGAAGTACAAAACTAAAGATTGTACAATCTCTACCTCTGCTGGAACAAATTGTTTTGAATTTCAGGGCAAAATTGGAATTGTTCGGAATATTGTGGACTCTGCTGAGGGAACACATGTCATATATGAACTCTATGACAGAGGAACATGTTTCTTCACATACCCCATTGGGTCCAAATCACTGGGAATTCATTCACTCTCAAAGCTTTCTGGTCAGCTTTCCAGTGCTCCCGTAAAAGACTGTACAAAACCAATGATTTTGCTGCCTCTGCGGAACACATGTGTAGTTGCTCTGTCACTGCTACACAGCTCATGAACTTAAACATTTTGCAGGATGTCTTTTGCAGTAGTTGAATTTGATGAGATTCTCAAGGATGGCCGTAAAACAGTGGACATAATTTCTCGAGGGTGGTTGGATGGACAAAATAAAGGAATATGCTACTGGCCACCCAATTCAACGAATGTTACTAAGGCTGTGAAGGATCATTCCAAACCAACTAAAAACTGGTTGTTATGTAAAATAAGACGGATAATGGGATATGCAGGTAACCTCTGTTCTTTTTGTTACACTTACTGCTACCGTACTACTTTCCATAAAACAGTGTTTCTCAATGTTTAGCATGGGACATGTTGAGTGTTACAATTACCTATTTTAAATGATTTCCCATTAAGCCCAATCCCTGATGAGGGTTTATGACTGAAAGCTAGAATAAACATATCATTGCACTATTTCAGTTTGGATGTTTCAACCTGTCTTGCCTGTCACCCATTTTAAAGCAGCCAGCTCATATACAAATCCCTGACCAAATGTTGCAGCCCCATTCCTAACATTAAGCTATATAAACTGTTCCTTTGTCAGGGTTTAGGGTGTTAGATTTAGGACTATGATGTAGGTTTGTAGGCCACAATGCTGTCATGTTTCAGTGTATTTTACAGACACTTATAAAGAAGCAAGAGAGATGCTCAAAGAAGCTGAATATAGTTCGGACATCAATGACAAAAGCGGTCAAATCCCCCCAAAAAGAAGAAGGTATGTATATGTGGCTGAATGAAGAAATTCCCTTGATTATTCCTCCTATCTACCCCTGACATACCTCCACTTTGTTCCATCACCCTTCTTTCTCATCTATCTTGGGGGATCCTTGGTTGAGGATCCTTGTTTGGTATGACCTAACATTTAAGTGTGTGTTCACCTTTTTAGGCAGAGTGAAAAACTCCAGCAAGAGCAGGAGACAGAAGAGGAAGAGGAGGAAGAAGGAGAAGAAGAGAATGAGGAGGAAAGAGGAGATGAAGAGGACTCTGATGAGGTCCCTCCGTCGCCTCCAGATATCAGGGTTTGCACATTTTGAAAACTGTAGCTTCAACATTATTTACACTGTTTTCATAAATGTAGATGAGTCATTGTTGTCGTCATGTTAGTAGCGAGTACGCCAACAAACTATGTAGGCACAGCTGGCTGGCATTTTGTGTTTGCGGTGGCCTACTAGGGATCTTTACCAAAGTACCAAAACCATTCCAAGACCTATGGAACACAAGTTGCTTCCTTACAAGACACCACCATGCTCCAGCAAAAGAGGCTGGTAGCTCTTGGTTGTAAAGCGTAGACTTTATCTACTTTATTTTTTTTGCTTCCCCCAACACAGGGTGACCCTAAGGAAACCGATGGCCGGATTTCCCCTTTATTAGCGGAAAATAACCTATATTTGGCATGGAAAGTGGTATTATGACATTCCAGAATGCATAAACTGAAAACGCTAAAACATTGTTATATAATGATACATTATCATATATAGTGCAGAAGCTTCGTCACGGTTTTAGCTGGTGCCATTTTTTTCTGGCTTAGTGCTTTGAGTTCAGGATGATGGCTCTTAAGATGTGTAATTAAATTGGTAACCTTAAAAGAGTATCGTTTTACCCCTCCTCGCATCACTGGTACTTTACAAGTCCTGCAAATAGCAATTTTGTTATGTTTCCGGAATTAGGGAATAACTGCCACACAGCCATGTTGAAGTATGTTGTTGGCGCTCATAGTAACGTAAACATTTGCTTTGCGTGCACTTAATTAACAGGTCACCTTATCGGCCAGGCACATCGGCAGAAATGTCAATATCGGCAGATGCCGATAATTAAGTTATGAAGCTTTTATCTGCAGATACCGATGTCAGGCCAATATCATCGTGCATCCCTAATCGATATCAACAAATATGAAACACTTATATCGTGATATAGTTTTCAGCCATATCGCCCAGTCCTACCTTGGTGTTTTGGTTTGTTTGCAAAAAGAAACAATCGAGCAGTGCAGTCGTCATGTTTATAATATCTCCATGAAGCTGCGATGCCCATATTTATGACTTTAACAACATAGCAATGATTGCTTACAGATAATCAGCAGCCTACAGTTACATCAACAGCAACATGCAACCATGCAATGTATCCAATTCCTTCAATGGTAGCCGGTGAAAGCTCAACCCATTGTATTTTCTCATTCGGTTTTCAAAATTGGGAAATCAACAAAAACAAACCATTTCCCCAGTGATATATACACACAGGCGTCTTCCTCTTTCAAAAACTCTTCTTCGATCTCACTCTGATGAGAGACTTCCAGTGGTCTGCAGACGCTCGTCACTACCAACACAACTGTACTCAGACTGCACAATATTTGTAGCAGGTTCAGCTGTCACATAGGCTAGACAAGGAATCTTACTATGTAGTGACATAGTCATAACTATGGACAGAACTGCAATGCTCGCTGCTTTTGCAAAAAAATCAAAACACCAAGGAAAGCGTTTTTGTTTCTGTGGCTGAGAGCACATCGGCTCTGCAATGTGCTGGATGTCAACTGGTAATCTGAGGTGAGTGACTCCACGCAAAAACACAAAGTTTATAATGTTTCCTAACACTATTTGAGTTAAACGAGCACGATGGTGTCTCGTAAGGAAGCAACTCGTGCTCCATAGGTCTTGGAATGGTTTTCTGAGTGTGTTTAGAGGCCCCAAACGCGGATAAATAGCTTGCCCCCACATCTAACGTTATAGCTAATTTCAAATCGCTGGCAGCCAGGGCTGATCTCCGGCTTGGTCAAATCAATTTTTGTCTGTTTTTTTGCCTCCCCCAACACGGGGTGACCCTAATGAAACCGATGGCTGGATTTCCCCTTTAATAGAGGAAAAGAACCTGTATTTGGCATGGAAAGTGGTATTATGACATTCCAGAATGCATAAACTGAACGCTAAAACATTGTTATATAATACATTGTTATATAATACATTATATATACATGTAGCTACTGATTTCATCGTATTCATCTATACTGATATGTATGTTTACAGAGCAGTGATGATCACTAACCACTCGGTGAGTTGCACAGTTTTGAAAACAAACGTTAAGGGTTGTTTTTAGGACATGTTTGTACATGCCCATAGGCAGCCACTCTGAAACAGTCAAAAGTGATTCAAAACGAGTCAGAAAGTCGAGACAGCACCCATCGTCAAAATTTCGGTGTCCACTCTAGTTCATACAAAACAAACCAGAAAATGGACTCAAAGTGCTAAATACCGGAATTATCCTTTAATTACATATGCTAAAAAGAAGAGGTTAATAACCTCCATAGTAAATAAAATATACATGTACTTGACCAGGTACATTTCCGGGTAGTGCCCAAGTAATGTGAAAGGGTAACAAGTCTTGTTGTGTGTGTGTGTGTGTGTCATCCCGCTCAGCCAATCCAGGTAAGCAGTATTTGCAGTATAGCTGTCAGTGATTGGAAGGCCTTCACCGATGAGTAGCCCCCAGCTGCAGAGAAGAGTAGGCCTAACTCAAGCCACCCACGTGGAGGCCACAAGCCACCCAATTTATACCAAAATCCTCAGCATGATGGAGGAAATAAAGGACACCCAGAGGGTCCACAGTCAAATGCTGCAAAGTCTTTTAAAAAAGGATAAAGGATCCCAGCCAGAACCACCAGAAGGTGTTGAATTCCCACTGAAGGATCAAGAAGATGTGCAGCAATTGGAGGCGAAGTTGGCCGATGCCAACCTGATGTCTGCTGTGGTAAGTTTCATTTTTTATATCTCAGAGAAAAGCAGTTACACAATAAGAAAAGAAGCATTTTTATATTGCACTACAATTGATAAAGGGGTCAAATGGCCAGTCTGATTTGAGAATGCAGGGTTTCCCGCAGCACTTTGCAGCGGCCATCTTAGCAACACATGCCTGCCACCTTAACTACGTCATCAAGTCAAGTTTATTTATATAGCGCATTTCATACACAGAGGTCATTCAATGTGCTTTACATAAAGTCAAAGTCAAAGTCAAAGTCAGCTTTATTGTCAATTTCTTCACATGTTCCAGACATACAAAGAGATCGAAATTACGTTTCTCACTATCCCACAGTGAAGACAAGACATATTTTGCCAATTTAGGTCCACAGACAAACATAACATTCAAGTAAACAAAAAAGTAAGTAAATAAGTAAATAAGAGGGCACATATAATAATGAAAAAATAAGAGCAGCAAAATTTGGTTGAAATTGTGCATAGACAGTCAATAAAATACTAGTGCAAAGTCAGGCCAATAAAAGGCTTGGGTAGTTCTGTTTGACCTAAGTAAGAAAGAAAGTGGGATAGTGGTGCAAGTTATGTAAGAGCAGCAGAAGTGTTGTGTTTTCAGGACAACAACACCAAGTTGTAAAGTGTGCAAGTGTGCAAGTGGAGTAGTGCAGGCGGCCATTTTGGGTCCAATGTCCAGGATGTTATGTAGCTGAGGGTGGAGGGGGGAGAGGAGGGAGAGAGTTCAGCATCCTTACAGCTTGGTGTATGAAGCTGTTGGTGAGTCTGGTAGTGCGGGAGCGCAGGCTTCTGTACCTCTTCCCAGAGGGCAGTAGATCAAACAGATTGGGTGTGGGTGACTTGCATCACTCATAATTTTGGTCGCCTTGCGGGTGAGGTGGGTGGTGTAAATGTCCTTCAGGGAGGGGAGTGAAGCACCAATAATCCTTCCAGCTGTGTTCACTATGCGCTGCAGGGCTTTCCTGTTGTATTCAGTGCAGCTTCCACCCCACACAGCGATACAGCTGGAGAGGATGCTCTCAATGGTGCCTCGGTAGAATGTGGTCATGATGGCTGGTGGAGCACTTGCTCGCCTGAGTTTCCGCAGGAAGTACAGGCGGCGCTGAGCTCTCTTCGCCAGTGATGCAGTGTTGGTGGTCCAGGAGAGGTCTTCACTGATGTGCACCCCCAGGAATTTGGTGCTGCTCGCTCTCTCCACCACAGCACCGTCGATGGTCAGTGGCAGGTGTTGGGTATGACCTCTCCGGAAGTCAACAACAATCTCTTTGGTCTTGCTGACGTTCAGCAGGAGGTTGTTGTCCCTGCACCACGTGGTCAGATGGTCGACCTCCAACCTGTATTGAGTCTCGTCGCCCTTAGTGATGAGACCCACCAGAGTTGTGTCGTCAGCAAATTTCACTATGTGATTGTTGCTGTAGGTTGCAGTGCAGTCATGCGTCAGCAGGGTGAAGAGCAGCGGACTGAGCACGCAGCCTTGGGGGGCCCCTGTGCTCAGTGTGATGCTGCTTGAGGTATTGTTGCCAACACGTACTACTTGGGGCCTCTGACAGAGGAAGTCCAGTAGCCAGTTGCAGAGGTAGGTACTGAGTCCCAGTTTGTCAAGTTTGCAGATGAGTTGTTGTGGTATTATGGTGTTGAATGCAGAACTGAAGTCTATAAACAGCAATCTCACATATGAGTCTCTTTTTTCCAGGTGGGTGAGGGCTGGGTGGAGGGCAGAGCAGATTGCATCCTCTGTAGACCGCTTGGCTCGGTATGCAAACTGGAAGGGGTCCAGGGTGGGGGGGAGAATGGCTTTGATATGTGACATGACAAGCCGCTCGAAGCACTTCATGATGATGGGTGTCAGTGCCACAGGGCGGTAGTCATTGAAGCAGGATGGAGCAGTTTTCTTCGGCACAGGTATGATGGTGGCAGCTTTGAAACATGATGGGACGATGGCTTGCCCATCATGTTTCAAAGCTGCCACCATCATACCTGTGCCGAAGAAAACTGCTCCATCTATTATGATCTTTACCTTTTAAACTATTCTTTGTCTATATTGCCCTTCTATGCTTTTATTTGTTATTATTGTTTGGTCCAACAAAACCAAACAATAATAACAAATAAAAGCATAGAAGGGCAATATAGACAAAGAATAGTTTAAAAGGTAAAGATCATAATAAAAAGAAAACATAAAACACAAGGTAAAATCATTTAAAAAGTAGTAAAAAAGTAATAAAAGTCAAGGTAGAATAATTATCAAGGCAGATTCAGAATTTGTAACTCGGCGCAGTTAGCAGAAAGCATCTGAGAACAGTTTGGTCTTAAGTCTAGATTTAAAACTGGCTACAGTTGGGGCCTTTTTAGCCTGGCCATTTGCCATACCCTTGGTACGCTTCGCTTCTACAAGGGTCTGGGATCTCAACTATTGACGAATGTTTGCAAGCTGGATGCGTGGACTCTGTAGAAGTTTGAAACGATTGGATCTGATTTCACCCAATCGCTAACGTTTGGCCGTGACGTATGTTATGCGCCAGCTCGATCGTGAAGTAAGCTACATTACAACGCTCAGAAATTGTGTGCGCTACAACAACCATTCCCCACCAGAGCGAACAAGATGGATGTAAATGACCGATGCCAGCTTTGCGATACAAATGTAAGAGTTAGTGGAAGAATAGCAAATAGCAGATTACTAACAGTAAGGTTGAAGATAACATATTGATAACCGATGAGAAGTTAGGAGACTGAAATATCGTTTCAAAACTCCAGTAGTTTATTTTGTATAGATGTACAGGCTAGTGCACGGGCAACAGGAGGTGTCCACTACAAAACAACAAACTGATCGCTGATAAATCACGGTCTCAATCACTCGTCATTCACACTCATCGGCCAACAACACAACACAACTCACTCGCACGTAATCCACTTCTACTCTGACTAAACTTCCTAGACGTCTTAGAACCCCCTATTCTATTCCCTCCCCTTATCAATCGGTAACCTATCTGAACCCCTAAATATTCCCTCCTGGACACCTCCCCCCAATCAAAACACATCAGAACTCACATACACACACAGGCACACACCGGGAAAACAGAAGACACAGGGGAACACAGGGGAAAGCCCAACACGGGGGCAAATAGCCTCTGCGCTACAATATCATCACAATTGTCAAAGCTACTGCGCGATACAAATCAAACATGTCCCAAATCCCGTAGGGAGTAGCTTGAGAGCGACGTGTTGAGACCTGGACAACGACTTTTCATTGGCAACAGTCGGCTAAACCAACCAACAATATAGCCTAAACTATTAAGAAGAGCTCTTTAATTTCATCGAGTTAAATCGAAACAATGTTTTTTAGTGCTTGTGGACTGATAGTCATAGGCTCCTTGTAGGCAATTATTATTCCGGCCATAATGTGAGGATTTACGCGTAGGCCTAATCGTGTGATCCGTCCGCTCAGCGGCATCTGGTGGTTGAATGTCATCGCGCTATCTACCATCGTTCGCCAAACATTCTAATTCAAAATTGTAAATCTTACACAAAAGTATAAAATAATCTACACTTCATTCACTCTGCGTGTATAGATCAAGACAGACTTGCGGAACAGGCTGCAGGGCAACAGTCTGACAGCATGCATGAAAGCTTAAATGGTCCGCACTTGTTAAAGAGTGCAATTATCAAAGGCCCCTTGAATTGTTCTTTTTAAAACCAAGGAGGATGCCTGTAGTGATGCTGCCAGCTCTGCCATAAGCAGTGACTGTGATCACCATTGAACATTTTGAAAATGTTGTTTTGCACTTTCTTTTGCACTTCAGTGTTGTATAGTTTGTATACTGTTTGTTAAAATTGCACACATTAATTTACTGTTCTCATACAGCGCACTAATTCACGCTGCTTCTTTAAGCCATGCACTCGACACACAAAAGGATATGGTCATTGACCTTAGAAGGAAATCAACCTGCTCACCACCACACACCCTGCCACCACACGTCCCTTTTTATAGATGCAATAGGACCAAAATCCTTTTTACCCAGGGCAATATCCTTGCTTAATTTTCTCTCTGTGTCTTATGTGTATTGTTCATTGTTGATGTCTTAATTTCTTGTATGCTTTTATCTGTTTACCTGTCTGCAAATTGACTGATTGCAAACTGGATTGATTGCAAACTGGCTCTTAAATTCCAATTCAATTCTTGAATTTCACTTGCATTGCAATTGTGGTAGCAAACAGGAAGCAGAATTGCAATTCAAATTGTGCACAACCCTGACTAGTAGTAGTAGTAGTAGTAGTAGTGTTGTTTACTCATGGCAACCGTAACTAAGGAAAGGAAAGGCATGTTTTTATCCAGCAATGTCATAAATGTCAAATTAATGAAAATGGTAAAAAATATTACTTTCAGTGAAAACTAAGCATCTTCTATGGGCCATATCCTCAAGAAAAAGGACATTCTTCCAAGGGTTTTGCCACACAGGCTACAAAATGTATCTATTTTCCCTTTTTTTGTCTGCTGTTCTTAGGTTCACATGGTCGCAGACATCGGGGGGACGTCGGTCGACGAGGCAACGAGGCGCATGATGAGATTCATGTTCTCAAATGAGCTCGCACTGACATACAATTTGACTGGAAAGCATGGGAAGAACAAGTTTAAAGACTTGCATCTTTTCAAAGTCGTTCATGGTAAGTAAATTAGCAGATGTTGCTGTAAAGTATGGTCCTCTTGGTTCCACATATTTGTTGATTGGAAAATGTTTTTGGAAAGCCCCCCAAAAAGGTAAGAAGATCACAGAATTCTACAACAATAGATATAGTTGAACTATGTGGTTAGTAATGTTTTTAAATTTATTTTATTGTATCTCGGCTGCATCGTAAAAGAGGACTGCCCTCAATCTACTTTCCGAGAATTAAAATAAAGGTTTCAATCAATAGTTATAGAGTAGCAGTGTGAATGAAAGGCAGTTGGTGGGGGGGGGGGGGGGGTGAATTGATAATATAGCCTACAGGAAAGATAGTCAACAATCCATTAATGGACTTTCAAAGTTTGGGTAGGGATATTGAATCAAATCAAAATGTTGACTGGATAATCATAATCAAATTGTGAGACCAGTGAGGATTCACACCTCTAATAGATGGTGGCCAGGAATGTAAAGTGCATTTATCCAATAGCTGAAGCAGTGCGGCAGCTAACATACATAATGTATGTTATGACAGTGAATATCATATTTTGCAAACCCTGTTAGTGATTTGTCTGAGACAAGACACAAAAATAACAAGAAGAACGATGACAAGAAGGCTATTGTCTTCTTCTGGGCAAGATCATGTGGTAGCAGAATTATTAGATCACATCTTTATGTAGCAGGGTATTCTGGAAAGCAGATATGTCCCCTTATTTGGAAAAATATTTCTGTTTGCGCCAATGCTTAAAAACAGCTGTTGAAGGGTGTGGCAAACACCTCGGGCAAACTGGTGGCCCATCAGAAATTTCCAGAGGTGTTAAAAGTACACACTTGCTAAACTCTAAAACTACTAAACTAGTATGAATACTTGTACAGAAAATACTCTGAAAAGTGCAAGTACTAATTCAGTTGCTTCACTCAAGTAAAAGTTATATAGTCTCTGACTTACCCTACTTTCTACTTTTATACTTTGAGTAATATAGCATTTTTGAAGGGTGATTTTACAGACATGTTATTGTGAAAAGATCTCAGTTTTCATTATTTCTCCAAGGAGAAATTTGGGAAACATGAAGTCTCAATTAGACCTGCCACATTTCTTGTGAGATAAAGAGAAATCATTTTCAAAAACAGATTTTCTTTTTCTTAAGGACCACGACAATTTATTCCTTACACCACTTCCCCTGAAAGTCAGGTGATCTATTAGTCAAGAAGGATGAACTTGCAGAGAAACAAATGGCACAATAGGCTGAGTGGAAAATGTTTTTCCAACTTCAACTGACAAAGCAGGCTATCGATCCAGTGAGAAAGTCTTATAATGTAACCATTTTCTTTGCAGTAGCTTACTACTTTGGTATTTCCACTTTACTAAAGTAAAAGTAACAAAGTAAAGCAGCTGAATAAGTACTTATACTTTTACCAGCCTTTCTGTACAAGTATCTAATACTTTTACTTGAGTATGGGAAGTCTATACTTTTCATACCTTTGGTCCAAAAAAATCAAAGATGCACACCCTCATGCAAGCCAGGTCCAAAATCTTAGCTCAGTCTGACGAATGGTCAGAGAGATATACGAGAAACACACACAGACAGGCAGACTGACATTTCTTGCTTTATAGATAGATAGATTATCAAGCCTTAGTCCTGTGAGGTTTTGAAGTCACCTCGCACCGAATTGCACCGTTTATCATTGAACTTGGACTCAGTTACCTAGTCACCCTTGACCAGTTCCATTCCTATTTTAATTACTTTTAATTTAATCCTATGGTACTAAGATCAGGCTACGCAATGGTTGTCATAGACACAAAACAAACTTCAGAAGTAACGATGGCATGTTGATTAAACTCAATGACCACAAAATATTGACTTTGACTAAACGCGGCAGCACTAGATTTTGCCCAACTGGCTCATGGACTAAATCATTTTGCAATTAGTAGTTAGTAGAAAGTATCTAGTTGTTGTTGGAATTAGACCTCGTGGGGGCTGTCATGGTCATTTTCTTTTCTTTGCATAGGTATCAGATTGTTGTTTGATGATATACTCTTTTACTATACCCAGTTATGAGCAAACAAGTACAAATCATCTACTGACATCATATCCTGCTCTTTCTCTCTTGAAACACCATACTTCCATGTTAGTTTCTTGGCCTTTTCCTTCCTGAGGATGGTTTGTAGTGCTAGGTTTAATCAATTTATCACATAATTTTGAAAATAGCTGCATGTGAATATCTTTTCTTTCTAATTTTCCCTTCCCACCCAAAACATCTTGGGGGCTGTATGAAACCTGCTGGCGGGCCTGATCTGGCCCCCGGGCCTTATGTTTGACACCCCTGATCTAAATTGATCTAATTCAATTTGATGGGCTTGTTGCTTTTTTAAATGTAACCTCAAAAAAATGGAACGTATGGAACGAAACATGGAATGTATATTTGAGTATGTTGATTTCCTGTCTGATAATGTTTGTGACAAAAAAAAAACAGTGCTAGCATTTGATCTTAAATACAATTTTGTTTTACAGAGGCCCTCAAGAAGAACCCCCTGACCAGTACTACCAACCAGCAGGAGGCTGAATGGGCATTGAGCAAATGGTTTACTGGGGCAAGGGATAGGGGAGGACTGAGGGCAGCCAGAGTGTCAAAATGATTTAATTAAATTAAATTTAGTTAGTGTTCTTTGTAACCAGTTGTTGTTGTTGTCAGTGTTGATGTTGATTTTGTTGGATTTATTAAATGAGCATTATTTAAATGCGGAAAATTTGGCTACTTATTCTGCTGTTTGGTTGGACCTTACAGCCATAGTCCCCTGGAAGTGACTAATATTAATTTCTGGTGAATTACAAATGGGTCTGGTTTTGGATTGGTATTTATAAATTGGTATTTATAGTATATGTTGTAAATATTGGGATTCTAATTATATTTTATTATAAATGTTTATATTTAAATTGAAGAAGGGACCAAGATTTTGTATGCATTGCCCAGCTTTGCACTTCTCATTAATTATAATCTTGCATGCAACCCATTTGGCCAATGTGTAGAACCTAGACAGAATATTAAGGTGGGGCACGGATGGGTCTAGCATTTATTGCCCAGTTCGGAGTCACTTAAAACCCATTGTAATCCTGCCTGAAGCCCATGTCAACAAATGGCATGGGGCCACTATAGAACCTGCGGATCGTCCCACCTACACCCCATTATTTAAAGGGACACCAGGCAAGCCTGATGCTTTTTCTCTACGAAACTCCCCCTCGCTCGGTCTGAAGCTCTTTTCCTTTTCTTTGCATCTTCCGTCAAGGGTTTTCGCTGCTTCTTCGCCGGCTCTGCCATTATACACACGTTTGCAACAATCGCTAGCGTTTCGTTAGCCTGCCTCTGTGCTGTGGATGCAGGATGGAAACTGAAACTGCTTCGGTCGCCGGGTACGATACACTGAACTTGCAAGCGGGATATTCATCCTACAGGCAGTAGGGGCGGGCGAGAGAGTCTTTATTCACCCTGTAATGAGTCATTTAACCATATACCGACTTACGAAGATGAGTAATTAACACGAAAACGTTGCCTGGTGTCCCTTTAAATCATGTAGTACCCATGTAGAACCCAGGTAGAATTTAAGGCTGGGGCCCCAGATGGGTCCATTGGTTGTTGCCCATTTGGTACCCACATAGAACCTAGTGTAATCCTGCATTGAACCCATGTGGGCAAATGACATGGGGCCCCTTTGGAACCCGTGGACAATCCCACCAAAAACCCATATTTCAACCCATATGGTACCCATGTAGTACCCGGATAGAATTTATGGCTGGGGTCCAGATGGGTCCAGTGTATGTTGCCCAGTTGGGACCCAAATAAAACCCAGTGTAATCCTGCATGGAGCCCATGTGGGCAAATGACATGGGGCCACTATGGAACCCGCGGACAATCCCATATTGGACCCATATTGGCAACACATATGGTACCCACATGGGCCCCATAAACAAATGTTGGCTGGGATCGGAGGTGTTTATCTTCCTCAGGATAGCCCATTAGCATATCCATGCAGTGATTGAACATTGATGAGCTTTGTGTCATTATGGGAGAAAGGTTACAACATGTTATAGATATAGTGTATTCAGATATTTCATGACAACAAGTTAAAGTAGAAAACAAGGTCTCAGTCTCTTTTACAGAATATTCAATGTGATCCCATTTGTGAGCCTGATTCTTTACCACTATGTTCAGAAAGAGCATGGTGGTAGAATTGAGACGATTCTGTTAAGGGCAAAGTAGCCTAAGGGAACATAGCAAATAAGTTATTAAAGCTGGTATATACATTTTTTGTGCACATCATGAATGCTGTTAGCTCTGAATATTTTTTCTAACGTCAGCCATCTATTATGTTAAAGCATTTCCATTAGATAACTTAAAGCATTTCTAGGTGACTTACGCAGGCACAAACATAGTATATCTTGTCTGGTGACAGTGAATAAATCTTATGCAGTTCTACAAAGGCATGTTTGAGGTATCATGGGACATTGTGTGATTAGTAGTTGGAAGCGCCTGCGCCACACATTTTACTACTTTGAAAATATTCTTATTACTATTAGTGAAGTGCTGAAAAACCAGTCGCGATCTGGTTTACCAACCATACTGAATATTGGAGTTAACTTCTCTTAGACAAAGACTAAATCATCAATACGTGCCTGTAGTCACACATAGGTTTCATCATTGTTACAGTGCTATACATATAATGACAATACATTGGAGATATGTAAGACAATTTAAACATAAAACCCAGGATAGCTTAGTCTACATGTGGAAAATAAAACTGGTTAAAATAAAAGTCTATTTGACCTGTTGTTTTTAAGGCAAAGAAAACTCAGTTGTGTTAAGGCAATGCATTCTTACTTCTGGACATTACATTTGACATCGGTTCAGATTTATCTATGTGCATGAGAGAATGTAGAAAACAGTAGCCCAGTGGTTTAAAGAAACATAGCAGTCTCTGCATGTCTCTGCTACCCAGAAAAGTACAGGCTACAAAGATTACAATTTAACTTAAGAGCAATTTTACAACTAGCCACTGCACAGCAGACAGCAGCATACAACCAAACCAGTACATAACAGTGTCTTTAGCACAAAAGTATCTTTGTCAATGTGTTTGGAATTAATTTTACAATGACGGCTTGATCACTAATAGGCACAGAACGGAGTTAGCATTTAAATGTTCGCACTATGTGTCTGCCACTGAGGCACGTCATGTGTGGACGCGGCCCCTTGGCAGACTGCATGTGCACGATATGTAAATATAGGCCTAAGTAGGTTAAAATCATAGGGAAATCTTGGTGCTTCCGAATGTTACGCTACCTTACGTTTTATCAAATTTAGAAGTAAATAAAATATCCATCTTACATACATTTGAAGAACACAGTATCATATCCACTCCAATGTCTTTACTTTAAACGGTGGAAAACGTCATTCGACGCCCAACTATTAAATTACGCTTTCAGTTCAACATCTTTATAGGCTACTTCAAACTGTGATCTTAGTTACGCAATCTAAAGATGGTTTCATACATCTGTTATGACCAGCGACACTCTTATGCAATTTCATTTTCAGGTGAGAGATTCATTGTCCGTCAGTGAATCAAACTGGTTTGAGTAGGATTTGTATAGATCGGAATTCATAAGGTAAACAAACAAAACGCCATACTATAAAGCTACCTGGTACGAATTACAAAAGTTATTGAATATTAGGGTGGTTACCTCTGAGCTGAGAAAACGCAAGATGTTTCCGAACGTCTATATGATCATATCTCTGACTGTCTTCCATGAGTTCCACTAAGGTTCCCCACCGGATTTCGTCTCCGGGATAACAGAGGGTATGTCGACCCATACTAATTTGTACAACTATAAATTATATTGTCCTATCATAGCTTAACCTCAAAACTGGTATTAAAAATAAAGCAAGACTCACCACAGTGTCTGTAGACAGGGAAGAAGAACAAACCTCATACCGCTATTCTGTGGGAGAGTTAAAAGACGCGCGGCGCTTGCGTTACTTGTACGTGATTTGTTGATAGAGGTCACGCATCCTCACACGGGGCACCACCTGTAAGACGTCACTCGTCAGGACCAATGAGGGAACTGGGAGTGGTCGAAGGAAATCGTGAAGCTGTCCGCGCGCTGTTGGAAATAACAATTGATTATAGAACCCCTGTTAACCTAATGATTCTGACCCCGCTAGATATGGAGAAGTTTCGGTCAACGTAATATTACTATCCATAGTAGGCCGATGTGGGCCTACCCACAATGCTGTTACAAGAATGCCTTCTAGCTATTTAATTAGACGCATCTTCCCCAAGAATAGTGTGCGAGGCCCTCCTCGGCCCTGGAGACTAATCCTAGCCGTTCCTCCTGGCCCATCTTAAACTTGAGGGATATCTAAAGAAACTCTAGAAAACTATGCGGGTCAAAGCATAACAATTTATTTGTCAGACACAAGCTATTCATCCAATACATTATAGAAGGTACATCTAAATGAATAATGTGAAAGTTACGAAAACAGGTTAAAGGAACATTTAGGAAACCATATGAAGCAATCAGAGAATGAACATACCAGCTCAGAGGATGATGACTACACACCTTAGTGGTGCGGGAGATTCTGACTACAGAATGGCTCCTAGAATGCTCTGTGAACCTCACTTAAATACGGTAGGCTACCTAGTTTGTGGTTGGTTACATTGATATGGATCACATGATTGGAGGTCAGCTGATTTGGGATCACATGGTTGGAGGTCATCTGATTTGAGAGTACTTTGATGAGACTTGAGACCATTGTTGTAGTGAGAGTGAATCAATCAAGACATGACAAGGTATACATTTGATTACATTTCCTGTCCCTATAGTTAACTGCTCCTGTGGACATGTGACAGTAGGCCCACAATAGGCCCACACTTAGTAGTTGATCAAGAGTCAATATATGACTGAAAAGATTATCATCAGCCTGGTAATTAGGATCCTTACAGTTTACACACAATTACTGGTACTTGAGACACAATGATCACAACAAGTAACTCGTGCAGCAACCCTCTGAACCAATTATGCTAAACTACAATTCCTGCTTTACACTCAAGATGCAGTTCTAAAGCACACTTTTTTCAAAACACTACACACAGTTATCTACATTTGGCACAGTTTTCATGAACAAAATCTCTTGTTTTCACTAGGAACACACTGCCATTCAAATATCTAAAGTTACAGTAATTGCCCTATTGTGCACACTGACATCACATGGGCAAACACCTGTCACACAGTTTTACAATTAGCAATCAGAGCTATAGCATAATGCTTGTGATGTGGATGAGGTGCTGTGGCCAGACAAAAACAGAAGAGATGATGGAGCACTGTAGTAAATTCTTCTGTTGTTTTGTATGTAGACCACTGAATGTGCAATTTTGTGTTGTTTGTACACTGTGTACATTGTTTTTGTGGGGAACAATAAAATATATTTGTTACCGTGTATTTGTGTGTCCCGAGTATAAAAACAATATTCTCAAATATTTTACAGTATGTATGTACTGCCTGTAGTAAGTGTAATAATCAAAAAAGGCCTAAGTCATTATGATAAATGGAGAAGAAGTGTTTTCCATTCATCATAGTGGTTTACATTGAGCACGTTAGTGTTCAACTGGTTCTGATAAATGTCTATTCATATGATGGTTTGTGTTTGTCTTTGGAAAATGAAATACTATTTTAAGAAGAAATAACATTGTTTTGAAGAATTGAGGGGTTTTGCCCATTGTGTGCGTGTTTTTTTTTTTATTTGTGTGTAGAGTTCTGAGAATATGAGGCATGCTTTCAGAAAATGTATGTAAGCAATCGAGAAAAATGTTAATATTTTACCAACAATTATGACTCGCCTTCAATGCCTCAAATGATGGTAGCCTACATACATAGGCCTAGTGGGGTATTAGAAATTATGCCTTGAGCTTCATCCGCTCATCAACAATCGAAATTGTGATCATGTCTTCCTGTAGGCTAACTCTTCTGTTTTGCAGACGGACGCCGTTCTCGATATGATATGTCTTCTTGATTTTCCACCTTTCAGTGAAAGGATGGCTCGCTTGGGCACTTAATTTTCCGTAAAAAACGGAAAAGCTGCAAACCAATTACACGCTGGGTAAGTTCACAGGAGACGCAAAGTCTGGGCTGTGCAGCTATAATGTGAAGCAAAAAGCATCATTGCATCACTTGAAACGTAACCTACAGTTAGAGGTAAATGTGTATTTTAGAAAATTGACTAATTGATAAGTTGGCGCTCGCATGTCCCTCCCTCGAGCTTGGACGCAGGAGCGGCTAATTTACCTCCTGTCAGAGAATGACACAGTGAAAGTGATTGGGTGGTCTAGAACTTAGCATGTGACTACGAACGAATACGGATCTGAGGCAAAGGTGGTAAGAAAGGAGCGTAAGAGACGGTTAGATCATTCACCACAAGGACAAGGCATTGAACAACCTGAGACCGTCTCCAACCGCGTACGGAAGGCAAAACTATAACTCTCGTCTTTTAGATAGACGGAGAGCGTCATTGAGGTACAGTTATGAGTTTCACGAGAGTGCGGGGGAGTTGACATGCTTAAAAAAATAAACGGGATGATCCGTTCTTTTGAAATACTGACTAAGGGCGAACGCTGTCCGGAACACGGCGGGAAGTGAGATGAATCATCCCGTCTCCTGCTGGAGCACATCGGAGTGGAATACTGGACATGGACATTTGTGCGGTATATAGGCGCAGGGGCAAGTTTAAGACTCTGCTATAGTTTACAAGGACGCTGCATGTTCACGTTCTGCGTCTGAACATGTAAACAATGGAAGTTGGCGTGATATTGGATATGGCTGCGCATTTGTCCTGTTTAACAGAACGTCCACACAATGAACTGCTTCAAAAAGTTTATTTGAGATACATTATTTTACCTGTCACTTAAGGTCGTAACATTGCACTTCAAGGCGATATAGGAGCCCGCGACCCGAACGCACCAAGGATGCCTACTGGTTTACCTCACTCGCAGTCTCTCTACATTGGTATGGAGGTAGTGATCGCCCTCTCCTCGGTCATTGGGAATGTCATGGTGGTGTGGGCTGTGCGGATCAATCGCTCTTTGAGGGACACGACATTTTACTTCATCGTGTCTTTGGCGCTGGCGGACATTGCGGTGGGCGCGCTCGTGATCCCGCTGGCCATCACCATCAGCATCGGGCTCGAGACGCATTTCTACAGTTGTTTGCTGGTGGCTTGCACCGTGCTGGTGTTGACGCAAAGTTCTATCCTGGCTCTGCTGGCCATAGCAATTGATCGCTATCTCAGAGTGAAAATCCCAATGAGGTAAGCTCATTTTTCACGACATAGCAAGCCGGCACATCGACCCCACCTAAATATTAAATGTCAGTCTATTTCTGTTGTATGAAATATAATAATACCAGTAGGTCAGAGTCAGAGATGATTCGCAAAGTCCATGTGATAATATGGTGGCTGCTCTGTCAGGTTCCAGTCACTGAATAAGTAGGCTATGGGTCACAATGAGTAAACTCTAAAGATCATTAGCCTATAGAGACGAACGCGCTTACATCTCTTGCAGATGTGTGTATGATCTGGTCCTCTGGGGCCAAATTTAAAGGACAAACTCCCGAGCCTGATCATGATTGAGATTTGGTTTAAAAAACCAGTGCAAGGGTGAGAGAATAATCAAATTGATCACCACCAGTGCCCTTCTTGAAGGTCATGGAACACTTGCTCTCTCTCTGTTATTTCATCTAACCTATTGTCTTTAGGTTTACTTAATTAATCCATTCATTGGTGCCCCAGAAGCAATTGAGATGCCAGGACCACTCATAAACCATACAGAGAAACCACATGCATGTGATATTAGCATTTTAAGATTCCCCAAAGTATGAATATGTGCACAAGGAATGATTGCATCAACAGTTGCTTACAGTGGCTGAAACTAAATCCCCCTATGATGGTGACAGCTCATTAGACGTGGATGTTTGTATGTGTTGTTTGTGTGTGTGTGATGTGTGTTTTCCCTGAGTCTGGGCAGGTGTGCTTTGTTTTGGTGTCTCGGGGAGCCCTCCAGGCAGCGCTTCCCAGTCTCCATGCCCCACTGTCAGAGAGGGAGAGAGCGGAGAGGAAGAAGAGGTTGGGCAGTGTTGGGGGGGGGGGGGTAGAGAGGTTGGGCAGTTTTTGCCGGAGGGGGGGGGGGGTAGAGAGGTTGGGCAGTGTTTGCCAGAGGGGGGGGGGGGGTAGAGAGGTTAGGCAGTGTTGGGGGGGGTAGAGAGGTTGGGCAGTGTTTGCCGGGGGGGGGGGGGTAGAGAGGTTGGGCAGTGTTTGCCAGAGGGGGGGGGGGGGGTAGAGAGGTTGGGCAGTGTTGGGGGGGGTAGAGAGGTTGGGCAGTGTTTGCCGGGGGGGGGGGGGTAGAGAGGTTGGGCAGTGTTTGCCGGAGGGGGGGGTGGGGTAGAGAGGTTGGGCAGTGTTTGCCAGAGGCCCCCGGCCCTCACAGACGCTGAATTCCACAGATGCAACGTTGCACTCAGTCTGCAGCGAATCCCATTGCGTCCAGCTCTCCTGTCATCCGCGTGAGGCTTTTCTCACTATTTGAGAAAAGTCCAAAGAAAGAGTCCACTTCTCTCTCGCTGTTTCAAGTAGATGCAGGAGTCCACTTCTCTCTCACCATTTGAAATACATGCAGTCATGTTCTGAAAAGGAGCATTCATATTATGTCTGCTGTCACTTGACATTGTTCACTGCGTGGCTGAGACTCTGTAGTTGTGTAAACAACTCTCTCAGTGAAGTGCTACAAGTTTGTCATTGTTGATTGATTGAGATTGAAAGGGGGCAGTCATTCATTACTGGGGTCCCATGCGCAGTCCTGCTATTCTCCAGAGAGACCCAGTAGCGCTGGTAGCGCTAGCCTTATTCTCCATCATGGTGACCTGGGCCGTAGGGATCAGTGGGCTCCAGAGAGTGTGTCTGACTAATTGCCACTTACTGTACAGTACCTCTGTTAGCATTAGTGGATTCAGCAGCAGGTCCTCCTCATCGCATGCAGGGGTGTCCCCATGGAGGTGCTGTTGACTGAGATGGAAAGTGCCGGATAATGAGACGCACACCACCACACCACACCCTATCACAGCGATGGCACCACACCAGACCACGCCACATCACACCACACCACGCCACACCACGCCACACCACACCACGCCACACCACACCATACCACAGCACAGCACACCACACCACACCAGACCAGACCACACCACACCCTACCACAGCGATGGCACCACAGCACCGCACACCACACCACACCAGACCACACCACAGCACACCACAGCACACCACACCAGACCACACCACACCACATCACACCACACCAGACCACACCACGCCACACCACACCAGACCACACCCTACCACAGCGATGGCACCACACCAGACCACACCACACCAGACCACACCACACCAGACCACACCACAGCACACCAGACCACACCACACCACACCACATCATACCACACCAGACCACACCACGCCACACCACACCAGACCACACCCTACCACAGCGATGGCACCACACCAGACCACACCACACCACACCACACCAGACCACACCACACCACACCACACCACACCACAGCACCGCACTGTGCTGGCACCATGTCCCTGGACTGAGTTGATCTGATCTGAGTGATGTCACGGGGATGACCTGAAGGAGAGCCACTGGGGCTTTAAATATCAGCGTGAGGCTGGAACGCTCCCAGACCTGGTACCTGTGTGTGTGTGTGTAGTGGGGGTGGTGGGCTTTAAATTGCAATGCGTGACTGAAACGTATCCGTGGCTGGCTGGAGTCAGTCACTCACTCTCTCTCTCTCTCTCTCTCTCTCTCTCTCTCTCTCTCTCTCTCTCTCTCTCTCTCTCTCTTTCTTTCTTTCTTTCTTTCTTTCTCTCTCTCTCTTTCTGTATGTCAGCTTATGTGAGCTTGTGTGTGTGTGTATGTATATGCAGATGCTTCTGTGTGTGTGTGTGTGTTACTGTACATGTGTATGCCTGTGTGTCTATGTGAGTGCCAGAATAAGCTTATTGAAAGTCAAGTGTTTGTGTGTGTGTGTGTGTGTGTGTGTGTGTAGGGGTGTATGTTTGTGTGTGTTAGTGTTGCACTACTGTAGGCACTGATACTACAAAAGAATTGCGATGCCCTGAAATCAAAAATGTCACAATACTTAATTTTATTAGTATCGATATTTTTAAAAATGGCCGTGTTCTTTTGTAGTAACATTAGTGTGTGCAAGGCATGCCTAGTGCCTCTCCTAGCCTGCACGTTTTTTCTCCTCACACACATTATTAGCTGTCGTGCCATAAACAGCCTGACATGGCTGCTAGTTTAAGTGATGCTGTAGCTGCACAGCAGTAACACATAATAATAGTCTAATATTAAGTTGATTTGCTCACTTACATCTTTCAAGTTTGTGTTGCTAACCTACCTAGGCTATGGGATTTAGGTCATTAGGCTTACTGTTGGGTTTAATATCAGAAATAGGCTACACAACCTTGGCAAACTTTTACATCGGGAGAACTATCCCACCAACTCAGGTCATGTCTGTCATTTGTATAGTGCCCACTAAAATCATAAATGACACTCATCTCTTGTATGATCCCAGAAAGATTTTCTTCGACTTGTTTGTTCTTTTGAACATGTATTTTATCTAATGACAAAGAAAGCATAACAAACTGCATCCACACATCCTTGTTGTGCACTGTATGCAACTATTTTTCACTAGCCTAAAACCATGACTGAAGGCTAATTACCCTCATGTATTTCTTAAAACGACAGGCACTCAACTACACACCACCAATGCACACTCAATTAGACCTACACACCACATTAAAGATATGCCTAAGTGTAATAGTTTTAAAATCAGTATCGAAATGACTAAATATGTTTAGTTACTAGTAATTATGCAGGTTATAAAATATTACACACTATTAACAAAATATATACACTTATGAATTCCAAAATATATGACAGAAAATATGACATTTGGCCATCATTTTCCGCGTGTGTGTGTGTGTGGAGGGTCGAGCAGAATTTAGGAATGTTAATGATCAGACTACTGTAATATTACTGATGACGTCAAGGGGTTGCGGCCCCCCAAATCAAATCAAATGAAATGTAAAGGTATCGGTATCGAAAAAATAATTTTGGTATCGTGACAAAACTAGTGTGTGTGTATATGTGTGCTGGTATTTCTGTGTGTGTGTGTGTGTGTGTGTGTGTGTGTGTGTGTGTGTGTGTCTATGTGAGTGCCGGAGTAAGCTTGTTGAAAGTCGTGTGTGTGTGTGTGTGTTTGTCTTTCTCATATGACTGTGAGTGGACTAAGACTGTCAGGGCTATCAAAAGGAAAGTCTAAACAACTGGCAGAACTCCAGCTGTGATGGGCAGTCTTGCTGTGTGGCGTAGGTAATGCTTTATGTACCCTTGAATGTCAAAGCTCTATCACCTCTGGGAATATTTGAATCCTTTCTGTAGAAATTTGATTGGTGGATTCAAATAAAGAATTCAAATGTGTGTATGTGTGTGTGCGCGCGCATACCTTTGCCTCTGTGTGTGTGTGTGTGTGTGTGTGTGTGTGTGTGTGTGTGTGTATCTGTGTGTTCGTGAACGCACCCCTGCCTCTCTGTGTGTGTGTGTGTGTGTGTGTGTGTGTGTGTGTGTGTGTGTGTGTGTGTGTTCGTGAGCGTATCCCTGCCTCTGTGTGTGTGTGTGTGTGTGTTCAGCAGTGTGTGTGTGTGTGTGTGTTCTGGAGCGCACCCCTGCCTCTGTGTGTGTATGTGTGTGTGTGTGTGTGTGTGTGTGTGTGTGTGTGTGTGTGTGTGGAGAAAAGCCCTTCTCTTCTCCAGACATGCATCACGGCTGTCATTTGAAGTAGTCCTGATGCAGTGGTGCACTCATACCTCCATTCCCAAACCAGCCGCTCCTTCAGATCCCTTTGATTAATTGCATCTGCATGATCATTATCATCAGAGGGGTTTATTTTGGTGGGGACTGTGATCTGCAGTCTGAAGGTGGATTAATGACCACAGCCTTTTCCTAATAAATGGACAGCCTGGGACATTCCTGCACAAGGACTGTACAAAGGATCTTCTCTTGCCAAAGCGGCCCTCCCATACCATGTACTTTTATAGTTAATGAGTTTCATGAATTCCGTTGTCTCCCAAACTCTAAAAACACTCATATTTCACGTTTTAATAAACCCTAATTGTCCAAAGAACATGCTTTCTCTTACACTTTATGCTCTGTGAATCCTTTCGAGCCTTATGCTCAGTATAATAAAATGCAGCAGGTGAATCCTAGGTCGTTCCAAGGTTATTCTGTAGAAGTTCTTAATTACTCTGACTTGGCGCTGATATGACATGGTGATGGTGACTCACGGCAGACTTTCAACAACTCAGCTCAAATAAGTCCATTTGGCAGTGATCAACAATGTTTCAGTGGCATCCATTTAGTCCTGGTTATGGGGCACTGCCTCTCCGGACGAATCCAGTAGCATGCAGACAAAATGTAGCATTCTAGAAGATTCCTCCTATAAGTATAAGTGTATATACTCTTTTGATCACGTGAGGGAAATTTGGTCTCTGCATTTATCCCGATCCGTGAATTAGTGAAACACACTCAGCACACAGTGAACACACAGTGAGGTGAAGCACACACTAATCTCGGTGCAGTGAGCTGCCTGCAACAACAGCAGCGCTTGGGGAGCAGTTAAGGGTTAGGTGCCTTGCTCAAGGGCACTTCTGCCGTGCCTACTGGTCGTGGTTCGAACCGGCAACCCTCCTGAGGCCCATATATATATATATATATAAGTGGTAGTTTAGGTTAGTATTGGATCAAACACTCATGAACACCATCCCTTCATAAGAACCCATCTCTGATGATATAACCTGGTAGGAGTTTAGTTTCCTCATGTGCTGAGGGATCTGACTATGTAACATTTTACATTACACAGTTGTTCAGACAAAAGAATAAAAACAAAATATTATAAATAATATATGAGTACTGGAACCCCTGGTCCTCTTCTTCCAGAGAGTGTATATGAGTACTGGGACCCCTGATTCTCCCTAATGCCTACTATCTGGTCCTGCCATGTAACATTTATATATATTCATTCAGTGGTACATTTTTGCTTTATGCTTTCACTAATAATGATAGAAGTATAATGAGAGAAGTAATGTGCTTTACCTTGAGATGGCAGGACCAGATAGTAGGCATTAGGGAGAATCAGGGGTCCCAGTACTCATATACACTCTCTATGGGAAGAGGAGGATCAGGGGTCCCAGTACTCATATACACTCTCTATGGGAAGAGGAGGATCAGGGGTCCCAGTACTCATATACACTCTCTATGGGAAGAGGAGAATCAGGGGTCCCAGTACTCATATACACTCTCTATGGGAAGAGGAGGATCAGGGGTCCCAGTACTCATGTATTATTTATAATATTTTGTTTTTATTCTTTTGGCTGAACAACTGTGTAATGTAAAATGTTACATAGTCAGATCCCTCAGCACATGAGGAAACTAAACTCCTACCAGGTTATATCATCAGAGATGGGTTCTTATGAAGGGATGGTGTTCATGAGTGTTTGATCCAATACTAACCTAAACTACCCCTTGGATTAGCATAACTGCTCATTCCCTCTGGAGTGCCTGTGTTTGTGTCTGTAGTAGTATGACTCACACAGTAGTACATTGAATGTTATTCTCCTCTGTAAGTCGCTTTGGATAAAAGCATCTGCTAAATGAATAAATGTAAAACATAATGTCAATTATTATAAGGGCCGGTCTGCCCAGAGCTGCCTACTCCGGCCCCTGGCACTCTCCCCAGAGCTGCCCAAGGGAGACGCTCCCTGGCATCAATTCACTGTCCGTCGCTCTGGAACGAAGAAGAGAGTCTACCAGCAGACAGATAGTGTATCAGATGGGACGGCCCAAGGCCTGTTGCACCCGTATCAGCTGTCTGTGCGGAGAGAGGGGGGAGAGGAGATGAGCTCCAGCCTGCCTAGGATAGCTCAGTGGCAGGGCAGGAGCACAGGGCTGGCTCAGTGGCATTGTTCAATGCCATGACTGGAGCTTGTACAGAGAGGGCTGCTGTAACTACACAAGATGACACACATACACACACTCACACACACTCACACACACACACACATAGACAAACAAATTGTTAATTATGTTTAAGCTCTTTTGTAGCCTAGCAACATTCTTTTTGTAACACACACACACACACAAACAGCACAGGTCCACGCCAAATGAGGGCTGGATCTGTTCCAGAGAGAACTGCTGTAACCTCAGAAGAGAATCTCCTGTGGAAGGCACACCTATTTTGATGGTCAAGAAGGACTCATGTCTGTGTGGAGTGTGGATGGTTAGCTAGTCAGGATGCAGATAGATAGATAGATAGATAGATAGATAGATACTTTATTGATCCTCAAGGGGAAATTCAACCCCCTTAATGTGGGTCTGAGTGGACGGTCAGTCAGGACTCCCTTGGTGGAAGGTTGGTCCTTCAGTCATTCAGTCAGCAAAGCGGGTCTGTATGCAATGTGGACGGTTAGCCAGGACGCACCCAGCCCAGTCGTGTCCCTGTCCTTATGTTACCTGATCGTAACTGGACTGGACTCTGTAATGAATTATTCTGGCCCAGATTCAGTGATGTTGTGCCAGGAACACACAGGTCCAGATTCACTCCAGTCCAGTGTCAACTGCTGTTATGTGTACTTTTCAGGAGAAACATCTTTTTATGTTTATTAGACATTTGATCTCAACTGCCAAAGGGCATGCTTTGCGTTCTATTACTCGTTATGCTCGATTAATCGATTAACACAGTATAATAAAGTTATTGTCTTTGTAATGAAGAACAGAAGAACATTGGAGCACCTGATATAGAGAACAGACACTAGAACAACTGGGTGTGATATGGAATATAGAACAGACACTGGAACAGCTGGGTGTGATATAGAATATAGAACAGACACTAGAACAGCTGGGTGTGATATAGAACAGACACTGGAACAGCTGGGTGTGATAGAACAGACACTAGAACAGCTGGGTGTGATATAGAACAGACACTGGAACAGCTGGGTGTGATATAGAACAGACACTAGAACAGCTGGGTGTGATATAGAATATAGAACAGACACTGGAACAGCTGGCTAACGAGTAGATGGGACAGTGGGACAGTAGCTGGTACTCGTTTGGCAACACTGTACCTACAGTCATGCTAATAAAGCAACCTTGAATTGATTTGATATGGGATATAGAACAGTCACTGGAACAGCTGGATGGGATATAGAACAGACACTGGAACAGCTGGGTGTGATATGGGATATAGAACCGACACTGGAACAGCTGGGTGTGATATAGAATATAGAACAGACACTAGAACAGCTGGGTGTGATATGGAATATAGAACAGACACTGGAACAGCTGGGTGTGATATGGGATGTAGAACAGACACTAGAACAACTGGGTGTGATATGGGATGTAGAACAGACACTAGAACAACTGGGTGTGATATGGGATGGGTCTTGTCAGGTCGGACACTACCTGGCTCATCTACTCGTTATGTCGGCCAGCACCACTAGAGAGGGATTAGTGATGCTGATGTAGCCAATCTCTGTCTGACATCTGTCCATCTGTCCGTCTGTCTGCCAGTCAGGCTGTCTTTCTCTTTTAAATAGTCATCGCATTTAACATAGTATAAGTCTGTTTGGGCACTGCTTTGTTATTGGCTGCCTTTGCCTCTCCTCCCATCCTCTGGCTGATGTAGAGCTGACTTATATCTCTGTGTTGAGTTATTTCTCTGTGTTGGGTTGTTTCTCTTGGGTTATTTCCCTGTGTTGGGTTGTTTCTGTGTGTTGGGTCATTTCAATGTTGGGTTGTTTTTCAGTGTTGGGTTGTTTCTGTGTTGGGTTGTTTCTCATGTGTTTACTCCGTTAGTTTGATCACTCATCTGTTTTGTTGTGTATGTCTAACTGACTTCTGCCTAACTTCTCCACATCCACACATCCTTGTTATGCACTGTATGCGACTATTTTTCACTAGCCGAAAACCGTGAGACTGAAGGCTAATTACCCTTACGTATTTCTTAAAGCGACAGGCACTCAATTATACACACCACCAATGTGCACTCAATTAGACCTACACCACATTAAAGATATGACTAAGTGTAATAGTTTTAAAATCAGTATTCAAATAACTAAATATGTTTAGCTACTAATAATTATGCAGATTATAAAATGCTACACACTATTAACAAAATATATATATGAATTTCAAAATATATGACAGAAACATATGACATTTGGCCATCATTTTCCATTTGTGTGTGTGTGTGTGACTTGGTATCGGTATCGAAAACAATAATTTTGGTATTGTGACAACACTAGTGTGTGTGTGTGTGTGTGTGTGTGTGTGTCTATGTGAGTGCCGGAGTAAGATTGTTGAAAGTCAAGTGTGTGTGTGTGTGTTTGTGTGTGCGTGTGCATGTGTGTTTGTCTTTCTCATATCTTCTTATCCTCCCTCTCATATCTCAGGTCTGTAATATCCTTTGGTATGAGGCATAGTATCTGGTGTACTGTGTGTGTGTGTCTGTAAGGTATGAGGCATAGTATCTGGCGTAGTGTCAGTGGTTCTGCATCCTGTCTGTTTGAAATGGCGCTCTTGCAGTGGTAAAGCACTGCCATGATGAGTGGGTATGGGTATGACATTGGTCATGTTGGTCCCTGTATGCAGAGCACTTTAGTTGTTCCTAGTGTGGTTTTCTCTGACTGCAGTTATAGGAAGCAGAGTTAGATGTTGACTTTTTCTCTTCTGTGTGTCTCCCCCGTGTGTGCGTGTGTGTGTGTGTACAGTTATAAAAGGCTGTCTCATCTCCTCTGTGTGTGTGTGTGTGTGTACAGTTATAAGAGGCTGTCTCATCTCCTCTGTGTGTGTGTGTGTGTGTGTGTACAGTTATAAGAGGCTGTCTCATCTCCTCTGTGTGTGTGTGTGTGTGTGTGTGTGTGTGTGTACAGTTATAAGAGGCTGTCTCATCTCCTCTGTGTGTGTGTGTGTGTACAGTTATAAGAGGCTGTCTCTTCTCCTCTGTGTGTGTGTGTGTGTGTGTGTGTGTGTACAGTTATAAGAGGCTGTCTCATATGGTGTGTGTGCAGTTCTAACAGCCTTATAGGTGTGTGTGCAGTTCTAACAGCCTTATATCCTCTGTGTTTCTCAGTTATAAGCGTGTGGTGACGCGGCGGCGTGCGGGGATGGCGGTGGTGGTCAGTTGGCTGGTGGCCATCGTGGTCGGCCTGACGCCCATGCTGGGCTGGAACAACCTGGATCGTCTCCGCCAGGACAGCAACGGCACGCTGGCGGCAGCGGCGGCGGGCGCCAACCCAGTGGTGGTGTGCCAGTTCGAGAACGTCATCAGCATGGAGTACATGGTCTACTTCAACTTCTTCGGCTGGGTGCTGCCGCCGCTGGTGCTGATGCTGGCCATCTACGTCGAGATCTTCTACATGATCCACCGGCAGCTCAACAAGAAGGTGACCGCCAGCCACACCGACCCCAGCCGCTACTACGGCAAGGAGCTGAAGCTGGCCAAGTCGCTGGCGCTGGTGCTCTTCCTGTTTGCTGTCAGCTGGCTGCCCCTCCACATCCTGAACTGCCTGACGCTGTTCTGCCCAGAGTGCCAGAAGCCCATGTACCTGATCTACATCGCCATCCTGCTGACGCACGGCAACTCGGCCGTCAACCCCATCGTCTACGCCTTCCGCATCAAGAAGTTCCGCAGCGCCTTCCTCAGCATCTGGGAGCGCTACGTGTGTTGCCGGGAGACGGGGCGGCTGCGGGGGCGGCCCAGCCCACAGAGGGGCAGTCACGAGCGCCGTCTGCGCTCCAACGACGGCATCTGAGAGTACCCCTCGCCGGGACGAGACGTGACTGAAACCGAGGGCACATCAGGGAGAACATCAGAGAGAGAGAGAGAGAGAGAGAGAGAGAGAGAGAGAGATGATGGATAGACAGAGATAGGAAAAAGATGGATGAGAGAGAAAGAGAGAGAGAGATGTTAAGAGACTCTTTTTTTTTAAGTGTCCCTCATGCGTGTGGCCCATTTATCAGGAGTGTGGTCATCTGTGTTCCGTGGACCATTTGCTTCTGTGATGTCTCACTGTGGTGGTGAAGTTCCTGAACACACACACACACACACACATACACACACACACACACGTATGTGGCATTAAAAGCTTTCAGGCAGCTGGACCAGCCCATCTCCCTTCTCAGGGGTCTTCATCAGAGAGAGGACGTTTCACTCTGAGAGATGAGGATCCAGGGCACATTGTGTGATTGTGGAGCGGAGCGTTGAAATGACTCCTGGCAGATGAGGACTATGTGGTTGTCACCATTATAGCAATCACAAAGGCTGCCCTCAGAACGCGAGCACCACACACACACACACACACACACACACACACACACACACACACACAGACACACACACACACACACACACAAGTACACACACACAGGACCTGCAATCTGTGAGGTGGCATTCCTCTCTAATGTGCCATTTAGCTTAATCTCTAGCCACAGAAGTGCAAACCTTATAGGAGCATTTACAACCATGGCTATTTAACCGGAAGGAAACACGCGGTTCACAGCCGGTGCCTTTCTAGAAGTGTGGGGACGATTTTCAGAGCGTGGTGACGTTTCCTCCTCTCCTCTAGATCTCCTTCTACGGAGTTAAGGGTCGTACCGGCCATCCACGCTGAAATGTTGACGAGGCTATTTTGGCCGAGGAATATCCATCTTGTGTGACAGGTGGGATATTAGAGTGAAGTATAACCATTTGCTGCTCTCCCCGCTTAGGGTTAGTCTAATCCATAGCGAGTGCGTCTGGAGGGGAAGCCCTGGTTCCTCTCAGGGTGGCTGATCAATAAGCTGGCAAACTGACCAGAAGACTGTGGGGGATGGCAGGGGGGTGGGGTTCTGTTTAAGTGTTTTTTTTGTGAAGGTCATTTGTTTCTTCCTGTTTTGATTTGAAATTCATCTCCCTTATGACGTTCAGTAGCTGTAAGAGGAATTGGCACTGGAAGAAAAATAAATCAAAAAGTAAAAAAAAAAAAACCCCTTGGCGAGTTTGTTTTTCTTTCTTACTTCAGGCCAGTAGTTTACCTACCATTACTGAGATATGTATATAGATATAGATATGTATGTATGTGTATATATATATGTATGTATATATATATAATATATATATATATTTAAAAGTGTCCAGGCACCGATTACTCGAGTGCAGTGATGAGTGAAGGGGTGATGCATGTCAGAGGAAATGGGAAATGGCAGCAGCTCCCCCACAGGACGTTCACACGGCGTGAGATGAATAAAACATGGAGGAGTCGGATTCTAAGGCTGTGAATCCCGCCGCTGCTACGGGAATACGCAACACTGGCGCTCAGCTGGAGGCCACTCTATGCACACATGGAAAACATACTAATCAATGTCTTCAAAACATTATACAACATGATCGAGAGGGCAAGTTTATAGCACAATTCATACACACTGATACATATGTTGCATTACAAATTAGCATGTAAACATGGAAAAATAAGAAAATGCATTGTAAAAGAAATCTCAGGAAAGTAAGAGATTAAATGATGGATGTGCATGAGTAAATGTGGTCTGAACTACATAACAAACAAAATTTAACTGAACAAAATCTACTACTCCAAGGCAACTGAAATTACAAATCCTTAAAATGATATCACATTTGTGTATTATAGCTTGGTTTCCAGAGGTGTGATTCTAGACAATTCACTGATATAGAGCTTCCTATTTATTCTCATGGTGCCATGTGTAAAGCTTGGTGACTTTGCTCTGTATAAACAGGGAAAGCTGTCGAAAGGTCGAGGTCAGCAGTCACCACTGCGGCTCGCTTCATCTTCACAAGTTGTTTACGTTAGTCAGCTGACTCAGGGGCCCCTGTTGTGACATTTCTAAAGATGGACGTTATCCAGCTCGCATCACACAGAGTGATCCGTCTCCTCCGGCGCTCGTGATGGCAGGGGTCGCCATGGCGATCATGTGCCATTAGGCTGGCATAAACACACTCAGGTAACATCACCAGGGAGACGAGTGTTGGAGCCTGCGGAAAGACAACCCAATCTCCAGAAGCTTCCAGAGTTCACAGAGTTTGGTCCATCATGTTACTGATGTCGTGTTTGTTGCATCAGAACACATCAGAGAGTGGGAGGCTGAGGACCAGATCTGAACCATAGACTATCTGGACTAGATATGATGCACTGACCACTGTATCCATTCCAGAGTCCACTGTGACCAATGAATCATTTGGTTGTGTGTTTTCTGGTGTAGAGCTTATTGACACAGTACATGAGTAATCACGAAAATGTTTTCTTAAATGCAAAATGCTGAAGCGAGTCCTTGAGCTCCATAAGGATATTAACTCTGTGAGGAGTCAGACACATGTGTCTTTCCTATTTTCTAAATGTTTTATCTCTGTCTATTTTTTTTGTTAGAGGTTAATAACACCAAACCCCCTGAGCGACTAGCTGTCGGCACCCCAAGTCAAAACAAATTCCTCACAGCTATGAGTCAGGAACAAATGTATCACTCTAATAACAGTGACTCTGCAGAAACATCTCTTAGAAGAAGGACTGTAGCAAACAACCTATTTCATCACTGGCCAGTCATACTTCCCAGTCTGAATAACTATTGCTGCATTGCTAAAAAAAAGGCCATGGCCACAAATGGGGTGATTTACGTTGTTGCTGAGCCATGGTAACAAATTTGCAAGTTTGATTATACTTCTATTAAATATAATGATGTTATCTATACAGTTATGTGTCACTAATTCCCTTAACAACTTACATGTAACTTTTACTATCAATCATAAAACAGACATATAATGTAGCTAGTTGATGAGAAACATATTATCCAAGCAGTACAGGTGGTTGGATGTGATAGCGCCCTCTTGATGGAAGGCTTTTACCTCCCTCTAGTGGTTGCATGTAAAAACAACCATGCACACTCATCCCCTCCCATCATGCAGCAACCCTGAGCTGCCACTGAGAGTGTTTAAAAACCACATCTCTATTGTGTAACTAGTTGTTCAATGCACCAGTGATTGGTAGCCAACAGTGCGGAGGAAACCCCTCTCTCGAAACCCCTCAGTCCAGAGCGGTAGAGCAGAGTGGCGACACTTAGCCCTCCTGTTGTGTTTGTTTTATGTTCACTAATTTTGTGTTCCCTATCAAAAATGACCGCTGCATTATGACTTGTTATAAATCCATAGTAACACATATATTATCATCTAATGTTATGATAGACCTTTGTATCAACTTAAGTTCTATTGGATATTATCAGTTGTGTACTTCCATTTGCTGTTCATGGCCTGCAGGCCTCATTGACCTGAGCTCATGCAAGTCAGAAAGGGGAAGATTCTATTGGGAAAAGGTTCCAGTGGGGGCTGGCATAGAGGCAAAGAGGGGGGTGAAGGGGGGTTGTGTGAATCTGAATGTACAGTCCATCTGATCAACAGGTATGTTCCTGGACTCAATTTTATGCAGTGACCATTTTCTCACCCATTCATTTCTAATGGCCGGCCGGTCATTTTTGACTGGGAACACAATGGGTGTTTTAAAGTTAAATAAAACACCCAAATTGTTATCCTGTTGATATCCTGTATTATCAAAGTCATGATAATCAGAATAAATTTACTTTTTTGAGAGAAAAGAATTGTCAATCGAACAAATTTGACCACAAACACAACAGGAGAGACCATGGAAAAAGATAGGATTGTGGGAGTTTTGGAACTGAACACGGCCAATCACTTGGTCAGTAGTCAATGAGTTACTAGACTACTGTCCTCCTGCATCCAGAAATACATCCCACCCTCCTGCCATTCAGCACAGGTTTTTTGGAACTTTTGATCGCGTGGTGGTGACATCAAAGAGTGTCGCAACTCTCTCTTTCCAAGAGAGAGTTGCCTAAGGTGCCTAAGGGTTACCTTGGCCAGGTATATTTGACCGCCTGGGTTACCTTGTGTTTGACCAATCAGCGGTAAAACATATTTAATCCCCTCATGTCCAACCTATACATCCCTTACATCCTATACATATACATCCCTTACGAAAGCAGGACCAAGAACCATCTGTTATCCCCTCTCATGTCCAACCTATACATCCTATATACCCTATACTGTACATCCCCCTTCCTACCTTACCCAACTCACCAGAGTCAGAGGGAATTTGGGTGTGTCAATTGGTCATTGTCATTAAAGGGCATTAAATCCACCTCTAACCCAATCCCAAATCAAACATGACTTTAGACAGGGTGGGTAGGTGCTGGTTCAATCCATAAAGTGGAAGTGCAAAGTAAACATGGCTTGAC
Organism: Alosa sapidissima; assembly: GCF_018492685.1. NCBI lineage: Eukaryota > Metazoa > Chordata > Actinopteri > Clupeiformes > Clupeidae > Alosa > Alosa sapidissima. Next base: position 29,975,168 of record NC_055960.1, on the reverse strand, counting down.
AACTGGGTAAGTGCTTGCTGACTCAATCCGTAAAGTGCATGTGCAAAATCAAGCATGCCTTTAGATAGTAGCCTAGAAATCTAGACGCGCCCCTAGTGGCAGCAAATTACATTTGCTGCCAGGGCTAGTCTAGCAACTCTCCGTTGGTTTGTGAGCTCCAGAAATCGAAACTCAATCAGGCCAATGAAATCGTGTATAGAGTCGTTAGGTGGGCTTAACATAATGATTGATGGCAGAGTTGCAACGGTTTGGCTTGAATTCCCTGCTACTTGAAAACAAATAAGATGGATGTTGCTATTGGCGAACAGTGTGACACGAGTTAAGCTTTTATTAAGTTGGCAAACGTTTGAACTAGCCAACTAGCTCCGCTGGTGGGAAACGCATGGGACTCATAGCGCTGCCGCTGTCCTATTGAGTGCAGAGGGAATTTGATAGACAACTGGCCCGCCTCCAAGTGGACTTTCTGCACAGGATATCATTTACCAGTGAACCTTGTTTGCACTTCACCAAGAGTATACTGTACAGTTCATTGAAATTTCAAGCAGCTGTTGCAATACAGCTAACAGATAGCAATCAACAGATTGGAGGTCAGTTGTGTTTTCTTCAGTTTGCTTGCGAAGCTTCCTTGGGCCTATTTTTAATTACAACAGGATCTGTACAAAGAAGGCTGATTTGACAAACAAGGAAAGGAAGTTGCATTTCTCCAACTTGTACTTGCTCAGAGCTCACATTTCTAGATAAAGACAGGCCGTAACAAGGGTGGCTGTTAAAGTTAAAGTCCTCTCTGATTAGTGCAATAAAAGGCATTTATTATATTACATTACATCTACTTACTGCTTACCACACACCACAATGACTTAGTGAAGTATACATATGAAAAGAATGCATATTCCTTGAGTCAGTGATATCTGAGTGGTCGGTATAACTGGTATGTACTTAAAAATAAATAAATAAATAAATAATCACAAGTCACGTTGTGGCTGGCTCAAAAGTGTGTATTTGATCAATCAACACATTTGGTACAATATTATGTTTTTGGTGTTTCAAATGGCAAACATCCACAAGTGTTACTACAAGTATAAGCATAACCATCCCTACTACCGTATGAGAAGACATATTCATAGACAACTGTTCATGTCTAAGCTATGACACGCTTCTCTGATATGTTCCATTCCCACCTGGATAGTGATGCTGGTTTAGGGAGGAAATGGAATCATCAGCTAGAGGAAGCTTTTTACAATTTTAAATTAATTTAAATTACATTTAAATTAAATTACATTTAAATTAAATTACATTTAAATTAAGACAAGAGGTGGATGTGGAAACGTGTTGAACAGATTGTCTTTTGCCCTTCATCCTAAAGCCTAACTAAACTAACCATTGGGCAGCACCACTGACCACCAGATAACTAGACCTTAACTCCACATACCAACCCACAACTTAGCATACTTCATATTTTCAAGTAATATCTGGTGCAGCTCAAAGAGGATCCATGCTGTCAACCACTTTGTGAACTGGTTACACATGTTTTGAAAGAGTAGTCTTACAAATATCACAAAATGTACTAACAAATATTTCTTTAAAAATCATACCCGTGTGGATGGGGTACTGTATATACAAAGAGAGATTGCAATCCGCAGGTATGTGTGTCAGAAGAGCCCCATGATTTTAGTTGTGCAAAAAGTGTGTGATAATGAACATGATTTCTACTACTGCTACTACTACCACTACTGCTACTACTACTGCTACTACTACTGCTACTACTACTACTACTACTACTACTACTACTACAAATGCTACTACTACTACTACAAATGCTACTAATACTTCTACACCTCTACAGCTTTAGCTGTTTGCAACACAGGGTGCATCATGAAAAGATGGCTTGCTGAGTGATTTGATTCGTTCTATGGCCATCAGTTCTGATTGAAAGGTGTATGTCCCAGAGATGGTGTGGTGTAGTGGGGAGCACCGACTCCAGATGGACCCAAAATGGAACCCAGATGGACCCAAGATGGACTCTTTTTGATGAGTCATCTCTAACAGGAGATGGCGTTGTCCTGAAAAACAGAAGAGCAAACAAGCAAACATCAATCAGACATGGAACATTAAACACCCCTGAATCCGGGTTGATATAAGACATGGCACATTAAACACCCCTGAATCCTGGTTGATATAAGACATTGGACATTAAACACCCCTGAATCCTGGTTGATATAAGACATGGGACATTAAACACCCCTGAATCCTGGTTGATATAAGACATGGCACATTAAACACCCCTGAATCCTGGTTGATATAAGACATGGCACATTAAACACCCCTGAATCCTGGTTGATATAAGATAAAGTCCTTCATGATCATGTTCTTCATGATCATTGACTTAAGACTATTTCTATATCACAACTGAAGACATTACACCAGTTCACTCTGAGAATGTTAAACGGTATATTTATGGAAATGTCATAAAAGTACATAAATCATAGAGCATTACTGAATAATTCATATTTTCATTCATTCACGCGTCATGGAGGATGGACACTCAAGCAAATGTGCTTGTAATTGTAGAATGTGGAAATGCAGGTTAGTTCTCCGATGTGAAGTTAATCGTGCACAAACGTGTTCAGAGAGTATTAGAGCTTCCATTTCTAGGGCACTGCATGCTTCACATCACTGTGATGACTGAGCAGGAGAGTATGCCATTGTTAGGCACTGACTACTACTCTTCTAGGAATGTAACCAGACTCGTCGTATCAGGGTGGGAACGAGACATGTGTAATTAACAGGAATACTCCAGTCCAGGAGGAAGCACACAGAGGCTAATCAGCAGGCAGAATCAGATGGCCCTTTTAGTATTAGTTTGAGTTTTAGTTTCGCTCATTTTCCCCTGAGGGAACTGCAGTTTCACCGCCAGCAGAGATGCAGATTCACCCGTTACGTCCTACGGAACTGATAACAGACAACGTGACACATGACAGACTGTGCAGGCAGATGCACAACACACAGACAGATATATAGAGGCCTATTAAAGCATCTCTATACTGAGGCATATATAGAAGCCTATATACATCTCCATACTGAGGCCTATATAGAGGCCTATTAAAGCATCTCTATACTGAGGCATATATAGAGGCCTATATACATCTCTATACTGAGGCCTATATAGAGGCCTATATACATCTCTATACTGAGGCCTATATAGAGGCCTATATAGAGGCCTATTAAAGCATCTCTATACTAAGGCCTACTGTATATAGTGGCCTACATACATCTCTATACTGAGGCCTATATAGAGGCCTATTAAAGCATCTCTATACTAAGGCCTACTGTATATAGTGGCCTACATACATCTCTATACTGTCTTGTTTGGCTGGGAATGCTTCCAACATGCTTGCAGCACGACAATGGAAAGACAATACTGGAGAGTAGGATCACTATTTGGCTTTCCTATACTTAATTTAAAAATAATTATCGGCGTTCACCAGTTCACCAGCAGATGCTTCCATAGCAAGTGTGTGTCTATCAGGCCAGTTCATCAGCAGATGTTTCCACAGAAAGTGTGTGTACCAGGCCAGTTCATCAGCAGATGCATAATCCCTGACTGAGGAGCCACACTGTTCAGACGAATTCTGACAACCACACTAGGACCAATATCAGCAGACTTAACAACATCAGTCGAATTAACTTCACACGGAGGCATCTAGACGACGTGTTATTAAGGTATACTTCGATAAGACAGACAGAAAGTGACAGTGAGGCCCCGGCCGTGGCACGACTCTCTCTCTCCCACTCACTTCCTGTCATTCTTCACTGTCCTGTCATTAAAGGCCAAAAAAATATACTTTAAAAAAAAAAAAACAGTGACAGTGACACAGTGAAAATGACAAAGGAAGTCACAGCAAAACATTTTAGGTCACACAACACAAAAGGCTTTCACACCTTTCACACAAGCTCAGTCCAAAAACTTCTTAACAAACAATACTCAACATCACATACCAGTTAGTCAGCATCACATCCTGTGCTCAAGTCAAGATCGGAAACGGAAACTTACAACCATAAGTGAGGGGAGAACTCTGAAATCAAAACCGTCAACCGCAATCTTCTAACCTTCACACAACAGCACCCATAAGAAAAGATGCCTTCTGAGAGGCAAATGTGCATGGTGGGGGAAATCAATTCCTGCCTTTCTATTATATCTACAAATTCATTAACACATGGGTTTAATGTTTTCATTTACAAATTACAACCATAACTATAATCATGAACATAAATCTGTGTATATTGTGGCCAATGTAGCAAATATTCAAAAACCTTTGTGTGGCTATATTATCGTGGTTCCATGTGATCATGTAAACTACTGCATTTAGAGGAGCCCAAATAGAGAGAGAGGGGGGGCCTGATGATGCCCTTTGGGCAGGGATAGAAGGTGACATGGGGTGAGTAAAAGACCAAAAACTGACCTATGTGGTTAAAAAGTGTCATAGCTTAGTCTAGGGTGCAGTTGTTTTGGTTTGAATGTTGTTTACATGATCATATTAGATCATGTATGACCTCCCCCATGACATAAGACAATAGTCATCATCAATACTTTGTAGTAGTTAGTAGTTAAGCACTACCCTAGTTCAACTTCAAAAGAGCACTGATCAGATGCTACAGGAGACGAAGGGCGGAGAGAGAAGGCAATAATGACCAATTCGTACATCAGCTTTTTTACAATTGGTATTTCATAATTCCATGGTGTTCTACAACTTTCTCATACAGTGAGCAATGACTCAAGAGAGGATTATTATGCAAGGCACATCAGGGTTTTTCCCGGCAACTCTCTATCAGGTTTCTTCACTTAACTTACATCATCTCACCTCTGCAATATGTTAGAAGACAATATGGTAGGCCTACAGTGACGCGACCTCTGATTGAAAAGTGACCCAACTTCTGAACGAGAAAAAAAATAATAATAATAATTGGGCAGCAATTAATTTACCTGTGCGGCCCACCCAAGTAAAGTGTATATGTGGGAAACCCTGCTCATACACAGTAGATATCACACTTTTCATGTACCGTCATTTCTCAACTATTAGCCGTGGCTTATACATTGATTTTGCTAAATTTCTTCAGGAATGAGGTTAATACACGGGGACAGTTAATATGGTATTAATATGGTTTTGTTTCTTTCAACTTGCATAAAACACTGTCCTTATACTGTCCTTATACACAATGTGATGAATACACAGGAAATGACTGTACAATACTTGCATGACTGTATAAGACTGTGGTAAGTAGCTTGCATATACAGCTTGCAATAAAACAGCATGCAACATGTAATGTAGGTCATCATATACAAAACATATTCTGTGCATTTTCTAAGTTACTGTATATAAATGGGTCACACTTTTTGTACAAGTAGAAGTTATTATACATATACTACATAGAAATGAACATAGGATAATCTTTTCTAGGCTTTTCTATATGGGCGCCTAGACATGTGTGTCAAACGTCCTGTGTGATTACAGCTGACTTCACAGAGAGATGGGAACTGCTGCACTAGACAACTAGAGAACTCGGATGATGACGAAGAGGCAACCTCACACACTGTACCTGTACATCTGATCCAGACTACGTCTCGCCTTCCACACATACGCTCCAGTGAAATTCACGAATTGGGATAAATGCAGAGACCAAATTTCCCTCACGGGATCAAAAGAGTATATATACTATACTATACTCCAAACCCACCCAAGTGCCCCACCCAACCCACCCCACCTCATTACCTAACCCATCCATCAAGTGCTTAACTTACCCATCAAGTTCACTCATGCAGTACACACTCTTACCACGTAAGCCTGAACACCTAACCAGTGTCCTCCTCTCTCTCACACACACATACACACACACACACACTACTCACCCAGCCTCCTTGTGAAGCCACCCAGTTGGCGAGGCGCGTGTTGAGGAAGGCTGCCATGGCGCCCTGCACTGTGACGACCATGTCTGGGCAGTTCTTCTTCACGTACAGTGCCACGGCTACGGATGCCTTCAGCAGGTCCTTCTCCGAGGCCACCTCGGACCGCTGCACCACCCACGACTGGCACAGGCTTTCCACACTGCTGCTGAACGCTGACACCATCTGGTATTAGGAAGACCAAATAGCATGTCTCTTACTAACCACATTATTACACAAACACCATCGAATTCCACTACTGAACATCATCAGTTCACTCTCACTCATTCAGCAATTTACAAGCTATGCACACACACACACACACACACATACTACAAATGGTCACTTTCATCACATACACACTGACCACACAGGTATGCTCTAACCCTTAGGTCCAAAGAACCATACATGCACCTGAACCCAGTGATGCAGATAATTTTGTATGACTGTTTCTAGCCCCAGACTAAATGGAGGCTTAGCCCCATTTACATTGAGAGTGTATTCTATCCCTTTCCCTATGATCTATTCAATGCAGATGTAGGTGTGAAATGCTTCCCACTGGCTGGGTACCTTTTGCTCCTACCATCTGTCCACAATCTCCTTTGTTCTGTCTTTGAGTAGACAAAGACCCTGGGTTAAACTTTAGCTGAATTATATGTTTGTGTTATTAACTGTAAATGTATTCATGTTTGGTATCATTTTTATAGTCTCAGTACAAGGGGGAGGACGTTGTACCTATGACCACCACGTGAACCACACCCTTGCAAATTGAGCATAAAAGGCCAGCCTCTTCTTGTAGTCTTTAGAATGGTAGTCGATTCAGCTTGTGAGCTTGTGCTCCTGAGCTGAAGGCTGTATTCTCCCTTGACGCGCCTCATTGACAAGAATAAACCTGCTTCTTGATTGACCTTCATCTTGACTGAGTTTCCAGCTAACTTTGGTACATGAAAATTACCAACACCAGACTGCAGGTAAGATCCAGCTTACACTATCTACAAGTCAGGACTCCCCCACTGAGCAGTTTTCTGCTATGTGCAGTACCAGCAGTGGAGATTTTAGCCTTTATTTGATAGGACAGTGAAGAGACCTGGGTCTCCATGGGAACTGAGCCTGTGTGTGGTACGGGACACCGGTAATACCTGGGTCTCCATGGGAACTGAGCCTGTGTGTGGTACGGGACACCGGTGCTACTGCTGCTGTGCGGCTCCCCCACACCTGAGGTGCGTTCAAATTCGCAAACATAGGTGAACATTTGCAACCAGTTTTCCGTTAGCCTTGAATTTTAGACGAACATTTGTGAACAATCGCAAACAGTCTGAGGAAGTACTGTAGTTCTCCGCAAACATACAGTGGAACTGGACGTGAGTTTGACGAAGGCAACAATGCAAATGCAATGCAATGGAATGTTAACACCAAATCGTTCAAATTTTACTGTTCATGTTCACCACGAACGTTTGCCACTGTTGCCAAATTTGAACGCACCTCGCTGTGTTTATGATTGCGACACAGACAGGGTGGCTATGAGGTTTACATGTGGCGTATAATGCTATAATTAAATTATAATGAAGAAATTTAGTTACACTCCTATAACTTGTATATAATCATAATAATTGTGTCATCTTGCATCTGACACAAATCCCTCTCCTAAGTGGTATATTCATTTTCCAAGGACTTTTTACTTCAAATACCAACAAGTTGTGTCACAGTGAAATGATAGGCTAGGCCTGCTTCACGTACACATCTGGCAACCATTTCCAGTGAAACCACTTTTGTTTGACTTCTTGTAAACAAAAAGTGAAAGTGAAAAGAGCTGCAGGAAGATCAGTGACTCATAACAACTTGGTCAGGTGTCACCGTATTGGACTTACAATTGTGTCATGCGAATATTTGTTTAAACACATCATGTTTATGATAAAGAAATAGACCACACTAAGCATTCACATACATTCATTTTATCAAACACTCTGATTCAAAAATGGATTAAAAAGTTAGGTGGAGTATAAAACAAGCAATCTGCTGATCACGGAAAAAGAAGTTTTTAATAGCCTTCGGTTTCACCAAGCTGGGTCAACTAGAAGGGGAGAGATTTTGAAGTGAAGCAGAACTGAAACGTGTGGACAATCAGCTGGACAGCTCAGCATTTGGAGAGCCGTTACTGTACACTCTGCATGTTTGCAAGCACGCAGGGTTCCATGTGATAGATATGTGGTAATCAGAGTGTACATACGGCTCTCTAGGCCAACATGTGTGGGGCATCCAATTGTTTTGTGATTCACTGGATTAGACTAGATTACACTTCAAGAGTCGTAACTGTGACAAAATATGAGCATTAATTGATTGATTGACCGAATGGAATCAGCTGCTTCATCAGTTGATTCCACTGAATGTTGATCTACATGAATGTGGTTCATTACTCATTTTGTGATACATTTTTGAGACATAAAATAACATGGTTAGGCATTTAAGCAGGGTGTACCTGGTCTGATGCAGCTTGTTCCAGGCACTTGATCAGCGGCTGGATTCTCTTTTCGTCGTAGTCATCTCCAATCTCCCTGAGCTTGGATGCAATCTTGACAGGGTCAAACCCATCCTCTGTGTGGATTAAAGGAAACATACACAGTTTGTCAGGCCCAAAAGCACACAGCTGATTCACATACTGTAGGCCTACATGTACACAAAGAAGAGAAAATAACTAGCTCAGCTGACAAGGAACACTGGGCTGGGTCAGGTGCTTGTGTGTGTGTGTGTGTGTGTGTGTGTGTGTGTGTTTGTGACTATTAATACTACTTTACAAGTTGATATGTTTCATTGTTTTTTATGCTTTGATCACTGTCTCAACAATATGCTACTAGAGCAACACTGGATTTGAATCTGACAGTGTGTGTGTGTGTGTGTGTGTGTGTGTGTGTGTGAGAGAGAGAGAAACTTTGAGTTTATTCAGTGTTTCCCATACATTGACTTATTTGTGGCGGCCCACCACAATATCAACACTGACCACCACACAATGATTTTCCATGTTGTACTATTTAAATAGGATGGAATTAGTTTATAGTAGGGCTATGTGCACCTTTGCACAGCCTCTCATTGTATCTCAACTACCTACATGCACGTTTAAAGAAAACATTAACAATCCTGCAATTGTTGGCATAAAAGTCGACTGGCTAAATTGTGCTTAAATCTGCATCATAACCACGCTGCACTAATTTGTTAAAAACTGTTGCATTGAAGTTAATTCTGCAAACCTACCACCACAAATAGAATTAAATTCTGTGGGAAACACTGTTATTAGAATAGTGTTTTGTTAATGTCATTATGAGAGGGACTTAGCCATACAGTTCACATGCCAGCCTACTGGATCATGACATTATCACCAGAATAGATAGCCGGTGAAAGTCAATAAACACCTCGACTTCCACTTACCGTCGCCAATGCCATCTGTTTCGATGCAACCTGCTTGGTCATCAAAAAGGCACAAGACTATGCTGTTAGTTTGATTCTGTAGGTCTGTCGGAGCCATCCTAGCTGATATTCCTCCACACAAAGGCGAGACAACCCCTGTGGGACAGCGGATGCCTCTGGCCACAGTGATCGGGCCGACGATGAGCCTAGTTCCTTGTTCCAATCAAGCTGTTCGACGACGCAATGACGACCCAGAACAGACGACACGCCTTGATCCTATCTTGGGAGCGGAACGAACGTAGTCCTTTCTTTGATAGAGACAACGACAAAACAAAGCAGACTATTTTAACGAGACAGTCGTTTCGACACCAAACACATAGGCTACTGTAGATGCTACCAATGAACTCACACACCCAGCGCCAATGCGCGATTTCAAAATATGTCGTCATTAATCTAACCCCGCCTTCAAAAAACACTTCTTTGAGAGAGGGATGTTCATGATGATATTGCAATACAGCCTACTACTTCCAGAACGTTCTAGAAATAGTATGGTAGGCCTATATAGGCTACAATAATAATAATAATAATAATAATAATAATAATAATAATAATAATAATAGGCGTAAGACTAAGAGAAACTTTTGTGTGATAGGCATAACAGACAGAAGCGGGGCAAAAAAACCCAATTAGGCTACCACCAAATTGGCTTGCATCAAGTAGGCCCAAACACAGAAAGTCCCAAACACTGTAACTAAAAGTAGCATATCACATAGGCCTACCACCACCTTCCTGAAGTGTAATTCATCTGAAGATTGTGTTAATTTAAAGTTAGATAAGGACTGAATGCCTGCGTGACTGTCAAAAGAGGCCTCAGATGTTTACCTAGCCTGGCTGTTTACCCACAACTTTCGCCTGATTAGTACACTGGTTAGTCAAAATTTGTTTAATTAGATTATTGGGTGAGAAACAGCGGTGATCCACTGTCAGTAAGCCTGAAAAAGAGCTAAGAGTCTTACGCTACTTATTAGTAGGGGGGCCTATGTGTCTAATTTGGGGGCTTGTGGGATTCGCATGTTAATTTTTGGAGAGTATTATGTCTTTGTTCTAGGGGTTGTTAAGAGTAAAAAAAAACATGTCTCCATTTTTTTTAAGGTTTTGAAGGACCCAAATCAAAGGTCAAATTCAGAAAAGGTCAAATTTGGTGTTTTGTCCATAAACCTCACATTGCTGATATTATAGCATAGGGTTTGGTGCCAAAAAGCAAAGATATTCTACAAGGTAGTGTGCAAAAGTAGACCACATAAACAATACAACATTATAAACATTTTTAGGCTGATTGATCTCTTTAACAAGAAATTGTGCCTAAAATGCTCAAAATTGTCGGCTTAAAAAAATAATACTTACAATATCAATACTTACAATATCAATTTTATCAATTCATGCCTATTAGTGCTTGAGTGTAAAGGCCTAGCCTGCTCTGCCAGTTCTTGTCTACACCCATTCAGAGCACAAAGTGCAGAGATCTCTGTTAAATCAAGTTTAATAGACTTTTACATAGCTAGTACCAGCTGAAGTCCGTAAGGCCTTCCGTAGCCTAAGTGTGAAGAAAGGGTAAAAGGATCAGATAGACAAACAGACAGGGGGGTGTGTGTGTGTGTGTGTGTGTGTGTGTGTGTGTGTGTAAGAAATAGAAAGAGAGACACTAGCAGTGACAGTTGGCTGTTGATAGCTGGCAGTTATAAACTTTAGAATATCGAATAACCTGAAGCATATAGTGCTCTTCATGGTTGGTGATATTAATGACCTTCTAGACTTCTACATTTGAGCAAGCACATTTTCATAGTTCATGGTGGCACAGTCTAGTTAGGTTATATTCTGAGGTGTGTCTTTCTGTTAGTCAGGTGATGGCACACATATTCTCTACAGCAAAAGAAACAGATTTTGGGCTATGTATCCAGTGTCAGATTTGTGAGGACTGGTGAATTACCCATCATAGAGACATATATATGCCAAATTTCTTGTTTTTGTCAATGAGAGAGTATGGAGATGGTGATCACAGATCAGCCAACGATTACAATGTTACAGTGCAGTTATATTACAACAGAACAAAGCAGTTTGGCACAGGAACTGCTACAAATCCACCTGTAACAGTGAGCATCTGCAGCATGCTAAGATTTGCTACTAGAAATCATGTGAAGCAGGCAGGACTCAATGTCTTCAAAGACGTGGTAGACCATCTTCTGAACCTGCAGCAACACCTGCAACTGCATCAAGTCCATCTAGAGGGACTTTGTACACTTGTTCATCAGCAGCTGCTGCCAGCATAGATAAGTGATCACTATATGTAGCCTGTGATGTGGATAGGCTATCCCTCATCTTTTAAGAACCTAAAACCATGACTGTTTTATCTGAGTTTAAAAGCAGGAAATTCATCCATGTCTTTATATCTCTTATACATGTGTCAAGTTTGGCTAACGGGGTTAATTCATCAGGTTTTATGGGGAGATATAGTTGTATATCATCTGCATAAGAATAATAAAAACAACAGGGGCCCCAGTACTGAGCCTTGAGGCCATCCATATTTTACCATAGTCTGGGTAGATGATTTATTATGGACCTGTACAAATTGTTGACGGTTAGGAAGGTATCTAAACCAAGCGAGTGCTGAGTCTTTGATGCCTATCAAATTTTCAAGCCTATATGTCATGGTCTATGGTGTCAAAGGCAGCGCTTAGGTCCAGGAGGACCAGGTTTTTTGAGGCAGGGCTTAATAACAGATGTCTTAAACGACTGCGGTACATGCCCTGATAGCATTGAATTATTTATAATCTAGAGCAAAACATTATCCAGGAAGGGGAGAGCAGTCTTAAGAAGGTGAGTAGGAATAAGGTTTAGTAGACTAGTTGTAGATTTTGATGAGGAAATTGTGGCGGTAAGATCTAATATGTTTTAAATGAATTAAATGTAGTTTGAGGTGTCATCTGTGATTCTGTTATGTTTTCGCTAACTTTCAGCTATGTGTATGTGTATTTGGTGAAACTGATTGGTTATTGATCTCTAATTGTTTGACATACAATCATAGTACTGACATACAATCATATTGTTGAAAATAACTGTTTTGTGAACTTTATTCAACATAGCCAGTGATTTAGGCGAAATTTATGGTGTTAATTACAGTGAAATATACGATTTCAGAAAAATAAGGTTGAAACAGGTAAAAAAAAAAATGGAGACATTATTTTTCTCCATGTTCAATGACCTCTAAAGATAGTCCAACCACTCTCCAAAAATTAACATTTCAAACCCACAGAAACCACATAGGCCCCCTGACTATATAGGCCTGATACACACACACACACACACACACACACACACACACACACACTGTAGCAGATTCGTGCTTAAAGCATGTCCTTAATAGGGAAGAGGTTTTATAAGAGGGAAGTATTTTGTCATGTGTCGGACATGATGATTTGACAATTCTTGTTTGTCTTTTGTTTTAGCTTGTTTTGTTTCCCTGTTGGCCAGTTTATTTATTGTTCACTGTGGACACACACAATGCTACACACACACACCAGAAATGACACAAGACATTGATGCTTTGAAATTAGCCTCAAAGGGTCTGTTCAACATCAGTTTTAGATTTTAGACTAAACATTGCATATTCAGCCAATTAAACAAACACCCACTTAGCCACTGGTGCACAGATAGCTGTACAGCCAGCAAAGATCTACTGACAGAAATGCTTACAATAAAGCAGGTGCCTGCCTATAGTCATTTTCATTTGTGTGCACTGATTTGACTGGTCTGCCTGTTCTATGTAGACAATCACCCCACCATCCTTCAAACAGGCTCTCAAAACTCACCTCTTCTAAACTTGCCTTTTCCTGTTAATGGACTTTCCCAGCTTTTCCTTTTTTCATTGCTAGCTGGCTGGCTACTTGTTGGCTGCGGCAAATCAAGCTAGATAGTACCGATTGTACAGGCATTACTCAGTGACCTCGAGAAACAGAAAACAAAGATCTATGTGAAAAAAACAGACATGCAAGAGTTTTCTGTTGTGGTGTGTGTGTGTGTGTGTGTGTGTGTTCATACACAGACCTGACTCTGTAAATTGGAAAAACAAATAGAGAGACATTAATGCTTCAGGAGTATGAGAGGTGGGTGGAGGTGACATTTGGTTGGCTGTTGAGATCAAATATTAACAACCTTTCTTGATAACCAGAATTATACCTCACCTTTAAAACTGACTGTCTGTTTGCCAAATGTGTTGTGTAAGTGCAGTAACCGCAGTGCAATAAAGTGGGGCCAGAGGTTTCTGTGTGTTCAGCAAGTTGGACTGTTGAAGGAATGGTTCCCAAATTAATTACTTTCTTTAGGTATGAGAGAAAGACACAACAGGGCAAGACACGGGTCTCTGGTGGTCATACTATATATGGTCGTTACCAGCAGTCCTCAATTTTGATGTACACATCTGCTCAGTCCTTCCATTGAACTTGGCAGTGACTTGTGGTCTCTGTCCCCTTGTTGTTATTCTCATTCCTGTCCAGTAGAGGGCACTCTATCACTGTGACTTAGTCTGTTATCTGAGGCTCCCAGAGGGCACCACACCCCTCAGTGGAAGATATGGAAAGAATGCGCAGAAACACAGGAACACAGGAACACAGGAACACACACACACACACACACACACACACACACACACACACACAAACACACACACACACACACAGGGGTAAAATAAGAGGTGGGAAAAACTGTGATCACGGTAAGGTGGACTGGGCCATGCGTAGAGGATTTTTAAAAAAGGCATTCAGAATATGTTTGATGAAGGTGGAGGTTATTGTCCAATGTTTATAATAATACTAGAGATATCAAATGGTTCATATAGTGTTGATGAGTGTACATATTGTGAAGGTGGATAATATAGTGTGATTATTCAATGTTAAAAGTTGCAATTGGTAAATAATCTTTTGAGAGGTGGATAAACTCTAATAAGAGGTGGATAAACTCTATTTGTGAAATTTCAGAGGTGGATAAACTGTGTTTACTTGTGTTTAGCCTCCACTACATCCATGCACACACACACACACACACACACACACACACACACACACACGCACACACACACACACACACACACACACACACACACACACACACACACACACACACACACACACACACACACACACACACACACACACACACACACACACACACACACACACACACACTTGTATATGCAAAACACATACACACAAACAGAGGGGAATTTTAAAAGTCTTTTATCAAAACTGTCACATGATATTGAGGAAAGAAGATGTATTTCCAATTAACAGCTGCAGAGAGGCTCTCCTGTAAACCTGTTTTGCCTTAGTGTGCATCCCACAAAATCAATCCTCTCCCTCCGTAAGCTAAGACAATCTTCTGTAGTGCAGCTCTCCCTGACTGAGTTCAGCACCCGCAAGCTATTGAAATGTCTTTTCTAATTGGTAGCAATTTGCGATGAGATTGGATCTCAGATGAAATTGTGAAAGCCAATGAAAGCCAATGATTTATTTACATTCGCTCACTAAGAAATTATTTGCATAGCCTAGAAATCTAGACGCACTCTAGCGGCAGCAAATGTAATTTGCAGCCAGGGTAGTCTAAGAACTCTCCGTTGGCTTACGAGCTGGAAAATCAAACTTCGATCAGGCCAATCACATTGTGTCTAGAGTCGGTGGGCGACGGTTTCACGTGAATTCCCTGCTACTTGAAAACAAAGAAGATGGATGCTGCTGCTGGCGAACAGCGCCACTCGAGTTAAGCTTTTTTTAAGGATAGCAAAAGGATGGCAAAAGTTTGATTAACTAGCCAACAGAGAATGGGGACTATGCCAAAGACTCTATCTCATTGCTACTTATGTCTTTTGTCAATCCTTTCATGGATCAGATCAGAGCCATATCAGAGCCATATCAGAGCCACATCAGAGCCACATCAGAGCCAGTTCAGGGTCATTTTCGTGCTCTGGGGCGGCGGTGGCTCAGGAGGTAGGTAGGTTCTGATTCCGGTGCAGCTTCTCCTGACCCTGTCGAAGTGTCCTTGAGCAAGACACTGACTTCCAAACTGCTCCGATGTGCAGGTTGGCGTCTTGCATGGCAGCCTCCGCCATTGTTGTGTGTGTGTGTGTGTGTGTGTGAATGGAAGTGCTTTGAGTATTCAGAAGAGTGCAGTCCATTAATCATGTCTGTTGCCGGCTTTCATACGAGGCCTTGGTAAGAGTCATAACTTTTCTTTTGCCTTTGTATTGTGTCTATATCATCCTAAGCAAGCATGAATGAGAAGGGAATGATTACTTGATCAAGCTCAAGCTGGAGTCTCTCTGTAAAAGCACCTTGGGACATAATTTCATATGTTATGATGATTTGAACGAAACAGAGAATATAAACACATTCAGAAATAATGCTCCACCCAACATAATGACATGTATGTCTCTCTAGGGCACAGAAAACCTCCCGTCTGGCTTGCAAAACCCATCAAAGTAAATATGGAAAGCTAATTTAACTAAATGCATTCATCCATCTGCTGCCGATTGCAGCTACATCTAAATTTCATTGCATCCTAACAATGCAAGCAGATATCATAGAGCCAACACAAAGAGTCTATATGTCTGCAGAGTCACTATACCCAGACAGGGAATTTAAATCAGTTGTTTAATGAATCAGCTGTTTAATATGACTCTATTACATTATGTTATATTACATTATGTTGCATTATGGTGTACATCAAGCTTCCAATTGTTAATATGTTATTTTTTTAAAATGTTTTTGTTGTGTTGAAAGAAAAAGTATCTTCCAATAAGTTAACTCAGATGATGTGTTAGACTTCAACAAACTCTTCTACAGCCATTTCTCTTGCTCCCTCTCTCTCTCTTCCTCTTCTCCATCTCTCTCTCCCCTCTCTCCCTCTTTCTCTCTCTCCCTCTCTCATTTTCCAATCAGGGCACCTGAGCTGATCCCGAGGGCTCTTTGTCATAGTTCAAGAAGGCCTGTAATTGTGTGAGTGCTTCTCTGTAATGGACTCAGGAAAGCGGGCTGAGGAGCCTCTCTCTGGCCCTCTGGGGTCACGAGGTGGTGATCCCCGCTCTGATTACCTGTCCAGGCGCTTCCTTCGAGGCGGCGGTGGTGGTGGTGTTGCTGCCTCCGGTGATCTGGCCTCCTCCCTGTTTGCTACCCCAATACTTTTGATAGATGCCCGTACTGGAGGTAATCAGATCAATCCCTTTGCATAACCGTGTTAGCAGCCTGCATCCATCTGTTAGCCGTGATGCTGAGCTTGTCTGCTGAGATGCCACAGCACTCCCCCCCCCCCCCCGACCCTGCCAGGCAGTCTACTACACTTGTGTGGCCGCTTGTTTGTGTGTCAGCGGGTGTTTGTTTGTGCACATATATTTGTGTCTCTGTGCGTGTTTGTGTGTGTGTGTTGTTGAGGTGAGTCCCGTCTCAGGTCTGATTAGCGGATAGGTAGCAGTAGCTTTTGGCGTCAGTTACCCCTGGTGGCCTATTGGCCCCACCAGCGAGACCCCTCATTAGAGCAGGACAAATAAAAACACCAGGACCATGCAGGCCTTCATCTCTATAAACCCCCTGTCTCCCTGACTGGACTGGACCATGCAGGCCTTCATCTCTATAAACCCCCTGCCTTCCCGACTGGACCAGGTGTCGGTCATACCGCATAAATGAAGCCAGAGAGAATCAGACAAGACTGCGTTCGCATCCTGCTGCACATCACTGGTTCCAGCCACAGATCTCGCTCTGCTGGAGTTGCATTAGTATGAGTGAGAGGGGGAGCTGAATGGTCATTACACCTTTGACCAGCCACACAGGGCCCAGTGAATGGGGGCACAGACCATATGAAACAGATTCATCTATGCCCATTTCCTCAGGGTCTCTCTAAGATGGTAATGATGACCTCTGAAGCGGTCAAAGGAAATGTACAGTTAGCCGTTGTCCCATTTCAGTGGTGTGATGAGGGCTAATGATAAGATGTCTTTTCTGTGAATAAATGCATTGAGACAAAGCTTGAAAGGGGCTGAAATCATTATGAAACTGATCAAACTGATCAGCCAATACTATGGAAGACCACAACGGGTCAGGGTGGAATTGATTGCTTTCTAACTTGCATTTCAAGTCCAATTATCCTTGATGGCCCAACTGACCTCTGCAGCTCAAGAAAATGGCCCCGCATCCTCGTATATTGAAGGCTATCACCATCACCATAGATTTTGGCACCAAAGATAGCCACTCTGATGGCCAGCCCCTGGATATTGCTGTGCTTCCGTTCAACTGCACTGTGTTTACACTGCAAGACTCCATGCAAAAATGTCTGACATGACCGAGGTCCGATCGAATCAGACCAGAGCTGGAACACTGGTTGTTATTATGTCTTCTACTTGGGTGATGTGTCGTGAGCCTGCTCAAACGGCAAAACAAATCAATGGGAATTTGGAATGGGCCCAGTTGTAAAATGACTTGGGTCTGAATGATTCTGGGTTCAAATTGGGCCCAAACTGGCACAGTGTCTAGTCTGCATTAGATAGCTCTGCCATGAAATCTCCATGAGTCCATAGTAGCAGCTTAGTCCATAGTAGTCAGTTCTCCTGTCTGTGCCTCTCCCAGATGAAATCTCCATGAGTCCATTCCATGGTAACAGTTCTCCTGTCAGTTCTGCTGTCTGTGCCCACGGCTCTTAACTCTCACATTCCCCCCCCCCCTCTCTCATCTGTCTCTCCTCAGGTGTGTTCTGCTCAGCTTCTGAGGTCAAAGAGAAGCTTTAAGGTGCCGTTTCACCATGACAGCTCCTGATCCACACACCCTGGAGACAGGTGATAACTCGGTCATGGTAATGTGTGTGTGTGAAGTAGAGTCTTTTTGCAGGCCAGAGATTTGTTTGTGTTGTGTGTTATGAGGTGTTCAGGCGCTATCCCCCTCCCCCTACCCTAGCCACTGGCCAGTCCTCTGGACATTTGAAGATCACTGTGACATGTGACGTCTGCTTCTCACTGTCCTGTGAGCATTGCATTGGCAGATGGTAGGGGATCAGAGAGCAGTGAGAGGCCAATTTGGTATATAATAATAATAATAACAATAATTTTTATTTGTATAGCACCATTCATACACAGAATGCAGCTCAAAGTGCTTTACATTTGGATCATGTAGATAGATAGATAGATAGATAGATAGATAGATAGATAGATAGATAGAACACAATAATAAAGAAAAGTCAGTCATTATCAGTCATTTCTCTTTGTTGCTGTGGGCATTTATGATCCAATCAGCAACATATCAGAAACATAGAGAACATGTAACACAATTATAGAGAAGAATCAGTCATTCCTCTTCATTGTTGTGGATGGGAGCAGGATCTAAAGCATATAATATGAGAAATGATCCGCACACCAAGGAGCTTCCGTTAAAGTTTTTATTTTTATTTTGCAGCAACGTTTCAGGCCTCTACGGATCTTCCTCAAACTTACCAGGGGTTAGGAGATGGACCACACTTCATGATACCTACTAATACCTACTAACAACCTTCTGCTTACAAAGCCTGACAAGCAATGGTAATATTTAATGCAACTTCAATCACAATGATCACATCATCTTATGATAGTTAACTACAAACAGCTACCATGAATATTCAACAAACTATCATGATCTGAACCTAATTCCAACCACAAATCTAAAACTAATGTTGTTTTCACAAACTTTGTTAGTTGAATGTAAATCGAGCGGAAGCACGTAGACAGGCAGAGCCAGGCTACAGTAAGTTGAATGACCAATCAAAATAAATTAGAAGGGAACAATTAAAAATTAAACTAAAACTAAAAACAATTTTAGAAACACCCTGGGTGCCTTTTAACTTGACACTGTTCTCAGTGACTATGTCTATGGACATATTGTGCATAAAATAAGCATTACTGGCTGTGTGATTGCATCTACTGAAACAGCTGTCTAGCACTATCTAGCCAGCTAGCCATCCAGACAGCTACTACTATGAACTAAGAACATTTTACCCCTTGTGGACCTTGAGGCATCTGATACCCAGTGTTGTCAAGTCTCAACTGTGTGTCATCAAAAGTATACTGTAAGCAGAAAGTTTAAAGTTCTCCCGACATGGATATGATATATGAGTCAGAAGAAGATATTAAATGTGTGACTGCACCTCTGGAGGCAGTTGAACTGTTGTCAGGGTGAAACTGACATGGAGCCAATAGTCTTCATTACTCTGAGGCATGACAGGCAGGGGTGCCGCTGGGGATGATTCTAAGGGCCCAGCACTGACGGGGGGCCCCCAGAGAGCCCCCTCCCCCCACACACTATACTATGTATTATTAGGGGGCCCAAAATTATTGTCTGTCATAGGGCCCAAATTATCTAGCAGATGACAGGAACTTTGTGTCGTGAGCATCCTGGAATGAACTCGCACTATAATGCAGATTTTGCAAAAGTAGTCATTTATTGTTATTTTTTTTTATTATTCATGTTCATTTAAGGCAATCCAATACAAAGCATTTCACAATCCACCGTATGACAATGATCATGTACAATTAAATTTGCTTAATAGAAAAGAGACTTACCATGCAAATTAAAAACCCAGTGAGGTAAACAACAGAAGATGAGACTAGAAATAATTATATATTCATACTTTTAAAAGATTGCGCTATGAAATAATTAGCATTATCTGCAACATGCAGGTTGGCTACAACTTTCCCATTTCAGTAAATCCCTTAAGAAAGATAAAGAGAGAAAGGGGAAAAGAAGGCGAGGAGACTAAAGAAAAACAAAAAGAAACGTCTGATACAAGTTTGGCCATATTTGGCACAGACATGCACATCACTCAGGCAAATGTTGTTTTTATTATGATACAACTGATCCATGTAATTGTTACACCCATTTAATTGTGTGTATGTGTGTGTGTGTGCACGTGTGTTGTCTGGATAACCATCTGAAGTTCCAGAGCAATAAAGGTGTAATATCATCTGGGTTTCAATGGGTTCAATGGCTTTTTCACATCTTTGATAGAAAATATGTATTTCAAGTTCTTCTTCTTCTTCAAACAGTGAGCCAAAATATACATGTTACAATACGTGCACAGTAGCTAGACACAGGCTCACCCCTCTGTGCACAGTCTCAACATAATGGGCCGGTTTCACGCGCACCCATCAATACTAGTCCTAGACTAAAAGAAACCGTTGATGAAAATCTCCACTGAATGGGGGCGCTGTGGTGCAACTAGCTACGGTGCCCAAACCACATTTGGGTCCAAGTGCCCACGGGGACCTGGGTTCAAGGTCGTTTCCCGATCCCACCCCATTTTTCTCTGCCACTCACTTCCTGTCAATTTCTAACTGTCCTATCACAATAAAGGCAAAATAAATGCCAATATACTTAATGTCCACTGAAAAAAAGCTTTTGGTCTAGGACTAGGCTTACTCCATGGATGAGAAACCGGCCGTAGGTCTGGAGCGTTAAGCTCATGCACTGGTGTGGTGGGGACATGCCGTCAACCAGTTGTTATTTAACATGGGTCTGCCAGGCAAAAAGAGAGAGAGAGCTGCAAGCCAAGACAGGTTACTGACATGGAGTACACATCCATAACTACTGCAACAGCATAATCAACCTCCGCTGTGAACAAGAAACAAAGTGGTGGAAAGGCAAACAAAGAACAAACAAACAAACAAACAAGAAAAGAAAAACATTGGGAGAGAGTAGGAACAAATCAGCATGTCTGCACCCACTTCCCTCTCATGAAACCCATTCCCTATTAAAATGTCTGAATCATTACAGCTGCAGAGTGTGAGTGTGTGTATGTGTGTGTTAGTGTGTGTGTGTGTGTGTAACGCACTTCCTCAACTTCACAAGTTTAGCACTCTCCTAGGCAACAGCAATGTAAACATGCAAAGCCTCCTGAATCTCTCCTGATTCCCCTGCCTATCTCAGAACATGATCTCCCTCACCAGGTCAGAGCACTAAAGCATCATCCATGACCTGTTATTAGAGGCACCGCCGCTTTGGACTGAGTGAACTGAACCAAAAATCTGCACCAGTGTGATTCAATGGTCTGCATATCTGTATGGGAAGTGGATAATTTGTGTAATTGAATGTGATTAAAGTAGCAATTAGAAACGATTGAAACTGTTGGATGGGCTAAATGTCCAAATCTTCTGCTTAATTGAAATTTGATGGCCACAGCCAGCATTGATTAGAGCAGACTCTGCTCCGAGTCTATCCAAGACACTGCAATGCCGTTGGCCTGCTACTGATTAACACTGGGGCTCAAGAAGAAGTTTCAGATGCCTCATTTAGATTTGCTATCTTTACCCCTTCAGCAGGAGAGCTGTGACCATTCTAACAAAAGACTCCATTCCACAAGAATTTAAGGTTCTGAAATTCCATGTTGATTTCGATGAATCCAGGTATTCTTTTTTTCTAACATTCTCGTTACATGGATGTGACGGAACAGAACAGGTACACTCATGCAACACATGTTTAGAGGAACCCCTAACCTTCATCAGAATAATATTGCATACCAGTTATCATCATTATGCAGCCGGCATGGGTCTCCAGGATCACACATGGGAAGACAGCCCACACTGACATCACTAAGGACTTCTAGTCTTTTGTCCATGGGATTGCTGACCCTCTATGGACATAGCATTTATCAGCCAGTTCGTACTGTGGATAATCTGCCCCAGACATACATTTGGATCTGGGAAATTACCTGACTGACTGGACAGATATATTTACCAGTTCACTCGTTTGACTTTACAAAGCATGCCTCTAAATAAGCAAATACTATAATCGTTATTGAAACACTTCAGCTGTCTTTCCTTGTTTAAACTTTTTGACAAAGACTTTTAATTTCATTCATATGGTAAAGGTATGACAAAGAAACATTAAAACACTACCATGGTCTAAATGGCCATCGAAGATAGGTCTCCGCAAGAGTGGGACCTACAACTAAACACACTACAACAACTTGAGTCTTTGCCAACTCTCAGTCAATACCGCCTCTCTAATCTTTCACGTCTTAATCATATCCGCTATAATAAATCCATTTACATGCTCTGCAAATAAGTTATAGTCACTCCAACAATTCTGACTCGTACAGAAACCCTACAAAAATAATCAACATTTTCTTTTAAACCATCTGTAATATTAACACACTAAGTAAAAATATAAATCATATTTTACTTGTTTATGTGCTGTTTGACTTTTCATTTGTTGTGTTGTGTTGCTGTATCTAGTCTTCATTCTGAAGTAATAACAGTTAAATATCACTGTTTGCCTAAAAAAATCCATTAAAACTGGACAAACCATAATAACCTCTGAGCCTGTTATTGATAACATTCATAGGATTTTGGGTGTCTTTTTTTATTTATTTTTTTTTTAAATTATTATTATTCTGCAGTCCTATGTTTCAGAGTGCAACTGTAGTAATGCTTCTGTATAACACATTAACTAATGATACGTATATCAGTCAGATATATTGTGTAAAAAAAAACCCATCTACTGCACCACTGTACTGTAAGTGTCAGCATAATGGAATTATATCACACTTTACAAATGAGTCACCCTGTTCTCAATGGTAATACTGCAAATAAACATGGGTACTGCTAGAGAAAATGTCATGTCAGTTGCAATTCTCCTGTGAATAACACATTCAAAAGTGTACGGTAATTTCCTGTGTATTAGCCGCATGTGTATAAGCGCCAGGACAGTGTTTTATGCAAGTTAAAAGAAACAAAACCATATTAATATATATATATATATTATATAATATATTAACTGCCCCTGTGTATTAACCTCATAGCTGAAGAAATTTTGCAAAATCAATGTATAAGCCACGGCTAATAGTTGGGAAATTACGGTATGTTTTGATAGCTTCTGACTATAAAACTACAAGAAAAGGGCTTGCTTTGAAATGAGACTTGAATAACAGATAGCCATAACAAATCAGGGGTGCTTCATGCTGTTAAAATGGGTTCATATTTACTGTCCTCTGCTCATTCTTCATGTGTGTATCAGCCTTGAATAATTTCTGAAATACGAATGTAATTAAATTAATAGAGGCCATTACTCTGTTACTAGTGTAAAGATGAAATAAATTCCACCTATCTACAGAGCATGCTATAATGGGCCAGAAAACATGACCACACAGGCTTTCATGGATAATGTGGCGGTAAAAATCACTATTAGTCCACTGGCTGACTCGTCGAAGTATAATGGCTTTCAGCATCGCCCGATTACATCGTGGGCACAGACAACAGTCTAGCAATGTGTATGTGTGTGTGTGTATGTATGTATGTGTGTGTGTGTGTGTGTGTGAGTGTGTACTTGTGAGACTGGGGGTACCTCTACAGCATTGCATTCATTACGGTAATCAGACAGGGACAAACTGTGCTCGTTTCTCCGAGTGTAGTGGAGGCTCGGAGGAAGGCCCAGGCAGGATAACTGATCTGATTAAAGCCGCTGAATTGGTGGACAGACTGAGTGGCTCTGAACTCCTCTGCTCTGCCCTCATACATCTCTCTCTCTCTCTCTCTCTGCAAGAGATGAGGCTGAGTCGTGCTGCACTGGGAAATTATTCACTGGCCTAAAACTGCACCGTAGGCCAGGTTCCACTCTCACAGATCCCAAGGCCCACGTCAAAGCTTCAACGCCACCACCACACACCACCCCCTCAGACACACACACACTCAGACAGACCCCAAGGCTCACATCAAAGCTTCGCCGACACCACCACACACCACCCCCTCACACACACACACCCTTAACTTTTAAATCTACCACTACTCCCCACTATTGTACACAAAACCTTCCTCCGGAATCCTTCCCCTCATCCCTCTTACACCTCTAATTCAGCCGATGGTCTCCTTGTGAGGAGAATGGCAATATTGTGCTCTTACCTGGAAAAAACTATTAAAGAAAAAAACTATATATAGGACTTGTGTTCATATGCTTTATATAGGACCTGTGTTCATATGGTATATTTACGGTGTGTTCAGTAATAAAAAATGTAGGTGTTCTTTTTTTTTTGTCTTGTGTTTTCAGCAGGGAGGCCAAAGTGCCGCATGCATCTCGGCTGTATAAAGTCTACACTGGAACACAGAGCATTATTCGTCAGTTTAAATTCTACAGTGGAACACAGAGCGTTCCCAACAGATGACTCCAGCACTGAGTGAACACACGCGTCATGCAGCTCGGTTGCTTCCTCTGACAACATGGAGGGCTAAGAATAGACACTTCGATCTCGGCTCTGTCTCACGGTACGCTAGGATGAACCTCCGTGCAGACACCTGATCCAAATCCAAAGGCTCTGATGAATATTTCCGTTCAGTGGTAATTCGTCCTTTGGATGAGACATTAAACTGATGTCCTGACTCAGTGTGGCCTTTAAAGATCCCATGGCACTTATCGCAAAGAGTAGGGGGTTCCCTGGTGTCATGGCTAAAATCCCAACCAAGCTCATTTAATCTGGCCTCCTAATCATCCCCCAGTAATTGGCTCATTCATTCATCCCCTCACTCTCCACCTCAAACTGGTGTGTGGTGAGAGTTCTGGCGCATAATGGCTGCTGTGCATCACCCAGGTGGGTGCTACACAATGGTGGTGGTTGGTGAGGTTCCCCTATCACTGTTGAGCGCTTTGGGTGTTTTGATAAAGCGCTATATAAATGCTAGTTGTTGTTGTAGTTGTTGTTGTTGTTGTGAAAACAGAACCAAATAGAAAGCACACGTGATAACAGCCCTCCAAGGTACAGAAGGCATTAGCAACAGAGACTGGAATATTTTCCATGTGGACCATACACTGTGTATGGTGTTGTAGCCCCGGGTCGACTCCATATCAAATGAACCTAAAGACTTCACCTGAAATGCATACGCTCTACTAAACAGACCCGGAGCGACACAGAGGTTCCAAGAGGGGCAGAGGTGCCCCACTAGAGACACTGAGACGACCACAGACAGGCACAGGTTGAACCACGAACCGACCGCATCCCACATACACGGCCACTTGCACCGGACTCGCTAACGAGCGCACCCCAAACAGGAAACAGTCACAGGCCCATTTATATTTATACAAATGTACATTTTTTGCCATCTTTTAAGAAACAAAACAAACAAACAAACAAAATGACTGTCCTTATATAGGGTTCTGGCAATGAGCTTGCCTAAAACAAGCAAAAAACAATAATAAAAAAAAAACAATCAATAAACATTTAAAAAACAAACCCAATGTAACGCTTGAACAAAAGTCTCTGAGTGCTACCAGGAAATTCTGACACAAACGCTGGGCTCAATCCAACCCCTGCCCGCTCTCCATCCAGGACTACAACTCCCAGAATTCCACAGGAGAGAGCATCACCATCATCATCACTCTCCTCCTCCTCCCCCTAAATCTCCAATCAGGTGTGAGCAGAGCAGTGGAGCTGCTCAGATCTGCGTGTGGTGGGTGTGGCCGGGTGGGGTGTACGGCGGAGGCGCTGGGTTAGGCTTAATGCCCCGGCTCTTCATGTAGGAGATGAACTGGTCGGGGATCTCAGCCAGCACGTCCTTGGCCAGCCGCGCCATGCTCAGCACGTGGTTCCCCGTCCGGTCCATGTAGTCTCGGAACGGCACAAACTGCGGAGAGAAAGAGAGAGAGAGAGAGAGAGAGAGAGAGAGAGAGAGAGAGAGAGGAACCGTCCGAGTTAGGTCAGACCGCAGAGGATTCTGGGACAGACCGCAGAGGATTCTGGGAGTGATCTTGGCTGCTTTTACAAACAGCGTTGCCTAGCAACTGCTCAGGGCCTGTATTCACAAAGCATTCTGTCTTACCTCTAGTCACACTAAAGGTTTCGAACTAAACGTTTTCTTACTTCTAGTCACACTAAAGGTTTCAAACTAACTCTTTTGTCTTTTGTCATTCACAAGTTGCCAACAGTGATGTCGAGGATTGGCTGAGGTGGGAATAGTGACCAGTAGTGGAGTGGTAATCAGGAGAATTAGCAGAATTCCCAGAATTTCCCTCAGCCAGTAACGCTTTGAGGCTGGGCTGATTACTGTGAGCTTAAAAAGATACTATCACTGTTTGCATAAGCCCCTCCTGCAGCCTGGACTGAGCCATCGCAGACTCCCCACAGCCCTGGACTGTGCCCTAACTCCCCACAGCCCTGCTAATAACCTGGTAAGTATAAGTATAAGTATAAGTATATATACTCTTTTGATCCCGTGAGGGAAATTTGGTCTCTGCATTTATCCCAATCTGTGAATTAGTGAAACACACTCAGCACACAGTGAACGCACAGTGAGGTGAAGCACACACTAATCCTGGCGCAGTGAGCTGCCTGCAACAACAGCGGCACTCGGGGAGCAGAGAGGGGTTAGGTGCCTTGCTCAAGGGCACTTCAGCCGTGCCTACTGGTCGGGGTTCAAACCGGCAACCCTCCGGTTACAAGTCCGAAGCGCTAACCAGTAGGCCACGGCTGCCCCTAAACGAGATGGGTACAGACTAATAACACTGCCCTGCTAATAACGTGGTAACAACTATGATGACCTGACATGGCGGTATGAAATGCATAGGATGGATACAGATTAATAAAGATTTTAGATTAGCGGCTGTGACATGTTTTAAGTAGCCCTGACTTTCCCCCCTAAAATAGGAGGCACGTCAAGTTGGGTCACACTCCCATCAAAAACCCCATCCCTAAAGCTGGTATAAAATGAGAGGCTATCACATGTCCCATATCACATGTTGCCCAATCCAGCTGGCAAAGTGACATTAGACTGAGGTGAATTAACTACTAAGTGAATTGACTACCCCAAAATGTGTCCTTATATCTGCTATATAGGACTACATTCATTATTGAAGCCATAAAGGACCTTAGAATTGAATTGAAGAATTGTATTGTATAGATGAATCGATAGAAAATGTGTTGTCAGTGGCAGACCTACTCCTAATTAACTCTTTTTAAACTGTAGGTGTTATAAACACACACTGATGCTACACATAAACTTCACGATTTAAAAAAGCATTTGCCATCAAACAAAATGGATGCTCTCAGCTTGCTTTCAGTCAAACTCGCTTTTGATGAATTCATTTTGAATTAAGTCCAAACTTCAAAGTCGCGTTCGAAGGCTGTTCCATGATACGGCACATTCGGCTCCACCTCCATGATGCTCTAACTGAATAAGCAGGTGTCTACCAACCTGCTAAATAAAAGCATGAAAGTGCTGGGAGATATGGCTGCGTTTGCAACGCGCCCGCATGTTGTGAACCAAAACACTTCTCAGCAGGGGCGCCCAAATCTGAGGCTGGAAAATCACTCACTCAATCTCTTTTATTTTTACTGAGTGCATAACAGGGTTAGCGTCTGTATATGAAACCACGGGGAGGGATTACAAGCTTATGAATTCAGTTTGTTTATTGTTGCCGTATCTTTGTGGTGACGATTGTTGAGGAGGAACACGATCGCGCCGCTACGCTGTTGTCCTAATTCTGCTGTTCGTTATAGTCTGTGACACGATACTGCCGATTCACCGTTACTGATAACAGGAAATGGTCGATGCAGACTTGACACATCTCAAAAGATGCAGAATTCAACTGCTGAGATCCGGTCCCTTTTATTTGAAAAGAAAACACAATTGACAAAATAGTAGCCCAGCTCACTGAGCAGCCAAAGACAGTGAGAGCTGATATATATATATCATTATTACGTTTCATAGTGATAAAGCAGTTCCTCCGACTGTTGCAGGCTGAACATTTGGATTAGTCATAGCTATATTGCGCAAATCCTCATGAACTGGCAGGGAAAGCAAACAGCTGAAGGATCCCTGCTGCTGTTCTTAAGAGTTCCAACAAATCTGTGGTGAATCTGTCAGGTGGATCTGTTTATATGAAAATATTTTTTTTTTCATAAAAATCATCAGTTGAAGTGGTAGTCTTGGCAGGCCAAAAAAATGCCACAGGCAGAATGTTCAAACATTGGCTCTGAATGAGGGACAATGAAACAAAGCTCCAGGAATATTCACACACACCTGGAAAATCTCTTTCCTTGAAGACAATGACTCCTGCACAATGCCTGACTGAGAGGCGCACTCACCTGCACGATGTCCCTCTCAGCGAGCTTTCCTCTCGATGAAACTCTGATGTCGTCCCCATCGAGTTCCACCATGGCTGCGGACACAAAACAAAGATGACTCACCACACAGCGCTAATTACAGGCTCGCTCCAAACGCACGCATCTTAGCAGAAGAATCGTCGTGTGCGTCGGGTCTGCCGTGCACAAACACAAAGCTCTGTGTTGCCAGGGAACAGCTGCTTCCATTGACATAACATAGATGAAAATAGCCACCCCTGACCAAAACAGAGCAAAGGTCAGCCAGACACACACTGAAAGCCATCACTGAAACCATGGACAACAAATTAGAATACCTGCATTTAAAAACAAAGACTAACAGGTGGTAATTTTAAGAGTCTACACTAAAAAACAAACAAGGTAGTCTGGTCAACCTCCATATACAGTACTCTCAATCCAATTAAACTCAGTTGTATTTTTGCAGGAGCAAAACAAGTGGAATGGGGACTCCAGGCGCTGTGCAGAGCCCAGGGCCAGAACCCCTGCAGTGCGGTGTGTGTGTGTGTGTGTGTGTGTGTGTGTGTGTGTGTGTGTGTGTGTGTGTGTGTGTGTGTGTGTGTGTGTGTGGGCAGAGCCCAGGGCCAGAACCCCTGCAGTGTGCGCGAAGGTGGCAAAGAGGGAAAGACAGAGAAGAAACGCTCCCTGCTGAGGAAGAAATATTCTCTTTTCACAGGCGGAAACCTGGAGGAGAGCAGTGTGTGTGTGTGTGTGTGTGTGTGTGTGTGCGTGTGCGTGTGCGTGTGCGTGTGCGTGTGCGTGTGCGTGTGCGCGTGCGCGTGCGCGTGCGCGTGCGTGCGTGCGTGCGTGCGTGCGTGCGTGTGTGTGTGTGTGTGCGCGTGTGTGTGTGTGTGTGTGTGTGTGCGTGTGTGTGTGTGTGTACGTGTGTGAAACGAGGGATGAAGGGGGGCAGAGAGGATGTCAGAGTCCCCATGTACTTCCGCTTCCGACCCTGACCCAGGAGGTATAGAGTGGGCCCAGGTCTGATCCCACTCCCTCCCTCCCTCCCACACACACACACACACACACACACACACACACACACACACACACACACACTCCATCCCACTCCCAGACAGCCATCAGGCATGTGCCTATTAACCAGATGCTCCGTGATTGATATTGACTGCCGACTCAGTAATTAGCTGAAGCTTCTTTTCACAAAAATTACCCCCCCCCCCCCCCCCCCCCACACACACACACACACACACACGCTTGCACACACACACCACCGCCGCTGCAACACCCCCATCCACAGTGCCACTCCACTCTTCTGGGGGGTGCAAATGAGATGCCAATTATCCTCCTCTCAGAGCATTTATCTGCCTAATTGCCAGAAATACAAATGCTTATTTACTTCTGTGTATTTGGTAAAACTGGAACATTGAATTATTAATGTGCTTTTTCCGTTTGTTAGCATTAAGGAGAACTCTTAGAATTAGACTCTGACTGACTGACTGGCTGGCTGGCTGCCTGATGGGTTTAACAGTGGAAAAGGAAATGGAAGCCAATCTCCCGTCATCTCCAGAGGCAGTGTGTGTGTCCGTCCTCGCGTTTAACCCTTAAAGGTGTAGGTTTTTGAACGTTCTAAGTTCCGCAACAATTGAAGGTTCTAAAATTCTATGTTGAATTCAATGAACCCAGATATTGTTTAGAACGTTCATTTCTCAACATTCCGTGTGACGGTACTCCTTTAAGGGTTAAATCTGGACCACTGTACGATCCAAACACGAGGGCTCCACGGGGGCCAGGCTGTCAGAGAAATTATGGGATGGGAGACGGAAAGGCGTATTCTTACCATCAAACTCGGCCTGTCCCACGCCCACGATGATGATTGACATGGGAAGCTTGGCGCCCTGGGGAAGACAGTGAGAGACGAA
>NC_055960.1:29919793-29934793 GCF_018492685.1 Alosa sapidissima | reverse complement strand
GCTGACTTGAGCTTCCAAAGAAGCTCTGGTCGCCCTGTCAAGGATGCTTGTCAAAAAAGTATAGGGAAGCTGTGGACGCTTTGGCCACTCTGACGTGACAGCATTTTACGTTCGATCATGTTCTATCTTAATACTTTATTCTATTCGATTGGTTGCTGGTCGTTGGTCGCTGAACCGCGTCACAGCTCATTACCATAAAGTTGGCTGACTTTCAACTTTCTGCTTGACGCTCAAGTTGCTCAAGACGCCCAAAACGCAACGCCGACGGATTTGCCACTTCTGGCTGTCAGTCACACCAGGTTCGGTTCCAGCCACACCCACTGCTCACTCTCCTGAAGCTCCCCTCACTCGTTCACACTCCCCAGTTTACTAATGACCTGCACCTGTTCCCAATCAGCCTCACTCCCTACTTAAACCCCAGTCTTCCCTCAGTCTTTGTCTGGCCTCGTCAGTGATGACACCAAGGTGCTATCCACCAGCCTGACTCACAAGGAATACGCCTCCTGGATTCCCCTCGCCTGTTCCAGCGTCCTCCTGGTCCGACCCCACGAGTCACCTCTGGATTTGGATCTACTGTAGTTAAGTCGATCTTCTGTGTTTTGGGACTTCTTCCGTTAAGTTTGCTGATCCTCTGTGTTTTGGACCCTCCTTGGCCTACTGTTTCCAGTGGAACTTCTGTTCGATCCCGACCTGGGTTTGACAACCCATTTCCTGGTTTTCCTTTGAAAATAAACTATCTTGTTTGAACTCTACGTCCCTGTCCTGAGTCTGTGGGCCGTGACACTGGCAGCTGAGAGAAGCCGGCTTCCATTGAAAATTAATGACTTCCTGAATCTTTGGAAGCTCAAGTCGGCGGCGATGTGTATGTACAGTAAAACCGTGAGGCTGAAGGCTAATTATTCTCACGTATTTCTTAAAGTGACAGGCACTCAATTACACCTATACACAACCAATGTGCATGCACTCAATTAGCCCTACACACCACAATAAAGATATGCCTAAGTGTAATACTTTAAAAATCAATATGAAGTATTCAAATTACAATTTATTTAGCCATTAATAATTATGCAGATTATAAAATACTATACATTATTAACAAAATAACTTCATATGAATTCCAAAAACCATCAAATAGAAACAAGACATAAGCCATCATTTTCCGTATGTGTTTGTGTGTGTGTGTGTGGAGAGTCAAGCAGAATCTAGGATGGCCACTGGTGTGGTGATCACACTATATTCAATATTAGCCTACTGATGAAGTGGGTGGGGGCCAGTGTTGCGCGGTCTGCCCGAAATTAAGCGGTCGCCCGCGGTTATGAGTCATAAACAAAATATTTTAATGACATTCAGGTCATTTGCGGGTGGGTCAGTTAAAATTAATTAAATTTTCTAGAAATAGGCCTACTTAAAATATCACGAGAAGGCTAGCATCAATACAGTAAAGCATCAATACAGTAAAGTCAACAGTAAAGAAGCTGAAGACGCGAGTTAAAATAATAAAGACACCCCTTCAGGAAAAGCGATATAGGCTATAGGAAATATTGGGAAAAGTTCTTGAGGAAGATGACAGTAGACAGTACAAGTTATGGTCTATGTAGGCCTACTTCTTGCGAAGCCATTTAAAAGTATGACGGCCAAAACGGGCAGCCTGCAGGAATAAATGTTATGGCACAGACTACACAGCCATATCTACCGGTATGTATAGGTTTGCGCATGCATAAAAGTTACCTTAGTTCGTTGTGTTTGTGACTTTTAAACAGTGGACAGGGTTCCCACACCTTGGTTAAGATCAAATGCAAGGACCTTTTAAGGACTTTCCAGGCCCAATATCCTTAAATTCAAGGACCTACTGTAATGTGTTGATAAATTTCAAGCGCGGGCATGGTTAAATCATGTTACCTCAACAGACCAAGGATACCTTGTCACAGTTTTCTTTTATTTTTGGTCATATGACAGGCCTATTCTATTTTTCATGTTTGTATTTTGCATAAAACTGAACTGAAATAAACTTGTCCTAAACAAGTTAAACTCGTTACCATGAACCTGTCGGTTTATTCATCAGAATGTTAAATTAAATATTTGGGCAACAAACACTACACGCGGGAAACACGCAGAAATCACGCTGGCCGTGTACATGTTAATAAGCGGAATTGTACGTAATTGTATGGATTTTTTTTCCTCAAAAAGAAATTCAAGGACTTTCAAGGACCTCCATTTATTTATGTCTTTAAGGGCCTTGAATTATTTTTTTCAGATTCACAAACTTTCAAGGATTTCAAGGACCCGTGGGAACCCTGAGTGGATGTGCTTTAGTAAAGCTTTGTGCTTCATTCAGCATTATAAACCAGTTCTTACGCTAACGTTTTGACCAGCAATATCTCTCTTGCCTACCTTGCCTCACCATTTCTGTTTTCGAAAGAAAGATGTATGTCCATGGCCTTCAAATCTTATCCTAGTGTTCTAATGGTTGCGTGCGTGCTTACGCTCTTATTCTCATTCTCTCTCCTGCGCAAACATTATGTCCTGCATACCTACTGCGTGTAGTTCTACTGCATAAAGTTTCGCAAATAAATTAGTTTGTTTTACAGAAATGGCCTACTGTCACACTGCATGCAGCCTATAACCAAAAGCACACATTTTGTAAATAAGCGGGTCGGATCGCGGGTCGGTTATAATTTTGTCCTAATTAATATTCGCGGTCCGAGTTGCGGTCAGGTTGATTAAAATATCGGGCGACCGCGGGCCGCTTGTGACCAAACCCGCGCAAAACTGGTGGGGGCCCCCAAATCAAATACATTTTTAAAAAAGTATCGTAGAAGTATCGAAATCGCAATTCTTGACCTGGTATCGAAACAATAATTTTGGTAGTGTGACAACACTAGCACACACACATAACACAAAGGCTTTTAAAGCCCACCAACCTACCGTGCCACATGGTTGATGATGGGGGCGAAGTTGGTGGGTCCGTAGAGCTGGACGGTCTTCAGACTCTGGTGGTAGGCCTCCAGAATACCCTCGATGCCATTGCAGTATGGGTTCTCAATGTTACCATTCTACAAGGGGTGTAAACACGGTTCTACATCAGAACAGTTCCACCTGTCACTCATCACACAACCAGTCTGAGCCTACGGACTAAATGAGTCAGTGGAAGATATACAGTATCACACACACACACACAGAAGGAGAGGAAGATGAATTATTTCTCACCCATAAGGGGTTTCTCATTACTCTATTCTGGTTTGTTTCTAGTGTCCAGTGCTGCAGTTAAGCATAATTACACACACACACACACACACACACACACACACACACACACACAGTGTTTCTCATTACTCTATGCTGGTGTGTTTCTAGTGCTTGGTGCTGCAGTTAAGCAGGGCTTCATTCACTCACTCCATTGGCAGTGGAACTGATGGGATTCCAAACCAGCTTAAGGAAACAAATTAAGACTCGCTGGGACCAGGAGGCAACTGTGATGCTGGCCAAGAACTTTATGAATGAGGATAATTACACACACACACACACACACACACACACACACACACACACACACACACACAGACACACACAGACACAACCTAAATAAAGTCTTCCCTCTCTCTCCCTCCTTCTCTCTCCTGGCACACAAGGATACACAGGAACAAATAATAAGCACAGAGATATTCATATTCATATTCACAGCAAACATGAAGGGAGCCAACACACACACATACACGTACACACACACACACACACACACACACACACACCTCAAGAATGGGTTTTCATGTAGAGAAAGTCTCTTTATAATTTATCATGCACTGACAGACTGACAGGAGAGTCGGAAGACTACCGGCAGAGTTGGGGGCGTCACTCATTAACTAGCATGCGCTGCACTCATTAACTAACATGCGCTACACTCATTAACTAACATGCGCTGCACTCATTAACTAGCATGCGCTGCACTCATTAACTAGCATGCGCTGCACTCATTAACTAGCATGCGCTGCACTCATTAACTAGCATGCGCTGCACTCATTAACTAACATGCTAACATGCGCTGCACTCATTAACTAGCATGCGCTGCACTCATTAACTAGCATGCGCTGCACTTTCCACATCTCACTTTCCCTTTCCCTCCCCCTCTCTGTGTCTCTCCCTCTCTCCCTTCCCTTCCCTTCTCTCTCCCTCTCTCTCTCTCTCTCTCTCTCTCTCTCTCTCTTTTACACACACACACATTTGACTACTCATTTGCACCATCACCATGACACTCATTCACACGGAACACCTTACCTTACCTTACCTTATGCACAGTGTGTTTTTATATTATATACTTTTAATTACTTTCTGCTGTTAGTGAATGTGTGTGTGTGTGTGTGTGTTGTCTGTATGCTACTGTGACCTTGAATTTCCCCTGGGGATCAATAAAGTATCTCTCTCTCTCTCTCTCTCTCTCTCTCAAAACTACTCCGAATAACCTTATTTTGGTCCCCAATGAAAGTTTACACTTGTGAGGTTTTCCTTAGTCCGGAGTCCTCCTTTAAACTGTATACTGATAAACACACACACACACACACACACACACACACATCCTAACTCGCTCAGACATTAACGTACACATTACATTCACCATACACTTGTGCACTAATTTGTCCTTCCATCCATCACTTCACACACTCGACTCACCCTCATAAAACCTCACACACACACACACACACACACACACACACACACAGGAGCGCCCACATGTACACACACCCTCTTCTACTCACTCACACACACACACACACACACACACACACACACACACACACACACACAGGAGCGCCCACACGTACACACACCTTCTCCTACTCTCACACACACATACTCAGGAGCTCCCACACGTACACACACACTTACTCACTCACACTCATGTAGTTTAATCAAGAGACATAGCCACTCACTCTTATCAGTGTGTGTAAGTGTATGTGTGTGTGTGAGTGTGAGTGTATTTGTGTGTGTGTGTGTGTGTGTGTGTGTGTGTGTGTGTGTGTGTGTGTGTTTGCATGTGTGTGTGTGTGTGTGTCTGCATCACCAGCATGAAGTTGTGTGAAACTCTCTCAATTTGCTCCGAGGCCCAGAGTTAGTGTGTGTGTGTGTGTGTGTGTGTGTGTGTTAGTAACCCTCAACAGCGGCAACTTGTGCCGTCAGATGGTAGCCTAGCTCAGAAGCCCAGAATGTGCATGAGTGTATGTGTGTGTGTGTGTGTGTGTGTGTGCATATGTGGTATGTCTGTGTGTGTGTGTGTGTGTGTGTGTACAGTATGTGGTATGTCTGTGTGTGTGTGTGTGTGTGTGTGTTTCCACCCTCACCAGCGGGAACTCATGTGAGACTCTGCCGTCAGGAGGTAACTTGGCTCCGAATCCCAGTGCGGGGAACATCTTATCGCTGTCGTAGTCCTGGATGATCTCCCCCACCGCCTTCAGGGCCATGGCGTAGGCGTTCATCTGGTACGGGTTCATGTAGTGCAGGGAGGTCGACTGCGAGGGGTTACCTGGGAAGTTAGAGGTCGATGAAAAGTCAAAGGTCACGTCTAGGTCAAAGGTCACGTAAATGTAGGTCAAGGGTCAAGTCTCATTTTTTGAAGGTTTAACAAAAAAAAAAATTTGAGGGAAAATCGTATAGATAGAAGACAGTTGTTGTTTATTCCAAGTCAGAGTTACAGTACACTTTGTTTATATTTAATATTTGCATTCAACTGTGGTTAGATTTAACTACAACACACGGTTGACACGCAGTCATAATTACAGTGAGGCAGTATTATGCTCAGTACTCAAACCCTTTCTGATGTGATCTGGTGTGAATCCAGATGTGGGCTAAAGTAATCTGGTGTGAATCCAGATGTGGGCTAAAGTGAGCTGGTGTGAATCTAGATGTGGGCTAAAGTCAGCCCCTATCCATGCACTGTTGGTGAAGTCACAGATATTGCCACATGCTTACTCAGGAATCCAGCTTCTGATTTGGGCTGCATTTTTACACCTTGGTTCCAAAGTGGATACAATCAATGTACACTGTTAAATATTTTTCTTTTCCTTGGGTTGCACCTAACTTGCACCTTGTTTCCAAAGTGAATATTAGTACAACCTCCACAAGGTGCTTAGAGCCTCTCTTCCTGATGCATAGAACAAATGAGTCCAATAAAGCAGCCAGGGTCACCCCAGGTGTTAATGAGATCCTGAACTAAGTGTGGAGGAGATAAACTAATAACAGCACGCTCATCTCATCTCTGGGACACACACACACTCTCAGACACATCAGAGCCAGCAAGCAGCTAATATCCTGCAGAACATTAGCTGCACACCGCTACACGCAAGCTACTCCAACTAATCATCTGACATCAAAAATCCTCCCACACGAAGGAGCAGCCAGGGGGGACTCATTGGAGCTAATAATGATATTGTGGTGTGTGTGTGTAAGTGTGTGTGTGTGTGTGTGTGTGTGTGATATTGCGGAGCTTTGACAGCAGCTGAAGTAGCGTCCGAAAGTGAACAGATCAGGAAGTATGGATCAGGGTGCGGGGAGGAGCCTGTACTCAGCATGGATACACTGTGGTGAGGCACAAGTGTCCTGGTCGAAGTGTGTGTGTGTGTGTGTGTGTGTGGGTGGGGGGTGCTTTAGCCAGTCCAATATCACAGAGGGGCCAGCCATTACAGCTGTACTGGGATGTACACACAGTCTACACACACACATGCAAAATGATAAGATACACACAGGCGCGCACACACACACACACACACACACACACACACACACACAGACAGAGAGACACAGATTGCATGCTGTGGCCTTAGACTCTAAAGCAACCCTACTTAACCCAAAGGGTAAGCAGCACTAAGGCACTTCCAAACTATTTCATTTTAAGGCACACACTCTCACACACACACACACACACACACAGTATCTGTCTTTAAAATCACTTACCATTAGACGCGGTGAAATCAATGGCCACTGTGAAATTGATCTGAGTCCTACAGAGGGAGGAGAAGAGGAGCAGGAGAGATACAATCAGCTGTGATGTTAGCACATGTCTCACACACACACACACACACACACACACACACAGAGTAATCATTTGTGTGGCAGGTAGTACTGTGGTGGCTAATTGGGATGAATGGGGTCAGAGATTAGACTCTGCTCACACCAGTTAAGATCTCTCTCTCTCTCTCTCTCTCTCTCTCTCTCTCTCTCCCTCTCTCACACACACACACACACACACACACACACACACACACACACACACACACACACACACACACACCACAAGAATACAGATGCACAGAAGAATGCACATACACACAAGTGCACAGACTGAAAGGAGGCAGGCTACATATGCTTATAACATATGCAATCCTTTAAATACACACACACAAACACACATACACATACACACACACACACACACACACACAGGATGTTTGCACCCTGGAGCGTTGAATTCTTCTTTGAAACCTCAGCATTGAACCTGCTGTTTAAGCTGTGTGAGCCGCCCCCAGTCAATTACCCTCCCACACACCACTGGAACCATCCAATATCTACTGCAGCTAATGGGCTAGGAAACACACACACACACACACACACACAATCAAGGAAACATGCATACACACATCATAAACAAACACACTCACACGCACACTCAAACACACTATCAAGCACACACATCATAAAAATACACATGCACACACACATACACACATCATAAAACACACACACACACACACACACACACACACAGATCACAGAACACACACATTTTAAAAACCCACACACACAACCCACTATCAACTCTCCTGTCCCGCTACCTGAGGAAACGGAATAGGATTTTATTCAGAATTGGAACCACCCCACACAAACACACACACACCTCCCTAAGTTTAGCTTGTCCAGAACCCCCCCTCCACCACACACACACACACACACACACACACACACACACACACACACACACACTCCCCAGTGGCTCTCCTGAAGGCCTGAAGCAGAGACTCTACATCCCACAGGATTGTACAGGGCCCACAGATCACAGCGGGACTGATGGGGTTGTCACGGCGATGCAAGGTGGTGGATTGCCAAGAGGCCCGCAGCGATACAGAGCATGCTCAGATCCTTTCATTTCACACACACACACACACACACACACACACACACACACACGCACAATAATACAAAATCTAACTAACAAGTGTCAACAAAAACAAGTACAAATGGAAATACACACAAACCTACATACACACACACACACATTAGAATAAAATTGAACAACAAATAAACAAGTGCTCTCTCAGTCACACACACTCACACACCAGAAGCCAAGCACAGAAGATGGACCACAGCCACCAACACTACTCGCCTCGCAGGAACAAAAGACAATAAAGAGCAGTCACTCATCCCAAAACACGTTCCAAAATAATGATAATAATAATTAATAATAATAATAATAATAATAATAATAATAATAGCACTAGCGCCTACAGCACTGCAATAAAGAGCAGTCACTCAGCCCAAAACACGTTCCAAAATAATGATAATAATAAATAATAATAATAATAATAGCACTAGCGCCTACAGCACTGCAATAAAGAGCAGTCACTCAGCCCAAAGCTTGGGACAAACTGGGACATTTTATCTTTGTTTTTATCTTTGTTTATTTAATAATAATAATAACAATAATAATAATAATAATAATAATATTGCTAATAGCACTAGCGTCTTGGAGCACTGCTGCTCTGCTGACCGTGGCTTTGAAACCCAGTGTCAAACATCAAAGCATCACACAGAAACACAACACACACATTTAACATCAGAGACTCAAGTCACACAGTATGCTTTTTCTGTGATGCGTTATTCTCTTTCATCTCTGAGCAGCTGTGACAATTTATTGCAATAACCTTTTTTTTGTTGTAGACAACAAACTGATAGCAGACATAAGTATACATTAAAACAGGTGACTAAACTTGAACATAAACTCACTGTAGATATACAGAATTAACAGCACCATATTTATTTCAAGACAACCACCACCATAGGGAGATGCATGAGAGGCATGAGAGGGTAAGTCGAGGAGCAGCCAACCTTTTCCACAAGTTGTCTTTTTTACACGCTACAATTTCACATTTTCAGAGAGTTATCCTTTTTTACATGCTACAAGCCACATTTTCCACGAGTTGTCTTTTTTACACACAAGTCCACATTTTCAGCTAGGTCTCTCCAGCTTATTAGATTCATCATTTCAAAGCAACATGATGGAGGAATTGATATACAGGTGCATGCCCCTTGGCCTCAATATTCAACGTCATTTAACCTTAAGACTAAAAAAAAACGACCAAAAGGGTCATGATCCTACCCATTCAACAATGTTACATAGTGCAATATCAATTGTTCTGGGCACACATTGGCAATGTCAGAGACTTCATTCTCCACATTATACGTCAGTGTAGCATCAAACGAGTTTGATGCCGTTATGTTCAGGTAAAAGAGCTTGTTATTTTGAGGTAAAAGAGCTTGTTATGTTCAGGTAACAGAGCTTGTTATGTTCAGGTAAAAGAGCTGCATTGTATGTGTGTGTGTGTGTGTGTGTGTGTGTGTGTGTGTGTGTGTCTCCCACTTACTTCCTGTCTCACTCTTCACTGTCCTACACAAATAAAAGCAAAAAGCCCAAAAAATATACTTTTTAAAAAAAGCCTGTGTTGCCTTACATGCAGCAGTCCCACTTGCCCCCACTACCACGGACTTGACCTGCACCCATGTGTTGGTTGTGCATGCTATCTTCCTTATTGCCCACCAGTGTTGTAGTCAAGTCACTATGCCTCGAGTCCGAGTCCAGGTTCGAGTCTCCAGTGTTCAAGTCCAAGTCATTAAAAAAAATTCCAAGTCAAGTCCGAGTCGAGTCCACTACTCATCCGAGTCAAGTCCGAGTCGAGTCACTATTAAATGCTAAACAAACAACCTTTGAGGCATTCATGTCTCCAGGCATTTGGCGCCGTTATCAAGTTAACCTCCATTATTGTAGAAACATGGCGGGATGTGTGATGTAGGCCTATGACATGAACATTCCATTGCACTAATATTAATACTGAGAATAATTTAGATATTAAAATCATATACCAAATAATATTCTAATTACATATTATATCCTATTGACATTACAAAAAAAAAAGTTGAGTCCTCGTCTCAATTTCCGAGTCTGAATGGTCTGAATGTACGAGTCCAAGTCCAAGTTCGAGTCATTCAGTGCTCAAGTCCAAGTCAAGTCACGTGTCTCTAAATTTAGCGTATGACTCGGACTCGAGTCCGAGTCCTGGACTCGAGTACTACAACACTGTTGCCCACTGAGTACTAGGCAGGTGCCGTTTTGATATGTTGGTTGTTCATGCTATCCTCTAGCCTGGAAAATCCAGACCCTGGTAATCTAGAAAGATTAAGGGTCTGGCCATGACTAATGTAATGGCCCAACTCGAGGGGCAGCACCAAGTATGCATTTGAAAATCTCTGCACGCTATTGGATAACACTACGACCAATGTTTACTGACTGATTCCGGACTTTGACGCAATTGGATAACACTATGACCAATGTTTACTGACTGATTCATTGCAGCGCTGTCGTCATCTGTTTAGCTTGCCTCTGGCCCTCCTATATCAAATACACCGATGTGATTGGTTCCTCGCGATGCAAGGGGTAAAAGTAAAAGTTACCATGGCGATTTATTCTGTGGAGCTAGCCTGCTCCAGACCAGGCTAAGTTCCAGGATCTATTTAATCTCATCCCTTATCTCAGTCAGCAGTCACCACAAACAGAAACCAATAGTTATTCCACTGCCCACTACACATTGTTATCACATACACCTAGACCCACTGTCATTATTTAAACATTTGTGATCATTAATTAACTTTTACATACTCGCCATTCCCGACCTGTCATACGACAATGTGACGTCACGGGAGTAGAAGCAATGAAGCCGCTCTAGTTGCCATGGTGAATCAGTGAATCTGTGATCGGTGGCGGGGTCTATTTGAGGGAGCCGTGAGCGCGCACTTATCCAGGATAGGTTTCACCTGGCTTGATGAATCCGTGTCTGTATATCCTGGCTTGGGCTTGCTCGTTGTACAACCAATTAAGCCTGTATGCTCTTGTTTTGGATTCATTAAGCGCAGCTCAGTAACTTATCCCGTCTGTCCTAATTCTGCTTTTGTGCAATAGGCCCCAGTCTTCTAAATCTGTTTATGTTCTTAGTGTAGCCTGCCTGTAAAACATTACTGTTTTAAATGAAGCGGAACCCCTCTAGAGCTTTGAAATAGCACATGATCAACAGACCAAAAAGCTCCAAACCATCATTCCAAATGTGTTTTTTTTCCCTGTGGTGTTGTTTAGGCAGAGGGGCGCTCTGGTATTTAGATAAGGATCACAGTGACACTTATGAGTCCATCATAATCCAATTTCCTAAATAAGGAAACTATCCCTGTGCAA
The DNA here is from genome assembly GCF_018492685.1 of Alosa sapidissima. NCBI lineage: Eukaryota > Metazoa > Chordata > Actinopteri > Clupeiformes > Clupeidae > Alosa > Alosa sapidissima. The sequence goes on along the minus strand of NC_055960.1, from coordinate 29,923,311 downwards.
TCAACTCCTCACACAGTCTACTGCTGTTTCAGACCGAGCAACAAAGACAGGGGCCACGGAGTCACCGTTAAGAGATCGAGCGCATAATTTAATATATACATTATATTATATTATGAATAAAATCAATAATAAAATAAAATAATAAAATGGATATCTCCAAAATGGAACGGAGATTAAATCACATTAACCTTTCAAATCCCAAGACAGCTCACACGAAAGCCCTGCCCTTAACCTGGATCATAATTATCTGTTTATTAATTCATGAGAGACACTCACATGTGTCACACGTATGTGTGTGTGTGTGTGTGTGTGTGTGTGTGTATGTGTGTGTGTGTGTGTGAGTGTGTGTGTGTGTGTGTGTGTGTGTGTGTCATTCATGACATTCACATTCTTCCACTCTTAAGCTGTTCAGCTGAACTTCTCCAGTTTTCTCCTTACTTTCTCTCTCTCGCTAACACACACACACACACACACACACACACACATAGTGGTAATGGGACATATGTCTCTCAGTGACATATAACTATGAATATCAAGTGCAGCCCCCAGATTTGAGATGACACCTGTGCCTCCGGTACCATCAAGCCAAACAGACACATACAAGAACACACACACACACACACACACACACACACACACACACACACACACACTTCAAGTTTGAGGTGCCTCCAGTACCAACTGCATTAGCCTTCAACACTAACACACATCTGTGTGGTCATCAGTTTACCTGCATTAGTCCCCAACACAGACACAGTCACATACCTGTCTGGTCATCACAGTTTACATTAGGCATTAGTCTCCAATGACTGTTTGAGTAATATAACACTGACATTAAAAAGACAAATATCATATGGCATCATTCTTTCTCTTTCTCCCATCCCTCTCAATGTGCTGTCTCCGATCCATCAGACCTCACAGACACACACACACACACACACTCCAAATGTACAGTCACTCCTAAAGGTGACAGCACATTAGTAAACAATGATAATTGTTTTTTAATGGTTTTCAGCATTATTTGAGCTCATTTTTACAGAGGGAAGATCAAAGGATAGTACATCTAAACTCCATATCAAGATGCACCTCCATTGGCATATCAACATGCCCCTCCATTGGCCTTCACACCTAGACTCCATATCAAGATGCCCTCCATTGGCATTCACACCTAGACTCCATATCAAGATGCCCTCCATTGGCATTCACACCTAGACTCCATATGAAGATGCCCCTCCATTGGCATATGAAGATGCCCCTCCATTGGCATTCACACCTAGACTCCATATCAAGATGCCCCTCCATTGGCATTCACACCTAGACTCCATATCAAGATGCCCTCCATTGGCATTCACACCTAGACTCCATATGAAGATGCCCCTCCATTGGCATTCACACCTAGACTCCATATCAAGATGCCCCTCCATTGGCATTCACACCTAGACTCCATATCAAGATGCCCTCCATTGGCATTGGCATTCAAATCCATGGCAGTCTGAGCGAGCTAGTGATGTAGGAGACGTTGAGATGTTTTAAACGCAAGGCGATCCTCTGCCTGGGCTCCTATGGCCTTTGCTGGGGTTTGTGCTTGTGATCCTGACCACTTCTCTGGTGTCAGAATTGGTCATCTCCCCCTCCCTTTTTTCCCTGTCTCTCTCTCTCCTTCTCTCTCCCCCCCCCTCTCTCTGTCTCTCACACACATACCCTCATTCTTTTTTGTCTCTCCCTCCTTCCTTCCCTCTCTCTTTCTTTCTTTCTTTCTCTCTATCTCTCTCTCTCTCCCTCCCCACTCCCTCTCTCTCTCCCTCCTCCTCTCTCCTCCTCCCTCTCTCTGTAAGCTCTCGGGCTCTGTGTCAGGCCCTTCATGGTGTGTTTGGGGTCTGAGTGGCTCCCCGCTGATGAGGGGAAGGAGGCCAGTAAAGTGGCAATTTCCTTTTTTCATTTGGAAACTGAAGATTAATCAATTCACGAGCACCATCTGAGCACCTGCACCAAGCACATGCACCACAGAGGTAAAGATGAACTCTCTCTCACACACACTCACACACATTTGTACCAAGCATGCACATCACAGAGATAAAACTCTCCCTCATTCTCTCACACACACCATCTCTCACATACTCACACACACCCTCTGTGTTACAGCCCTAGTGTGTTCACACACACACCCTCTGTGTTACAACCCTAGTGTGTTCCGGCCGTCTGTCGGTGTGCTTTCTGCCGTTGTCCTGCCTACCCGCCTACTGCTGATTGGCGGAAAGGGAGTTCCTAGTGGGGGCTGATTGGACAGCTCAAGATGGGCGGCCTTTGTGCCCGTCAGGATCCATGGTAGTCAGAGCCGTGGATGGCAATGTGTATTATGTGTTGTATTGTGCTGTGAGTGCGGTCTTGACCTGTTCATCTGATCTGTGTGATCTGGACCTGCTCATGGTAAAAGCATAACTGTTGTGTGTGCCGGGTTCGGCAAATACTCCCAGTGGGGAGAGTGGCTATGATGTAGCAATACTGGCCCGTGTGGCCAGGGTGTGCTAGGAGCGACAAAGTTGGTCTCAATAAACCGGTCATTCATCAATAAACCAGTCATTTCTCAATAAACCAGTCATTTCATTTCATTCATTTACTTCCTTGTTTGCTTTTACTTTTCATTTACATTTAAGTTAACTGGTTACGCTTCCATATGCCCCTAGGCATTTTAACATTCAGGTGTAACAGACACACGCTTACACACACCCTCTATTCAGTGTTTCCCCTAGAAATTTTTCCAGCAGCGGTGCTGTTGATCGTAGGAACCCACCCCCCCCCCCCCCCCCCCAAAAAAAAAAAAAAGAATGTTGAAAAAATTAAAAAATGACTCCTTAAATGGTGACTTCTGGTGATTTTTTTCAGATTGAGTGTTACAAATTATGACATAACCATCAACACAAGCATTTACAAAGCATGATTATTGCAGTACTTGAACAGGATTATTCATGTTTTTCTTTCACCTTTTTCATTTACATTATTAGTAATTAGCCACTGTACAACTGTACACTGTAGGCCACTGTACAAACTATTACTATTTAGAATTATTTATGATACATGATACATTAAAAAATAATTGATGTCCTATTTTTTTTTTTATTAACTTTTGCACAGCACTGTATAAACTATATAGACTTCTCTTTCATGTCATTACACTGTATTGGTGCTGTGCAAGTCGAAAGTGAATCGTCACTTTAAGGCTGTGACGGCCCATGGGGCCTGCTTGATTCTCATGGTTTTAAGCTAATTTAGTAGCGTTGTTGTGCATGGTGCATAAGAATATGTGGATGAAATGAATTATGTTTTCCATGTCATTTGGTAAAATAAATCCTCAAAAAGCTTTGGTGAGCTCTACAGGAATTATAAACTATCTCCAGATGTAAATGGTTGCGTATCCTATTACTCAAATTCAATTAAACCCACCAATAGGCTAGCTAGACCTTAGTTTCACAGCCTAGGTATTTTAGCAACACAGGGCTTGAAAGCATTGCCTGTATCAC
>NC_055960.1:29907293-29914793 GCF_018492685.1 Alosa sapidissima | reverse complement strand
GCCTACCCTCCCCTCCTCTTGTCATCTAACTTGGCTCTCCATCTCACTCTCTCTTCCTCTCTCCTCCTCCTCTCTCCTCCTCCTCCTCCTCCTCTTCTCTCTTCTTTTCTCCTCCTCTCTCCTCCTCCTCCTCTCTCCTCTTCTCTCCTCTTTTCTCCTCCTCTCTCCTCCTCCTCCTCTCTCCTCTTCTCTCCTCTTTTCTCCTCCTCTCTCCTCTCTGTGGCCCCCGTGGGCACCTGCCTCCATTGAGGGAATGAGTGATGTGAGGGGGTAGAGATGCACACATGCACACACACACACACTCACGGACACACACACTCACAGACACACACACTCACAGACACATACATACTGTACACACACACACACACACACACACACACACACACACACACACACACACACACACACATACACTCACAGACACACACACTCACAGACACATACATACTGTACACACACTCACAGACACACCCACTCACAGACACATACATACTGTACACACACACACACTCACGGACACACACACTCACAGACACACACACTCACAGACACATACATACTGTACACACACACACACACACACAAAGCAAAGCAAAGCCTCCCCTCCAGATGAATCTTGATTACAAGGAAGGCGGGTAAGTTTATCCTCACAAGTCCATCCATATTATTGACAAACAACAAGCACATAGATTGATAGGCCACAGGGCACTGTGTGTGTGTTTTTTTTTTACACACACACACACACACACACACACACACACACACACAGAGAGATGGGAGGGAGGGTGTGAGATGGATAGGGGGATAAAGGGGAAGAAGAATGAGTAGTTGTGAGAAAGGAAGAAAGAGTGGAAACACAGAGCGACAGAAAGCAGGAATGAAAGAGACGGACAGATACAATAAAGAAGGAAGAGAAAGCAAGACCGAGCTGGAGAGAGAGAGAGAGAGAGAGGGAGGGAGAGAGAGAGAGAGAGAGAGAGAGAGAGAGAGAGAGTGAGTGAGAGAGAGAGAGAGAGTGAGAGAGAGTGAGAGAGAGTGAGAGAGAAAGAGAGAAATCAAGAAAGAGAGAGGGAGAGAGAGAGAGAGAGAGAGAGAGAGAGAGAGAGAGAGAGAGAGAGAGAGAGAGAGGGAGCAAAGTGCTGATACGTGTGAGGTTGAGACAGGAAACTGTATGACTTCCAGAGGGGTGATCCTTCACTCTGACCTGCGTTCACTGACACCCTCAACCTTTCCCTACATGTAGCCTGTTACTGCGCCCTCATCCATCACCCTGCCTGCAGGGATACATATGACTGGGTCAGAGAGGAACCCAATGGCAGTGTGGATCTGCTCCTGTCAATCAAACTCCAGTTCTCTCTCTCTCTCTCTCTCTCTCTCTCTCTCTCTCTCACACACACACACACACACTCACACACACACACAACCTGACCGTCAGGTCAACTGATCTGCTGCCGCGTGGTTTCCCTCAACGGGATCATACTGTGTGGTGTGTGATTAGTCTACTAATTCATGATGATCAATAGCTAAGATGCAGGCGAGAAAAAAGATACACTTGTAGGGGAGATATGTATTACAGTATCAACACACACACACAAACACACACACTTATAGGGTAGATAGATCTCGACTTTATTCTACAGCATTGCCCCTTAGTCATTACACTAGCAACACACACACACACACTTATGGGGGAGATATCTGATCTCGACTTTATTCTACAGAATTGCCCATTACACTATCAATAGCCTCTTCCATTGAGTTAAAGGCCAAATGCAGCCTGAACACTAATGTGAGGATTACACAATATGGATCTCACACAACATAACAGATGGCGATTGGAAAGCACTCCGATCCTTTTCTAGATCTACAGGCTTCATCCATCTTTTTTTATTTATCGAGAAAAATCTGTCTGGCAGATAGATGTCCAAGTCCCAATTTGTCTTATCACTTTAGCACTTTCGCTTTCTTTTTTCAGTAAGCATGGAACTATAATACCACTCTACACAGACATCCCACGCAGAGAGTAGACGAAGGCCTTTTAAATCTGTCTGGCTGAATGTCAAACGCACGGAAATAGCGTCAAGTTCCACAGGCTTGGAACGAGCAGCTTGGACTAGCAGCCTTAATGAGACAGAGGAAACATATAGGCCTGCAGTTTCGGGTACAAGTGACAGATCCTAAAGAGGGCCGGTCAGTTTGTGTGTGTGTGTGTGTGTGTGTGTGTGTCTGTGTGTGTGTGTGTTTTCAATTCCTAGCTTCCACTATTGTACCCCTGAGTAAGGGATTTAACCACATACACAAACACACACACAGCCTACCCCTCCAGACAACATGTGTTGCCTCTGAATAGATCAATAGTTAATCAGACCTTGTGGCTCATGATGTACCTCTGGCTCACCTAGCATACAGAGTAGCTCACTAGGCTAAATCCCTAATCTACCCAGATAGCAAAATCAGTTTAGCAGATAGCGGACCGCTGGTGGTATGCCGCCGGTGCGCCATTGGACCACAATCTCTTTAAATTTAACTTGTAACAAATATTAAGAAAAGTCAATAAAATGATATGTGGGATATAACTGAACAAATGAAAAAAGATCCAGAGACCAATAGTTGAAATTAGACCTATAGTTGACCTATAACTATTAGACCAATAGTTGAAAAATATTGAGCAATTTATCTGCAACCCGCCAGGGGACCGCCAGAGAATCGATGAGCAAAATGCCAGCTATGCCCCCAGTGGACCGACAGTATTCCGCTAGCCTCTTGCTATCTGAGTACAGAGTAGTTCACCAGGCTAAATCCCTAGCCTAGCATACAGAGTAGCTCACTAGGTTAAATCCCTAACCTAGCATACAGAGTAGTTTACTAGGCTAAACCCCTAACCTAGCATACAGAGTAGTTTACTAGGCTAAATCCCTAACCTAGCACACAGAGTAGTTTGCTGTAGGCTAAAACCCTAATCTAGCATACAGAGTAGTTTGCTGTAGCTAAAATCCTATCGTACAACACAGAGTAGTTTGCTGTAGGCTAAAATCCTATCGTACAACACAGAGTAGTTTGCTGTAGTTTGCTACGTGCTTGTGTGTGTGTGTGCATATGGCTGTGTCCATGATGTGTGTGTATGTCAATTTGTCTCCATCTCCTATAGAGCCTGATCGATATGGGATTTTGAGGGTTTGAGTTTTTCAAAAATTGATTTTTTAACTTGTTTGATGTGATTTCCTGTATTCTGGTGCATTGTGGGGATGGCCAATACTAAATTCAATCAGATTTATAGCCTACATCCTGATTTGTTGATATTGAGGCAATGATTCCATGCAAAGGCTTGGGCTTCAGGGCCCCCTGACCCCTTGGGCCCCTGGGCCTGGGCCCCGTAGTCCCGTGCAGTAATCCATCCCTGGACAAAAGATATAGTGCCGAGTACAGTAGACAGTGGTAAACAGTTGTTTTCAGAAGGTGGTTTAGAGTAGTATAAATTAAATATAAGTATGTGCAGTGTATTAGCAGTAACCATATAAGATCAGAATAAATATGGCTATGTAATATGAACAATGTACAGATATGTGCAATGTAGTGGCAGTACCATTATAGTAGTAGTAAGAACAATATAGATATATGCAGTGCGTGGTTCAGAGCAGTATTCGATTTTCAGACTGTCAGACTAAATTTACGAACACTCCTTTAATCTGTAACTCAGCACACAGAGTAGTTTGCTAAAGGCTAAAACCTAACCTAGCATACAAAGTAGTAGAGATGCTAAATGTGGGTTTGTACTCTTATATTAAGCTTACTCAAAACTTCTGATGTAGCGATGTACTGTAAGCAATGTTAAAGTTTAGTCTCTTAAGTCCTTGAGTATATATTACTATATGTATCATAATCAATGTGATAGTAACCGTTTAAAGTTTTTAACCACTTAAAAGTAGTCAGTGAACTTAGACATGTAGGGGTGATACGTTTCCCACACTTTTCAAATAGCTTATTAAAATGTACAGTGTGTGCTAGGCTACCTCACTCCCCCAGAGCACAGAGAATGGCAGAGTTGGCTAATTCCACCCACAGAGTAGCCTATACTGGGTTATTTCAGCTCAGCAATCGCCTTCCCTAATCCTTTTCCCATACCACTCCTAACAGGGCTGCAGGGTTTATGGGCAGGTGATCATTATTACTGAAAGCTAACATTACACACACACACAAATACTTTTCACACACAGACGCTGAGAAGCAGGGGCATTAACGGGAAAGCCATTCTCAGTCTAACGCCAGGGGAGGAAAAAGCTAAACATAAAAAACAAACAAAGACTAAATAACCGAATCGTCGATGCATGGAATAATTTGAATGTCCCTCCGAGACCTGCAAGACGTTTCCTTCAAGCCCTGAAATAAGGCGGTACTGCAGCGGGTCTAAATGATCAAATAGGCCTGTGTGTGTGTGTGTGTGTGTGTGTGTGTGTGTGTGTGTGTGTGTGTGTGTGTGTGTGTGAGTGTGAGTGTGAGTGTGTGAGTATGAGTGTGTGACAGTGTGTGTGTACGTGTGTGGGTGTATTTGTGTGAGTGTGTGTGTGTGAGAGTGTGTGTGTGTGTGTGTGTGAGAGAGAGTGTGTGCACTGAAAGCAGATGACATTAGCGCTACAGATCAATGCTATGTTGTCAAGAGAGAAGGTCACACTTACACACACAAATCACGACATTCAAGGCACGGCCTTCAGATTTTATAGAACACACAAGTATTTAAACAGACACACACACACACACACACACACACACACACACACATACAGCATCCAGAGCTCCTCACCTCATAGACGTTGAACTGGCTTTGACCTCTGGCTAGCTCCCGGTAGCTGGTGGTAAACTCGCCAATAAAGTCGTGACTGCAACACAATTGGTTCAAATGAGCTTCAGCTTTTTGCATGAATATTATGCAGAGTCCAAAACTAAAAATAATTCGTTTAAGTATGTCATCTGCATTTGTATGGTTTTGGTCAGTGTCAACCAGCTGGATTCTGCCCTAGAAGGGAGGTGTTGCCCTCTGTGAGGTCATGCCACTATGTTGCCCTCTGTGAGGTCATGCCACTATGTTGCCCTCTGTGAGGTCATGCCACTATGTTGCCCTCTGTGAGGTCATGCCACTATGTTGCCCTCTGAGTCCGATAGAGCACACAGTCTTAACCAATGCCAAGCATGTTGGCAGAGTTGAGAGCAATAACTGGTGGTATTTTACTAATTCACTCTGTAATGAGACATTCATAACCATGGCATTAATATCTTATGGTCAAGCCTATATCCTGTGTGTGTGTGTGTGTGTGTGTGTGTGTATGTGTGTGTGTGTGTGTGTGTGTGTGTGTGTGGACAAAAGGTTGCTTTTGACATAGTACAATGAAGAAAACCGATGCTCTGAATATTGATTCAGCTGTTTTTAATTTCTCTAATTGACGCATTTAACCGCGATTTGGATTACACCTGCTTTTAACTGGCGCAAGTTTTTCACCGCAATACAGACGTGCACTGTTTTCATACATATGGCGGAATACCTACAATCGCTATTAGCACTTCTCCTCCCCTGTGTTTGTGTGATACTCCCACTTTTCCCTGACCCTCCTATGAATGCATATGCATGACACGGAAAAGCGCAAATAGCCATTCGCAGCTCCCACGATAGGCAGTCTGCGCTTTTTTTCCTCAGTGCGGCCTGTTTGTACATACCTCTCCATGTTTTTACGTGCACTTTGCAAATCAAATACGCCTAAAGAACTTTAGTACATCTAGCCCTCTGTTTCAGTGTTTGCGTGTGGACAGAAAAACTTTTTCAGGTCTCGGATTGGCCAATATCGCCGTCTGTTTGATTGATGTGTTTTTGACAGTCTTCAGCAGCTGTTTTTGCGTATCTGTGTAGATGGAAGTAATTTGCAATACGAAGGAGGAAACATTTCCGTTTTTAATAATAACGGGCTACTAGTGGACATGGCCTTAGTGTGTGTGTGTGTGTTAATATGTGTGTGTGCGAGTGCATGTATGTGTATGTGTGTTTGTGTGTGTGTGTGTAAGCACACTGGCCCTTCTCACCTGCCGTCTCTGTCCCAGTCGTACACCTCCACCTTAATCGTCCTGAAAGACAGAGACAGACAGGAAGAGGAAGTAGAAAAACAGAGTCAGTGCGGCGTACCACTGCATTTAAAACCTTTGTTTACAAGATTGCTACACTTTTGAAACGATTTGGTAAGAGTTTAATGTACCAATTTAAGTTTAATTTCACTGCTAGTTACGCCCCTGCTGGGAGTCGTAAGTCAATGAACCTTTTCAAGACCCACTCCCAATTGTACATTTGTGAAGGTCTGGGTGTTCCCAGGCACACACACACACACACACACACACACACACAGGCACTGCTTTATCCATGTGCCATAATTTTCTCCTCATTGCTAAGGTGTAGACAGAGTCATCAGTTACCAGCAGGCAAACAAACACTGCTCCCAGCTGAGAGGGCTGTGACAGGTCTGTGTGTTTATATTTGTGTGTGTGTGTGTGTGGGGGGGGGGTGTACAGTATGTGAGAAAGAGGGACATATGGAGAGAGAGTGTGTGTTTGTGTGCCTCTGTGTGTGTGTGTGTACGTCTGTGTGTATGTGTGCTCAGGGGACTATGTCAAGTGCATGTGTGTACTGTAAGTTTGAGTTTGAGTGTGTGTGTGTGTGTGAATGCTTGAGAGAGAGAGAGTGTGTGTGTATATATGTGCTCAAGGGCCTATGACGTGTGTGTGTGTGTTTGAGAGTATGTGCGTGTGTGTGAGTGTTTGAAAGAGAGAGAGAGAGAAATAGTGTTTGTGTGTGAGTGTTTCAGAGAGTGTGTGTGTGTATGCATGTGCTCAAGGCCCTGTGGCAGGTGTCTGCCTTGCCACAACACTCTGCGAGTCGACACAACATCAAATCCACAACAAGGTGAGCAGAAGTGCTAATGACACGGTGAGTTAATGAAGAGGAAAAACACTCCTCTCTGATGAGTTCATTAGCAGCAGCGCGGAGATGGAGCGGTGTTAGAGAGAGAGAGAGAGAGAGAGAGAGAGAGAGAGAGAGAGAGAGAGAGAGAGAGAGAGGAGGGAGGGAGCAAGAGAGAGGGAAGAGAGAGAGAGAGAGAGAGAGAGAGAGGGAGGAGAGACAGAGAGAGGGAGATTAAGAAGTTCCTCTTCATCAGTGTTGCAGTACTCCACCCAGTACCTCTTAATGAAGACTATAATCAAGATGAGGAGTCTGAGAGAGGGGGGGTGAAGAGAAAGAGGGGGGGGTGAAGAGAGAGAAGAGGGAGAGAGAGAGAGAGGGAGAGAGAGAGAGCGAGAGAGACTGGCTCACAGAGACATTGTGCACCGTTGTCTGTCCTGTTAAGTTCATGAAACAGAAACTTTTCCACCACAGAGGATTTATTTTTTTTTTGTCTGTTTTGAACACATGAACCTGCATTGTTTGCATCAGAAACTCAGCATCTTACAAAGTCTGTGCCTGCT
>NC_055960.1:29889793-29899793 GCF_018492685.1 Alosa sapidissima | reverse complement strand
ACACAAACCTTTCTCTGATCTTTCCTGGAGTGAGTCATCACAGCCACACACACACACACACACACACACACACAAATAATGTTTTTAGTAATGCATATCCACAATGCATTATAAACTATTTATATGTCATCAAGTACAATATATGCCATACGCCTCCATAATGACTGCTGAATGATTATGGCTCTCATATAGGGATAAAACATTATATTGCCTTTGGCACTTAGCACCATGGAAACGGAAATGTGCTTGGCCAAGTCGTGGCATTATTGTCAATACCATTATCAGGTGAAATAGGTCATGTGATCGTTTACGCTGATCTGGCTCTACGTTGACCAACCCCAGGGGAGATGATGTGAGACAGAGGAGGTGGAGGAGAAACGAGGGGAGACCGTGAGAGAGAGACAGGAGGTATAGAAGAAATTAGGGAAGATCCTAAGAGAGACAATAGAAGTAGAGAGGGGAAGAGGGGAGCCAATGAGAAACAGCGGAGGTATAGAAGTGTGAGTTAGCGGTGGCTGTACCTGTCATAGTCTCCGTTACAGAGCGCTCGAACGGGGATGTTGAAGGACTGCCATACAGGATTCAGAGTGTTCTTCACCACCTCTGTCTTATGGCAGATAGTAAACCTGAAGAGAAGAGAAGAGAAGAGAAGAGAAGAGAAGAGAAGAGAAGAAGGGAAGAGAGGAAGGTAGAGAAGAGAAGAGAGACAGAGAGAGGAAAGGCAGAGACGACAAAAGAGCAAGAGAGAAAGAGAATGAGAAATGGAGAAAGGAAAAAGAGGAGATCAGGAGAGAGATGGAGGAAGAGAAGGAGAAACAGAGAGAGGACAAAAGAAAGAGAGATATTTAAGAGGAAAACACACAAGGAGCGGTCATCGGTGCAGAGAGATGAAAAGTGGCCTGCGTGATTTCTGACAAAGGGCAGCGGATCCAAGATGCTTTATTCCCATCAGCGGCCATTCAGGCAGGACACATTTCCCATAATGCCCCCTAATGGAGCCCATCTCCGCAATATTTCATGCAATTGTCATTTCCAACAAAAGATGACCTTTGACGGCGAGTCAGTCTGCAATAAAGGCAGACGAGCATTTTGGATGTTATCCCAGAACAATGAGATGAGGAGCGGAGAAGAGGGACAACACCGAGGGACGCCGCGGAAGTACGGCGGGAGGCAGGCGGACGCTGCGCTGCCCTGCACTTAATATTCTACACCATGATCTGTTTTTGCCATCGCAGACTTAGGGGAAGGTAAAGTGAAGCCGTGGCGATGAGAAGCAGGAGAGTGGAGAAAATACATCTTTTATTCATGCGTCTCTAATTGGTTCATGGTCCAGCAGTTCCTGGAACACAAAGGCCTGAACTTTGCTAATTTGTGGCTGTTGGGGAAAAAAGCAGAACTTCCTCCAGTCAGACAAATGATCCGAAATGAGGGGAAAGGCTAATCAAGAACTGCTCACCGTGAACAAAAAGACTTCAGAACTCGTTGGGAACGTTCTCCTAAAAAACACTTCAGAATGCATCAGGAACTTTTTTTTTCCCAGTGTTCAGAGCACTTCAGGAACTTTCTCCCCAAAAGAGCTCGAGGAGGACAAGGAATCAGAGGGCAGGACTGAGACAGCTTGATCTGTTGATTTGTTGCTGTTATTTGTTGACATTCCTTCATCTGATGATATGTTTGTTGATATATTGACAATCCTTCATCTGATGATATGTTTGTTGATACAGTATGTTGACATTCCTTCATCTGATGATTATCTTCAGTATTTATGTTCTTATGTTACTTTATGTAATCTTTGGTCTGGCAATACAAATGTCTTACTATTTGTCATGCCAATAAAGCAACTTTGAATTGAATTGGATTGAATTGAGAGCGCAGGAAGTGTGGGAGAGAGGAAGTCTTTGTGAAGGCGAGCAGGATTGGCCCCGTAACTGCGCCACGTCTAAGCCAGATGTGAAAAGATATTAGCCAGGCAGAGGTGCATTCAAAAGACCAAACAAAAGAAAATGTTCACATACAGCTTTGGCTTTGCTTTGAACTCACTGCACACAATTTCAAAGGCACAAATGGTCTTAAAGGTCCAGTATGTAGGAAATAATGGAAAATAAATTGTAACCATTCCAAAAATTATCACCATATGTTGTCAGAGAGTAAGGAAACACGATGAATTGAAGTAATGTCTTATTTGACAACATTACTCTAACCCGTAAAACCCCGTAAAACTCATGAAAAAAAATGAGTTACGGGGCGGAATCTCTTGGAATTTTCGTTTATGTTTTGAACGATTAATTCTAGAATAGCGTATTAATAATGGGCTAGCGCGTCCTCCTATTTGGGTTGCCAAATTAGCAAAGGCCAACTGTCAACATTTGTCAGTTGTAGTCATGAACGCCTACGAGAGGCAGGCAAATTTCCAAAATTAAAACAAGAAACACATTAAGTGGACATCGGAGGAGCTTCCTGAGATAGTGACGTCTTCATCAAACGAAGAATATCGTTTGACGCAGAGCTGGCCATATTTCTCCACAACAGGTTAACAGGCTAAACTTAATCTGCATCACTAAATTCAGCTAAATATGTTACGTTGGTTAGAGAGGTATTTTTTGTTTTCACTGTTTTCATAATGTGTAGCTGGGTCATGGTTGGAGAAACGTTAAAGCAGCTGCAGGTCAACTAACGTTAGCTAAGCCTTCATTACATCTGGCAACCCAGAAGAGGCTCCGTCTGGTAGTCTTGAGAACGTTCACCAGTGTTTTGATTTTGGCCTACAGAACGTTTGGTAACAATCCTACAAATCGCACCTTTAAATCATTAAAACAAGTGTTCTGGAACTCTGCCGACATCATTATTTGGAATGTTCTGAACATTCTAAGCAAAGATTCTAAAACAGAGCTTCAACAATCATTGATTCTAAGTAGCGCAAAGTAGAATACTGAGGTAGAACACTGCATCAGTTTGACCTGGCTGCACCAGAGATAACATTGAGAGAGAGCTTTCTGCTGGCGATTCTGCACTTATTCATCAATCATCTGTTTTCATAATTGTTTGATATTGTTAATCCAGTATTTCCTCACTACAAAAGGATTGAAAAGCAGACCATTTTAAACATCTTTAGACCAAATAGAGGCCTATTTGAAGATGGAGGTGAGAGGAGAGCGTGGCTGCTTCATGGAAGCCATGAGAGCCATCTTCAATACCATCCGAGACCGGCTCAGACCAAGGAGGGCACGACAGAGGACAAAGAATTATAGAATCTGTCGCAACTCTGCCATGGCCAAGTCAGAGAAAAAGATTGACCCGAAGAAACATCTGTCATCTGGGCTGAACACCAGGTTGACCAAGAGAAACCACTCAGCTGAAACCGCTAACGTGGACACTGCTGAAAGAAGGATGCAGGAAGATGGAGCTCCTGGAGAACTTAAGGAAAGACTGAAGTCTTCTCTGCGGGCTGTTCAAGTGAGGCGCAAGCCACACTGGGTGCTCCAGAGAGGCTGGGGACAAAACAAGATGGAGGACACTCAGGCCGGAGAGGAACTTCAGCCTACTCAACCAGCCAGTGAAAAGGTCAATATGGAGGATACTCTGCTTGAGGAAAATCTTCAGCCTGCTGAACCAGCCAGTAAGAAAGCAAATAGCAGACCTGAAACTACAAACATATATGCCCACAGTTTAGTAGCTTTCATGGGCATAGTATTATTGATCATAAACTGCTTCTTCATGCCCACAGTTAACCTTTTTCCATTTTTTATAACAGGCTGGGTTGTGGCCTATGGTCAGATGTGGCAGGAAATAACCGAGCAGGATGGTCCTGTGCTTTGCAGCAACATGCCCATCATATACTGTAAGTAAATGTTTTTAGTTATTCCGTTATTGGTTATACTGTATTTTCAGTGGAGATATTCATTGAAGTTGTCTTGTAGTGTAGGACTACATTCAATCCATATGCAGGAAACTGGCACTTTGGTCATCTGCCACTGTTAATAAATGTCCTTAAATTGATACTGATGTTGATATTGAGACAATGAGTCAATGTTGAATGTCGCTGCCTGTCTGACTCAAATGTTGCTGTTGTCGTTGTTGTTGTTGTTGTTGTCACAGCCGGCTCTGGCTCCAGCTGCCATTTCCCGGCTGAATGGGCCCTTGACCATCTGACCTCCCCTGAGGAGCAGAGGTCATCAGAGAACAAGGATGGACCAGTCAGTGAGAGGGCAAACATGGAGGAGACTGAGGCCGGAGAGGATGTGCAGCCTGGTGAACCAGCAAGTAAGAATGCAAATAGCTCAGACCTCACACTGCTTACTTACGCCCAGAGTTGAACTTTTATGGGAATAGCATAGACAGGCCATAAACTGTTTATTCATGTCCACAGTCAACCTTTTTCCATTTTTTTTCTAACAGGCTGGGTTGTGGCCTATGGCCAGATGTGGCAGGAAATAACCGAGCAGGATGGTCCTGTGCTTTGCAGCAACATGCCCATCATATACTGTAAGTAAAACGTTATACCAAGTACAACTATATTTTCAATGGAGATCTTCATTGAAGTTATCTTGTAGTGTAGAACTAGGCTTAACCCATGTACAGGAAACGAGCACTTTGGTCATCCGCCATTGTTATTACAGTAAACGTCCTTAAATTGAGTAAATTGATGCTGATATTGAGAAAATATGTTGAATGCTGCTGCATGTCTGATTCATATCTTTATCAATATCTCGTTAATGCTCCAGGATGACTGGACTTTGTGAATGTGGACAGGTGAGTAGAGCATGGGGAGCAGGACAGGCCTTACATCATTGTGGACAGCCAAGAAACATCTACTGCCAAGCAACATCTACAGTATGGTCCTTCAACTGTTCAGATACCTTTCAACTACATTTACATTATATTACATACTTACTACATGATTATCATTAACACCGTTACGATGTATTACACTGATATCTCATTAAGATTCTACATCAAATAAATACATTTACATACAGATTAAACTTCAAGTGTGTGTGCATGTGTGTGTGTGTGTCTATGAAAGCATAAAATAGAACTGAACTCAGGAGTAGTTACTTTCTGATTTGCTTCTGCAGCTATAGGTGCTGCTTGCCAAATTCAGGCAATAATAAAGACAAAAAAACTATATATTAGTGGTAGTCAATATGGTGGATAAGAGAAAATAAATTTAAGACTTCATGACTCTATGTCACAAGGAAGAGTATTGGACCTGTCTGTAATAAGCAAATTAGTAATAATAACACATTAATATGAGTATTGTTTTATTTCTTCATATGTAGGCATTTTGCATTGTATTATTATTGCATTATTGTTGTTATCATTGTTATTTTATTATTTGTAAATCACTTTGGGTCAACCCTGTTGCATTAAATGTGCAAACTAAATGCAATTAAATTCAATTGGAATAACTTGACTTGACAAAAATAAATCTTGAATGCGTGGATTTAAGGGGATCGTTCTCTTAAGGGAAGAGGATAGATAGACTTCTCCGCATAGCCTGTCTGCCTCTTCACCCCCTCCATGTTTGGATACTGTCTGTCCACTATAGCCACTTTTTACCACTGTCTTTCTGCCTCAATTTTTGCGTGCTATATTAGCACATATGCATAACCCCTCCCTCCATGCCACAGCCGAACTGTGGCCACACATACCTTTTCTTAATATAGTTATATATATAGATATTTAGATATATATAGACTTTATTCTTGCACTGTTGCACTGTTGGACTTACTCATTTGCACCATCACCATGACACTCACTCACACAGAGCACCTTACCTTACCCTACTATGCACAGAGAATCACAGGCTCAGTCCCTGCCTGTCATTGCAAGCGCCTCTTGATTGATTAATCACCCACTATGTGGATACTGGTTTTAGAATTGATTTAGATTAAGTGTTATTTAGTATAATTTGTATTTTAGTATATTTAGTATATTCTTTATCTTCTACTGTCCTTATTGCTTAGTTGTGTTTTTTATATTATATACTTTTAATTACTTTTTTCTGCTGTTAGTGAATGTGTGTGTGTTGTCTGTATGCTACTGAGACCTTGAATTTCCCCTGGGGATCAATAAAGTATCTATCTATCTATCTATCTATCTATCTATCTATCTATCTATCTTCTGAGTGCACAAAACATGGGCATTAGATTGAACAAGTGAATTTGAGCACCTGGAGGAGAAAAACGTGTGTCAGTGTGAATGACCCCTTGAATGACCCCTTACATTTGAAATGCATTTGAGCAGAGAGAAAAGAAAGAAAAGAAAGGAAAGAAAGAAAGAAAAGAAAGAAAGAAAGAAAAGAAAGAAAGAAAGAAAACGCCATGAAAACATCCAACATTCACCAACATGCACCTCTGCTCAGCACATTTGAGCCTTTGCTTGATCTTGTAGTTATCGATCTCATGCCAGCTCCTAGCCAAGGCAAGTATAGATGCTCATCATTCAACATTCATTATTTGCGTTCCTCCCTATCTATAAATACTGTTGTTAGAACAACAAGCAATTTCTTCCTCTTTCACAAAGGATGCATAGCTAATTGCTAATAGCTAATAGCTCTGCCTTGTATTTGCTACTTGGCAAAAACACCATTTGCTGATTCGGATCTCTGATACTACATTGTCTCTGTGTATTGTGATTGTGCAACTGCAGTGGTGTGGTGGTGGGAAAGCTGTTACAGACAGATGCTAATCCTCTAAGCTTTCACTTCACGAGCTTTCTGTATAAACATCATAAAACTGTGTTTTATAGCTCAGGAAGAGCATCCTCAGCAAATAGAACCTCCTGCAGGGGGCATTAAAAAAAACCTGCAGCAGACACAGACACACACACACACACACACACACACACACACACACACACACACACACACATACTGTACACTTACGTGCCATCCTCGTTACTTCTGTAAAACACCATGAAGGGGTCCGACTTCCCAAAGAAGTCCTTTTTGTCCAGCTTATTGGCACAGAACTGCATGGTGGCAACATCCTGAGAGAAAAGCACACACACACACACACACACACACACACACACACACACACACACACAGAGAGAGACAGTAAGTTGTTAGTCCACATGGATTACACACCTCCTTAGAGTTTCTCCACCGGCTGTGTGTGTGTGTGAATAGAAATAAAACAGTGCCATCGGCACGACAAAGCATCCTAATGAGAACAGTGAGTGTGTGTGTGTGTGTGTGTGTGTGTGTGCTAGAGCAAACAAGCTACTGCTCTTTCATCTGCGCCTAAAGGGAAACGGTGAACTCATTAGGATATAATCTTAGATAGCACGCCAATGAAAACAAAAGAGCTGCAGGGGGGGGGGGGGGGAGAGAATGGATCTTATTCCCCCTCATGCACTCACTCACATCTGAGGCTGAAAATGAGCATCACCATCCGCTGCACCTGCTGATTTCCTGCGTCCTCCATTTAGAGTAATAAATATTGAATCAAATTTAATTGACAGATAAATACACACTATATGAAAGTGCAACCAAGATGGAATAGATAATGAGTGGTTTTATTAGTTCATTTGTAATATCCGGACTATAACTCTCCTTAGAATGGATGGCAATGTTACCAATGGCAACCCCGCAGCAAAATAGAAAATAATTTTCCGGGTGGGATGATCCAAAGCCAAGACAATGAGAATGAGAACCTGTGATCTCACACACACCACACACAACTCACCATTACTCACACACACCACACACAACTATATCTCAGGCCACAGCTCTCTCTCTCTCTCTCTCTCTCTTACACACACACAACACACACACACACACACACACACACACACACACACACACACACACACACACACACACACAACTACATCTCAGGCCACAGCTCACCATTACTCACACACACACACAACTGCATCTCAGGCCACATCTCTCTCTCTCTCTCTCTCTCTCTCTCTCTCTCACACATACACACACACACACACACAGAGAGAGAGAGAGAGAGAGAGAGAGCGAGAGAGAGAGAGAAAGGTGCATGTTTAGGCTACACTATGGTAAACCGCAGAATGTTTACAGCTCATACTTGAAACGCTCTGCCTGCCTTCTCAAAATGTGCAAGAGAACAGGTTGTCATAGTTACCAAGTGTGCAGGGAATGTGTGTGTGTGTGTGTGTGTGTGTGTGTGTGTGTGCGCGTGTGTGTGCGTATGTGTGCGTGTGTGTATTTGCAAAGTACAAATGTGTGTTATGAGGGGTTGTGTGCCAAATTAAGTTTCCTTTTGCCATAAGCTTGCCAACCCTCTACATACACTGAGATGTACTCACACACACACTACTTCAGTGTTTCCCACAGAATTGAATTCTATTTGTGGTGGTAGGTTTGCAGAATTAACTTGAATGCAAGTTTTTAACAAATTAGTGCAGCGCGGTTATGATTCTAACTAGATTTAAGCACAATTTAGTACAACCAGGAAAATCATTGTGTGGTGGTCAATGTTGATATTGTGGTGTGCCGCCAAAAATAAGTCAATGTATAGGAAACACTGCTACTTACTCCATAACACTCACAATCCCTCTACATACACCAAGATGTACTTTCTCTAACACACACAAACTCCTTACTCAATAACTCTTACAACCCTCTATATACACTGAGATGTACTCACACACACACACACACTCCTAACTCAACTAGATGTACCGCATAGCGGTACAAAATATGACCGCCACTCAGTCCTGTACATCCTTTTCGCGAAAATAAATCACACTTCAATTTGTCTCCATCTTTTACTCCATCCCCCACTCTTGAAACTTTTGTGTATGCTTGTTTGGCATGCCTGAGTGTGTGTGTGCGGCTGCACAGAAAGTAGCCTACTGGTGCTGAAAAGGTGAATAGATTGTAGAATAGCCAAAGAAGATGTAGCATTGTTATGAAATCTCTAAACAATCACAAGTAGGGCAGTTCATCCATTGCAACTGGATTGATGAAAGGTCACTTACACCTGTAGGCTACATTGTATTTAGGAAAAGCAAAAGGTATCAGCATAATGTTATTTATTTATTTATTTATTTATAAACAAAAACATCTCTGTCAGTTCCATGCCGTTTTCAACAGCTAGCAAAAACAAAGGTAATTTCATGTGATACTTTATTGTCAATGCACAAATTAAGCAACAGTAGTCTGAAACGTTATTGTTAATGCACAAATTAAGTAACAGTAGTCTGAAACGAAATGCTGTTTTACATCTAACCAGTGGTGCAAATAACTGACATGTCCAAATGGGCCTTGATGAAATGCGTCGCTAGACTGTTCATACACATTTTAACGGGCCAAAGTTGAAGAGCTGTTGTCCGTTATTGTTCGTGCAAATATAGGCTGATTCATGTTCCCTTGCATTGTGTAACTGAGGTCCATGGCTAGTCTGGCTTTCACCAGACCAAGCTCAATCTTTTAAGAAATCAAAAAATAAATAGCGGGCAGATCAGAGCCGGGTTCACCCAGCCTAGTCCATAGGCACCCGATATTTTTTTAATTTTCCGATTGAGATATCCACGCTCTGGCTATTCTAAATGCAAAAATGCATCAGGGAGTTATGACAAAACTGTAACTAACAAACTAGATCCTAATAGAAAGCTGTTAGCTTCCCTAAGCTACAGGTAGGCTTATAAGGTAGGCCTATTTAAACATAAATTGTCAATAGGCTATGCTGGCGACACAAATAAAATTTCCTTTGGAAACCAATGGCTTACGCCCAGTACCAAGCGGACTTAAACTGCCATATCGTGGCGAAAAGTTGTAATAAAATTCACGCAGCTCCAAGAGTCAAGGAAAGCGCGAATGAAGTAGCCACTTCTAAATGGGACCCACTACACAGTAACTTAAGGTGTGTTGCTAAAGCAGCCATAATGAAATGAAGGTGTCATTGTTTGGATACTTCACACACACATGCTTTTTAATTTCACAGACTACAACTACCAAGCTGGAATCAAAGCACATCGATTCCCCTCTCACACCCTGCACGCACTTAAAACAAAA
>NC_055960.1:29814793-29884793 GCF_018492685.1 Alosa sapidissima | reverse complement strand
ATCTGTTGTTTATCGAATCCTTCTCATGTTGACGATCTTGGCACTGTTATGCAGGGGTTACTGGCAGCAGTGTGTGCATTAAGATGAACTTTTGCCCATCTGGGATTTGGTGTTTGGTGTTATTTTCATTAAGAAGACTGATGGAAGCCCAGGGCAGAAGGGGAAATGTGCCTCTTTGCAAATAACCCACTCCAGTCCCTTCTCCCCCCAGCTATGTAAGTCATGAGCTATCCATATCGATAAATATCGAATTCAAATTATTAATTTAAAGTTTGGGGAATGAATTGCCAAGCAGGCAGACCTGCAGTCACTGCTGCACTCAAGTGCTGGCCTCCAGTCAGAGCCAGATGGCCGTCTGCAGGGCTCCGCAAGTCTTTAGGGGGAATGGCTCAGATCTGGCCCTGATGTGGCTCACACTCAGCAGCTATCGACAAACACACTCCTATTATATTGGGGCTACCCAGGGACAGGAAGTGTTTCTGTGGCCATGGAAGTGGGTAAGATTCCAGAGAGCTAAAAGTATATGTAAGTCAATTTGGAAAACCTTTTCAATACCTTGATACCTTTTATCTTTTTGATACGTGACATATGATGTTATATTTCCTTGGAAAAAAATATTGTTGTACTTCCTGATATGTCAATCCCACTTCATGTAAGATGTCATTGGAATATGGCACCCCATTTCCTACAACATGTTCCCTATTTCATACAGCATCTACACTGAGTGCAGTTCCCCCCCATGCCATCGATTTTACTTGTAGTATGGCAGTATGGTAGCATCGGTTGTACTTGTAGTATGGCAGTATGGTAGCTTCGGTTGTACTTGTAGTATTGTAGTATGCAGTAATGCCTGTAACGCGTTACTTAGTAGTTAGTCTATTTTGACCACTTTTTTCGGTAACGAGTAGCTACTATTTACAAACCAGTAGTCAGATTAAAGTTGCTTATCTAAGTCAATGTGCGTTACTATTTTTGTCATTTTCCTTAGTAAAAAGATATATTCTTTGCTTTCTTCTTGTCTCGGGGATTAACGTCATGTAGGCTATGCTCACGTTTTCAGCATGAGGACAACTCACGTTTAAAACCACGCAGCGTCACAAACGTAAACAACAATGGAGGGAGGAGAGAGATGCGCATTTTATCTACTGTATACAGTCATTATTTTGAGTTTGTGTCAGCTAAACATGACAACATTAAGGTACATTGTACATTCTGTGCTGGCGACAAAGTGCTGTCTAGCTAGACATCCCAAGTCTTCCGACGTTTTGGGAGTCTCCCACATATTGATAGCGGCTTCCTGACGCCCGCAAATTACATAAAATCTTCCGGAACCTAGAGCGAACAAGAGCACGCAAGCCAGACCGGTCTTCAAATCGCGTGTGCATCTGAGTTTAACACGCACACAACGGAGAGGGAGAGAGAGAGGAGTGGTGTGTGTGTGCGCCTGAAGCGCATCCAAGACAAAGAGAATCCTGGTCTGTTTTGCTAAATCAACTAATCAGTTTTCAGTGTAGGTGGGCTTATATCTTTTTCTCCCGAACTTAATTAATCAGTTCAGTCAGTGTATCTAGGAACAGGAGCGTCATGGCAGAGTCAGTGCTCCTCAAAAAGGAACATTTAAGACCCATTCACATCAGACTACACATAAGTGTACCCAATTGTCTCATAAGAGTAAAACATAATGATAGTCTTGCACACTGTAACAGTGACTTAACATTGCTAAAAATATGCAATATTTGCATATTACTCAGGCCTATACTAGATGGCTAGTTGCCAAGGCTACATATTTTACTATCACAATTTCTATCAATAGGCCTTCCTTATTTGGTGTACTGACTAGACATTATTGAACAAACATCTGAATTTCAGTATCTAAGTAGGTTAGGTTGGGATGTCTGCTATACATTGTTGACATTACTGTTAAAATGCACTTCCAGTATAGTGAGTATTGGCAAAACCGGTCATAATCTTTATGTTGAGGTGGTGGGGGTGTTGTCGGCAGCTGCTGAAAGTAACTAATAAAGTAACTTGTAATCTGACTTAGTTACTTTTAAAATCAAGTAATCAGTAAAGTAACTAAGTTACTTTTTAAAGGAGTAATCAGTAATCAGATTACTTTTTCAAGGTAACTGTGGCAACACTGGTAGTATGATAGCATCTGTTTTACTTGTAGTATGGCAGTATGGTAGCATTGTTTGTACTTGTAGTATTGTAGTATGGTAGCATCGGTTGTACTTTTAGTATGGCAGTATGGTAGCATTGGTTGTACTTGTAGTATTGTAGTATAGTATCATTGGTTGTACTTGTAGTATGGCAGTATGGTAGCATTGGTTGTACTTGTAGTATTGAAGAATGGTAGCATCGTTTGTACTTGTAGGCTGAAGTCTCACAGCTACATTTATATCTGATGGCAAAAGGTCCAAAAGAATCCCCTTTAACGATACAATATCTACTGGAATTGCCTTACAAATCCGCACAGATGGCTCTACGACGCTCGAGGCCTGTGATGTCCATTGTTTCAGCGATCCCCTCACCCCGAGAGCCCAGGGAACACGCCGTTCCGGGAGAACATAAAGGATTTATGATAATGGTCATGAGGCGAGGCTGAGAGCGTGGCTAGAGCATCTGTGTCTCCTGTACCGTCACGTCGCTAATTATAAAGCCGTGAGCGTCCCACGCCGCCCACTCACTGTCTTCTCGTGGCCTCATCAGTAGCCTGCGCGGAGAGGAGCGAGAGTGCAAGCGAACGAGAGCTATTAATATGTAGATGCTGTGTTGGCAGACTGCGTGTGTGGAAACGCAAGAAATGTTCGTGTGCGAGGGCCAATCAAGGGCAGCAGGATTGGTGTGCTCTTCTGCAGACACAGAGACACTTCTCTTCCGCAAATTAGAGCCGCCTCTCTCCTCTACTGCTGTTAGGTGCTGCTCATTAGCAGAGAAGTAGAGGAGATGAGGGTCTGTGTGTGTGTGTGTGTCTTTATCGAGTCAAGAAACTAAAGGTTTGTGTGTCTTTACCAAGTCGAGGAGCTGAAGGTGTGTGTGTGTGTGTGTGTGAGTGTGTGTGTGTGTGTGTGTGTGCGTGCGTGCGTGTCAGACAGCTACCTGGATCTCTTCCTGACATGGTTGAGTGATGATTCTATTCTCTAACTTTCTAGCCAGTGGTGTGTGGTAAACATTCCCTGCCTGAGATAATTAACACTGATACACTGGAGAGCTGAGGACACTGTGAAATATGTGTCACTCTGAAATACTCACTGGAACGCTCACACCTGTGTGCGCACCTGTCTGTATTATCCCAAATATGTTATTTGGTAGAGTACACACAGATATCCAAACACAATCTACAATGCACACTTAACACTCAGCTACAGCAGAATTAAACTGAAAGGCTCACACACAATCTACAGCAAAGTCCTTTTAGGCAAGTCCCTCCACTCGTGGCCATCTTGGTAACACACTTTGGGCAGTTATCAGGCAGCTATTCCTATTCAAGTGAATGGGTAGGCATACAGGAAGGGGCGGGATATGTCTAGAGCATCGTTTCCCAACCTTGGGGTCGGGACCCCATGTGGGGTTGCCTAAAATTCAAATGGGGTCGGCTGAGATATTGAGTATCTTACAATTGACCAGTATAGCACATAAAAATATATATACATTACATAAAAAAAACATGAAAACCCCAATGATATCCAAGTTCAGTATCTAATTGGATCCTATTACAATCTAGCTCTATAAAAATAAACTTAGACATTACACATGAGATCCTCATGCGTAATAATGCTTGATCAATGTTCCAAACAAAGTAGCAAAACAACCAGGCAAGCTATTCAAACAAACGAATTAGCTTGCTAGGACAACATGTTGTGAATGATTGGGGTTGGCTACGTTTTGTGACATCACAATAGGGTCACGTGCCAAAAAAGGTTGGGAACCCCTGGTGTAGAGACTACTGCCATTTGCCTTATTCACGCAGCGGCCATTGTGTAAACTAAAAGAAGGCTAATACACAGACTATATCATTAATGCATTTTCACCACCTACTGGCGAATGCATAGAACACAACAATTCCATGGTGCGTGTATCACGCAGCCTCGTTTTGGTTTACAATGGCCGCCCCGTGAATAAGGCGAATATTGGCGTTACAAACTAACCCCATGCATCTCTGTGGAGGATTCTTTGAGCGTAGTGTCTCCTCATTAGAAAGTCTTACAGAACACATTTAACTCACAGATGGGTTACGCAGGACGCACAATTGAACAGCTCCACTTGTGGAGCATAAAAATGGTTTTAGAAGACTGGTCTAATAATAATCTGTGATGTATGAAGCACTACTACATCTGGTGTAGCCAGTTCCATTGATTATACTGGAAGCCAATTGTAGCAGCATACGCTCAAAAAACCGAACGCTTCAGTGTTGTACGCAGTGTAGCCTGCCTGTTAGATACTATACATCTGATTAACTGGAATGCACACACAAACCACAATTCCCACATACTGTAACTCTTAGATATACTGTACTTCTACATGAACTGGAGGGGGGTGGGGGGGATGGTTAACAAATCCTACAATAAGCCCAGAAGGTGGCAAGCTCCTGAGCCAAACAGAAGGAGTTTTATTCATCTGATACAGCTCCACTTCCTCGAGAGCCATTGTGTGTGCAATAAGGAATTAACACCACGGGGACGTGCAAATGAGCTCTGCCATTGATTCCAGGCCGAGGGCCACCCATAAAGAAGCCCTTTGAAATTGTAATGAAGGTGTTGTTGTGAAGCGGGGAGTCAATAGTCTCCCTGCGTCTGACTCGAGGTTGCGCTGGGTGGCGTGTGTTCATGGGAGCGGGGAAATCGAGAGTGTTATAAATTACGGTGGTAAACCCTTCTTCCCCGGAGATGAAACGTGCCCCTACCCCCCGGGGGACTAAAGAGGCCCTGGCGCTGTCCGCACATCAAACGAGATCGGCCTCCGTTACGCAACCCGTTTGAGCGAGGCCTCCGTTACTCGACCCGTTTGAGCGAGGCCAAATGAAGCACCATGGGTTGTTTCCTGTTCTTTGTTCTCTGTGTGATAGACCCACTTTCTCCACTGCAGACCTTTGTTACTTATTCTCTGCTGGTTATCTGCAAAGCAATCACTCTCTTACATGATATGGCTCTAAGAGAGACAGGCAGAGACAGAGACAGAGAGGGGGTGGGGGGTGAGAGATGGAAAGAGAGAGAGAGAGAGATGTTTTTCGATCTGAGTTCCCAGTGTCTCTGAGATTACTCTGACACACTGGATTTGACTGACAGACAGGGGGCTGCTCCTGCGGGTTGAGATGGACCTCTGGAGACCGATGGGAGAGACCGTCACCTGGGCCACCAGCCCCGCGGCTCCTTCTCCAATCAGCAGGGCTTTAGCAGCGCTCAAGGTCCAGCTGATTGGTTCATTAAGGCGCTAACCAGCTGAACGAAGGGCTCTACGTGCCCTGTGTGAGAAGTGACCGCCTCCACAGCCACTGGTCCCAAAGGCTCCATTCTCCACATCAGGGTGGAGAGCCTTGCTGCACATTCACTACAAAACTAAAATCAGTTTAGTCTCAATCCAGCCATATGTGGAGTTAGTGGGGGGGCAGGGGTAGCACTGCCTATGGTAGCATATGAGTAGCTTTATGCAAATGCCCCCTCTTGTCACTGTACTGTACAGACGGGTCTGTCAGCCAGAGACCATAAACTCCTCCATTGCAAGCGCTAACTGGGTAAGACGTAAACACGGAAGTGACGTAGCCTAGTTCCCGCCTTGACGAGTGACTTGACAGACAGCAATGCGTTTGGCAGATTGAATGGCCATTTGAATTTTGCAACACAAAGAGTGTGACCAAAGTGCAATGCAATCACGGGGGGCGCTATTTCTTTTCCATTTGAATAAAATGCCTCAAAACGATGGCAAAACGTTTTGCCCAAAATAATCCAAAATCTTTTCAGGCTGGCATTGACAGTTTTGCCAAATATGTTTTTAAAATGCAATCCTACATTGCACTTTAAATATTAAATTGCAAAATGAATTGACAGTTAAATGATGAAACTGAATATTGAAAATTGAAATGCAAAATGAATTGCCATTTGAATTTTGAGACTGAAGTACCATGGCAAAATGGAATGCAATTCAATCCATGTTTATTCTATTTTTTAACCAAAATTATTGGAATTGATTTTAGGATTTCATTGTCACTTTGCAGATTAAAATACAATTTGTTGGATATTATTGCAAATTGCAATATTAAATTGCATAATGAATTGTCAATTGCATAATGTAATGTCTTTTTGAATTGCATATTGCAGATTGCATTCTCATTTGAATAAAGCTACACTGTAAAAAATGAATCCTGGTGCCAAGGAAATTACACAAAAAAAATCAAGTATGACTTAATTTCTTGAAGCAGTCGCCTTAAAAAAAATAACTATTATGTTTTCCCCCAAATAAATCAACTACATTTGCGAGAAAAATATTCAGAGAAAATGTTCCCTAAAAGAATTGTGGGAAGTTGCACAATTTCTTGCTGATAAATGTGCAGCCTTTTCCTCAAATATTTTGAACATCTGAAAAACGTCCTTCAGTTGAGATTTTGAAAAGAATGCCTCAAAGACGGACGCCATTGAAGTTCAGCATGGAATAGTAAAAGGTAAAGTATTTTGTTTCTGCTACTTGTGAAAGCTAGCATGAAAACTACTACAAATATACAATTAAGTAATGTCACATCACAGGTATATATTTTCATACCAACGTGTTTGACCTACTAGGAAATATTGGTGAAGTTAGCTTAACAGTAGCAAGGTCGCTAACGTTAGCTGTAGAAGCTAGCTGCTACTCAGATGGTTGGTAAACTAACCAGCAAGCTAACCTTAACTTCGGTAGGTTATATTATAACCTTATCAATTTGAAATGGCCAAGTTTATAATCATTTGTAATACTTGGGACACTCTAAACTGACATTAATATATTATTGGAGTCGACGACGTCTTAATCTTTTTGTAACGAATTTGAAAAGATGGTTGGAATTTTAATAGCCACTGAGGGAATAGCTAACATGCTAACGATGCTGGTTAACATTAGTTAGCCAGGACTCCACTGTTCTAAGCGATCTAGTGTGGTGTCAAATGCTTGTCTGGCACTAAGGGATCTGTTGACTGACTAATTAAAGCAGTCTGTCAACTAATTGACGTTTGATTGAACTGAACACTATTTGCTTTTAATTCGGGTTATATATATTTTGCTCGTAGCTAACGGTAGCTGAGACCACCAGGGCATTCTTTTAGGCATTTGTAGCATACACGTGGTGTAAGGTAACTGTTAGTGTTGTTGGTTAAGGTTAGGTGCATTGTCCATTCTCAGTAATAGTATTGATATTAGTTAAGTGTCTGTTGGTTTTATTTGGGTTATTTAGTGATTATGTTAAGATATTTGAACACAAACACTTCTGTTTGTCTGCAAAACATTTGGTAGCCTACATGGTAAATGATGTCAGAATGAATTTTGGAAGTCATTTGCTAGTTAAGTTAGTTGATATACTGCTGATAGTCAATTGTGGTTATTGTGTTTTATATAATTATGGATTTTGTTTGTTTTAACAGGTTTGGCAAAATGCTCATCAAAGTCCAGTACCGTGGACTAAAAAAAGTACCTCAAACTGCATCCTGGTTTTTCTTATGAAAGTTTCATTGAAGAAGGTAAGGTTTTATGTGAGCTTAGCTAATAAATTTAAAATCCATGTTTGCATGCATCTGATATCAGATCACTTGGCCAGTGGGTAAGGTAAAAAAAGATTGTGTTACCCTTTAGTTGAATTAAATTAACTCAAATTGGAAACTGAATTTCTTAAATTCTTAAAGCAACTCTTTAAGATTCCAATTTTGTGTTTTTGCAGAATTTGTGCCAGCAGGTTCTTCTACTCTAATTTCTTCAAGTGATATGGAGAGGTCCTCTTCAAACAAGGCACATCAATCTCCTGGTGCAGGAGAGAACACCTCTGCCATAGGGGATGCAGCAGAAAAGGCCAAATGGGTGAGCAAATAAAATTAAAATCTCACTAGGAGAAATCCTTGTCTGTCCTCCAAATGCGGAAGCCTGAATTTTGTATGTAAGGGACCGTTCGTTATTTATAAACGGGGTCACCGGAGGAAAATAGGGGAGGGTCATGTCTTTTTATTCTTTGTTGAGGGGAGGGTCACCTAACTTTTTTTGCCTAGGAGGGAGGGTCACCCATCTTTTGTATTAATGAAAACAGCAAAAAATCAAAGTGGCTTGTTTGATTGTTGATTTCTGTCGCCATATAACGTTCTCTTTCGTTCCATAGCTCTGTCAACATTGAACAATGAAAATAAGGGAGATTTCCCGGGTTTCTCACGCAAAATACGGAAAATGTCAACATTCGTCCCCATTAACGTTGGAAGGGTTGGAGCAACAAAGTAGCCCAACATATTCACGCCTAACAGCCTATATCCATTTGGTCAACTTTATCCAGCCCTAAAAAAGCTAAATTTAACTTTGGTTTACTTGTAGTTTACCGTGTAGCCTAACTTTAAACAGTGTGCATGCTTAACATAAACATACTTGTGCTTCATTCATCCACACATCCAGCTCCTAACGTTTTGACAAGCATTTCTACCAATTGACCTTGTTCCTGCCCATCTCTAGCTTTGCTGTCTCCATCCTTTCTGTTTTTGTTGTTTGCAAAAAAATATATAGTATTTATTGGTAACCAGCAACAAGTGCAATTTGTTATTCGCTGTCATTCTCTCTCCTGCCAACAAAAATGTGTTACGTTCCAAGTAGCAGTGCGTAATTCTGCTTCATAAAGTTGAACAAATACATTTGTTCATATAAATAGCCAGTTTATGGTCTACAGTGTAGTTGGTAAGTTATGTTAGGCCAACTTGGAATGAATATACAGGGGGAATTCTTTGTCTAGCTGAGTAGCCTGGCAGGTGCGCACGTAGGCATAGCCTACGGCCGAACACTGCAAGCGCTAATGAATCGTGCTCTCACGACAACCACGTCGTTAACTTAAATAGGCCTAGGTTAACATCACTCTGAGTTCGCATTCAAGCAAGCAAAACGATGATTTGAATACATCTGTTTCTCTGGAAGGACAAGGGGGTAACAACAGGACACAGAGACAGGCCAGAATGCAGGACTAATGTTATGAGAGTATTACAGTAATATGGGATATTCTACGGGAAAATATTAAAACGGCAAGACAGCGGGGAAAAGTTAAAATGATAAACCCGGAAAAAGTTGGCATGTTAGGTATTTTTCGGTCCCTGTGATTATTTGTGAAATTGTGCAAACGGCCTTTTCAAGTCATTTGAGAAGGAAGGAGTGTAGCTAGAGGAGTAAGTAGGCTAATGCAGTTGCAGGAAGTATGCATTTAGTTTCCATGCTTATTGTGTTTCCACAACAATGTTAGTGAGTAAATCTACTGAAATGGCCACCATCTTGGTGAAGTGTGATGTGTAAGATCAGAAAGCAGAGGTTGGTTTTAAGGCGGATACATATGTTGATATGTTTTCATAGCGCGTAAGAGCGTCGGCGGAAGACATCGACAATTGGCCGGGGAGGGTCATGTCGTTTTTGAAAATGCTGCTGGAGGGTCGTTGAAAATTATATAGTAGGCAGGGGAGGGTCATGCAACTTTTGATCGAAGCACTCAAAATCCCTCCGGCGATCCCGTTTATAAATAACGAACGGTCCCTAAGTCAATGGGAGTTATTGATTTTTTCAGCCACCAGTTTGACCTGGACTGTGGCGACATAGAGGTTGATCTATTGGCAACTCGTCTGACACATAGCTAAAGATAAATGAGTCATTCTCATTGAATTTGAAATGAAATATTTAGGGCTGTCAATCGATTAAAAAAAATAATAATTAATTACATACTCTGTGATTAATTAATCTAAATTAATCGCATATATCATTTTTGCTGTGAAAGTATTTTAAATATTTAAATTCAAATGAATCAAATGAATTTTAATCAGTTATTTTTTTCTCAAATTAATTAATCAAAATTAATCAGTTATTTTGACAGCCCTAGAAATATTCAATGAAAATCGACCGTAAACTATGCAATGTATTACCACATAATACTGTAGAAATGAGAGGTGTATAATGGCATAATAGAACTTAGAGGTGTTTAATGGCATCTTAGACACCAAGTCACCTTTGAATAGATCAAATCCTGACCCACAGAGCAGGGAGGAAGCTAAAACATTATGTTCCCCCAAAAACTCACAATTACACAACTTACAATTCAGTACATGCTAACCCTGAGCCTCTCAGAGCCCCCATCCCACACACACACACACACACACACACACACACACACACACACGCACACACACAACCCTTGCTACACCCATGCGTTGGTCTAGTGCATCTACAGAATAGGAATGAAATCAGCCATGTTGCTTTGTATTCAGAGCTTACGGGCTCAGTGATGCCCGGTGCACCAATGTGCATTATGCTCATCATTTATTCAACGGTGATGGACAATGAAGACACTTCTGCTGAGAATAGCAAGAGTGTGCCAGTTCTCCTATCTCCTCACATGTGTATGCAAGTGTGTGTACAAGCACACACACACACACCAAACACACATAGGCATACACATGCACGCACATAAGCATGCGCACACACACACATATACACACACACCAAACACACATACTGTAGGCATACACAAGCACACATACACACACACACACACACACTCTCTCTCTCTCTCTCTCACACACACACACACACTCATCACCTGGTTTTCATATTCATGTCCTCATCCACATAATGCCATTGTGCGTGACCTGTTTTTTGACAGAGATCAGCATGGTCTGATGATCATAGTCAGCATGCTTTTTATACACAACAACATCAACAACAACAACACCTGCATTTTACAACAACAGGTGATTTAGAGTGGCTAAATCATTCATCAGAACTAACCTCACCAAGATGTCACCAAGATGTCAGGCTACACTATGCTTCTCTGGGACAGTTATGTTTCATTCTCTCTCTCTCTCACACACACACACACACACACAAACACACACACACACACACACACACACACACAGGAAATATGTGAATATAAATGTAAAAACACATTCTGCCTATGAATACTGAAAAGCCCAAAGCAAACAGGTATTTAATATATTCTTTTGAAGGCTACATTTTGAGCTGAAAGCCATTTCCACTCAGAACATCTCAGACACAAGCTGACTATTGTTTTTTTTTTTTCATAGTCGTAAACAGGCACAAATCTGAAAGCCAAAGCACACTAAGAAAGGATCGCAGAGAATTTGGTTTGATAATGCATTAGGATTGCCAGTCATGTGTGAACTTTTGAATTACATGATGAAACCATTTGAACACTGCAAAACACCAGACTAGTTTTACTTGTGTTTTTAAAGAGACAACTGATGATTCATCACACAAGCGTGATGAATTGGTGAGCGCCTTTGAATGTAATGAGCAAGTAGAGAGGATCTGATCTTATCCTTTCCCCTGTCTATCTACTGTACTGTTGCTTTATTTCTGTTGCCAACATTGACACATTCCCCACTGAATGCATAGTGTCTTTTACTAAGTCTACAGTGTACATGTATTGTCCCTATATGTTATAGGGTTCCAGATCAAGGCATATATTTAGATAAGAACGGATCTCTGTGCTGTGCTGTGCTGTGTTGTGTTGTGGTGTGTTGTGGTGTGTTGTGTTGTGTTGTGTTGTGTTGTGTTGTGTTGCTGTGCTGTGTTGTGTTGTGTTGTGTTGTGTTGTGTTGTGTTGTGTTGTGCTGTGCTGTGCTGTGCTGTGCTGTGTTGTGTTGTGTTGTGTTGTGTTGTGTTGCTGTGCTGTGTTGTGTTGTGTTGTGTTGTGTTGTGTTGTGTTGCTGTGCTGTGTTGTGTTGTGTTGTGTTGTGTTGTGTTGTGCTGTGCTGTGCTGTGCTGTGTTGTGTTGTGTTGTGTTGTGTTGCTGTGCTGTGCTGTGCTGTGCTGTGTTGTGTTGTGTTGTGTTGTGTTGTGCTGTGTTGTGTTGTGCTGCATTGGATAGATGTGACTTCTGAATGAACGGAATCTACAGTATGTGGCATTACTGTAAGTGGTGCTCTCAAACTAAGATTAGCGTCCATCACCCAAGGGCACATTCAGACTAAGATCAGAGTCCATCACCAAGGGCACATTCAGATGAGAGTGTACGGCACTGCTGTACTGCACTGGATGGATGTGTCTGCATTAAGTGTGTGTGTGTGTGTGTGTGTGTTCAGATGAGAGTGTACGGCACTGCTGTGCTGTACTGCACTGGATGGATGTGTCTAAATGTAAAAAGGCAGAGCATAATGTAATGTGTGCTCCACTAGACGGACGGACACACACACACACACACACACACTCACCCTGCAGTTGCTCAGCTCCTCTGCGGACAGGATGATGGCCCCACACTTCTTCCCCGGAATACCCCTGCAATGGCAAATCAACCAGTCAGAGCCCTGCATTCACATCAGTCTGATTCCATGTGAAGTCAATTCAATTCTATTCAATTTAACTCAACTTTTTTTCTATAGGCTAGCACCACAACATAAGAATACATCTAAAGGGGGTTTACAGAGCACATCTTGAACATGAATGTTGATCCCCAGAGTGACAGGTACAAGAATAAAAAACCCTCATTCAGAGAGAGTTCATGGCGAACACACAGCAGCCTTCGCGAGACATGCTGGGGATTTGTACGGACGGTCAAATGTCAGTAGTGCTGCTTTTCCACTGGCCCAGAAAGAGAGCGTCGCAGTCGTGAAAGGCATTTCAATAATCTGTCAAATAGTCCTCAGTGGCCGCATGTTGTGAAAGGTCACACATACTAATTATGTCTTGTCACGGCGGCAGCTTGTGAAAGAGCAGAATGTTACCGATGATGCCACACAACAGCGCCTATGCGCCACATTAGGTCATCGGTCTGCCCTGATTGAAACCACTGGTGTCCACTGGGCTTCAGTAATGTTTTAAGATGAGCATTAGTAATGTAATGGCCTCCGTGATGCTTTTTACAGCTCGGTAAATTTTGATGACAGAAGCTGCGCTGAATGTTAATTAGAGGACAATAACAAAGGAGGAGGGGGACGAGGGGGGGGGGGGGGGGGGGGCGGTCAGAGTAGGTTGATGGCTGAAGTCTCGAGACACGCCAATGCTTACTGTCAAGTCTGACCGCTCAAAACAACACCAACACAAAACAAAGGTGCTCATTCTAAAAACCAGAGGCTGGTTAATCACCGCCTCGGCTATTTGATCACCGCTGAGAAAATAATGGACTTAAACACTCGGCCATGTGCTGTTGGAATACAAATTCTCCCAAACAAAAGCAGTCGGTGTAACAGATGGTGGAGTGATCTACAGGCGCCGTGTGGACAACAGGTGCTTGTGTAACAGATATGATTGGATGCCCAGGCTCTCACCCTGTTTGAACGATTTGGGATGCCCAGATAAAAAGAAAATATATTTGTGTCTGTGAGCCAATCGGATGCTGCTTAATGTGTTCATGGGTGCAGGGGCTCAACGCACATTAGTCCACTGCCATATTGTTGAGGTCAAGATCCGCTAGATCAAGATCATTGTCTTATAACGATATCTTAAGCTTTTGTCATCAGAAACAACTTCACAGTCAACAATGAGACAGGAATACACAAGCCAAGTATAAAGTCAGTCGACATAAAGGTTCAAGATACGCACTAATCCAAAGGCACACACACACACATAGGCACAGACAGACATATTTCTTGCTTCATGGATAGATTTTTGAATGCAGTTCTTTGAGCACAATAATGCCTTACAAAGAGCCTCTGAGTCTGGTACACAGCTGACTCAAAACTCAGACCACATCCATCAGATCACATCCATCAGACCACATCCATCAGACTACATGCATCAGACCACATCCATCAGACCACATGCATCAGATCACATCCATCAGACCACATCCATCTCAGCGGGGGCAGCCCCATGTTCCCACAGCCCAATGGTACCAAAGCCCTACTGTATGAAAATTCTAAGAATCTTCTTTTCACTGAAAATTAGGCCATATGTCCCCACAGCCTATGTTCCCACATTTCCTAGGGTTAGGGTCAGGGGGTTAGGTTTAGGGTCAGGGCTGATACAACATGGGGCCTAATTTTGAAAAAAAAATCTTAGAAATATGGGAACAGAGGCCTATGGGAACACAGTGCTGTGGGAATATAGGGCTGTGGGAACATAGGGCTGTGAGAACAGAGGGCTGTGGGAACATCTCTATGTGGGAACATGTTGTGGGAACATGGGGCTGTGGAAACATAGAGCTGTGGGAACATGGGGCTGTGGGAACATAGGGCTGTGGAAACATAGAGCTGTGGGAACATAGGGCTGTGGGAACATAGGGCTGTGGAAACATAGAGCTGTGGGAACATGGGGCTGTGGGAACATAGGGCTGTGGGAGCATCTCTATGTGGGAACATGTTGTGGGAACATAGGGCTGTTGGAACAGAGGATTGTGGGATCCTGGGCATGCTCCCAT
This sequence comes from Alosa sapidissima, assembly GCF_018492685.1. Classification (NCBI taxonomy): domain Eukaryota; kingdom Metazoa; phylum Chordata; class Actinopteri; order Clupeiformes; family Clupeidae; genus Alosa; species Alosa sapidissima. The sequence continues at coordinate 29,870,230 of NC_055960.1, read as the reverse complement.
CTCAGCCAAACCTGCAGCACCAGCCCACTATCTGCCCGCGGTCCCGTTCTCATTTGCTACACGGTCTGGTGTGTCAGCAGGAAGCTCTGCACCGTGCACAGACTGTCACACAAAGACACTGCGCTCACGTTGAGGATGTGTTGTGGAACTTAAGACTGCACGGGTCAAGAAACACTGGATGGTACTACACAGAGATAGCAAGAGAAAATAACACATCAGGACTAGAGAGAGCAGAAGAGACAGAAGCACAGCACACTCTCTCGGATAAGAATTCAAAAGGAAAATTCCTGTATTCAGGAGGGAAATATGAGTTTGCTTCAGCATTTGCTGTCCACCATATTTAGTTTGATACAGACATCTTCAAAGATGTTACTGTGTGGGGGTATCTGAAAAATGACAGACAGGCTGGCCAGCCCCAGCAGATAAACACGCTATCTGATTTCGGCCCTGACCGCCGCAATAGACAAGCTATCGTACATGCCTTGCAATCCATCAGCTCGTGAGTGCTTGATACAGTTTCACACAATCCTCAATTTCAGTCCATCTCCTCATTTCAGATCAAAGGTCAGACTGAACTACATCACTGATCAGAGGTCAGATCAGGAATACCGTGGATGGAGGATTATAAGGATCTTATTACAGAAAGATCACAACCTTTCTGATCCCTGCCGGTATCGTTGGTGCCGTTTGGCCACCATAAAATCACTGCTGATAGAGTTCCAGTGGGAAGACAGGTTGAAAAAAGTGATTAGGTGTTAAAAAGGTGTTTCAAAGCCAGAGATCTAAGCTGCTTGTTTGTGTGTCTTTCTGAACTATTACAAGTAGCTTTTATTCGAGAAATACAGAATCATCCTTTGACAGCAGAAAATTGCATTCAGGGTTTTTTTGTAGCCAGAAGGAAAACACTGTTTGATATGCTCATTTGTTCCAGTGCTATCCAGCTGGTCCCATGTTGCACGAGGCTTTGTTTACTGAGAGAGGAACCGCATCAGTCTGCAGCAGCAGTGACCTTTATAATTGTCATCGCATTAAGAAGCACCACCGCAAGCTTTAACTCAGAGGTTCGCAGTCATTGTTATTAATTTTCTTTTGTATGAAGTCAGAGCAGAGCTTTTAATCTGCATTAGTTGACCGTATTGATTCTACTTGAGCTTCGGGGGTCACCAGCCTGGCAAATTACCAACTGGTTCATTAATCAACTTCAGTCAACGAAAGGGGCTTCAGTTGTTCCTGCAGTGTGCCAGAGGGAGAGAGACAAGCCTCCCTAGAGAGCAGAGGGACTCATTTCCAAAGCCTCACTAAGACAAGCCGGCAAAGAGTACAGTAACGCCAGCCTTAATTGGCAGTGAATCAGTCAGGTGAAGACGTGGTTGACATTTCGGCAGGTGGTCCCAGATAACACGGACAGGCAGGTGAGATGGCTCCGCGGGGTAGTTATGGTGACGAGCCTGGCCGATCGATCCCCAGCGGGCCAGGGAGCCTTGCCATCTCAACGGGGATGCCGTAGGCATGGTGACCAGATCAATCCTGATCCTGATGCATTGACATGCACGTCAGCGGAGAGACATTCTTCGCTCTCCTGCAATCTGGAAACTTCCAGAGTTGTTTGCTCCGAGCGTTATAGATTCTACAACCTCTTTTAGTGTGACATCGATACACGGGCTCCCCGTGTTTCACCAGAACTACAGGAAGGTCAGAATGGATTCGCCTGTGTGGTGGCAGATCATTCACTCGCCATTCAGTCTTTACAAATCAGTCCTCAGTCCTCTGCAGGAGAGTGCACAGGGTGGGGAGTTGATTAGAGCTGGTGTCCTTCAATTCAGGAGCTCCACTGGGCCATCCCACAGAAGGAGATGGGTCCTTGTGTAAGGCTGGCCCGTTCATTGCCTGTTTTTAAATTTCCTCTGACTTTTAACTCAGTATCAGAGTGGCCTTTTCTGCATGCACTATGAATGGTTTGTAAAGAAAACTTTAATCAAAAGGACTATATAATTTTGCTGCTGCATCATGGAAATCGTTACTAAAAGTAAACTTAACATTTAAAATCTCATATCAGAAATCTATATCATCATTTGATATAAAATCCACATGCAAACTTACATCCTACAGCGTCATTTAAAAGAGCATTACAAATATGTATATCTATAAGCAGATATAGAGGTCCATGAAATGCAGTTATTTGAAATTCTATCCGGGTATTTGAACGCAGGCATAATCCTTTTGAATTTTGTATATATTTCTTATTTTTCTGTTTAAGCCATGCCACTCATGTGCATTACGGGGCCCTGAACTCTGAAACACATTCCCTTAAATTCCCCTTAAGCTGTTGGTGGGAGGTAGCCAACCCTTAATTATCCCTGGATCAGCTCGCAAATCTACTTCATATTCTCTTAAACTAATGAATGAGTCAGAACAAACTCAAGGGCTTTGTTTGCCTCATACTGCAGTTGTATACAGAGTGATTACAGTGAAACAGACGCTGCAGCACCAGCTGGCTCTGGCCCAGAGCTGGCCAAGGGATGGCCCGGAGGATCACATGATGCTACAGGTATTTGCGTTTGAATTGGTCAGTTCTGTTGCCGACAGGCCAACAAGTGGAAACAAAGGAGGGGAAAGTCCTATGTGTTCTGACTTTTACTGTAATGCTGCCTATCTACAGTGGGTTCTAGAGACAACAATCAGGAAAGACAAGACTATTTAAATGTCAACAATGTTTAAATGTCTAAGATAGTTAATATATTTCTCTGGTTAAAGGGACACCAGGCAACGTTTTCGTGTTAATTACTCATCTTCGTAAGTCGGTATATGGTTAAATGACTCATTACAGGGCGAATGAAGACTCTCTCGCCCGCCCCTACTGCCTGTAGGAAGAATATCCCGCTTGCAAGTTCAGTGTATCGTACCCGCCGACCGAAGCAGGATCAGTTTACATCCTGCATCCCCAGCACAGAGGCAGGCTAACGAAACGCGATTGTTGCAAACGTGTGTATAATGGAAGAGCCGGCGAAGAAGCAGCGAAAACCCTTGACGGAAGATGCAAACAAAAAGGAAAAGAGCTTCAGACCGAGCGAGGGGGAGTTTCATAGAGAAAAAGCATCAGGCTTGCCTGGTGTCCCTTTAACCCTCTATGGGACTAATTAAGGAAATTCATAAAAAAATTTTAATGACCTTTGATTTTAAGTGTATTAAGGCTTAAAATAAATTTCCTATGCTCACTTTTCCAAATTGACCTTTATTTTGGGGTATCGTCATTTATAAATGACTTTGTCCCATTAGGGTATATATTTTTTCGTGATTTCTTAAGTATGTAAAATGATCTCTGTCAAACTGCCTATCATCATTATGTTTATTGCCTTACCCTAAGTGTGTGTGTGTGTTGAGAGATGAGAGTTATTTCTCTGCCCGGTAACAGCGGCCGTCTGTTCGACTCCATAATCTATGTTAGCCTTTTTCACCGTGTTTGTTACAACACTTCCTCTTTTTCACCATGTTGGTTACATCACTTCCTCTGGCACCCCTCCATCAGTCACTGTCTAATCAGACTCGAGAGTGAGTGCCAGCGACTCCTCGACATCCACAGCGAGCGACTCACACCCCTGCCTGGCGATCGCACCTTCCCCACGACGCCTCCTCACTCCCTGCACACAACTTTCCCTAATCTCGCAAACCTCCGTGGAGATAAACCATACGCAAAAACAAACACCCACAACACACACACACGCAAGCAGAAAAAAGGAACATGATTACATATTCATTTCTCTTTTCTCCCACAGAGAGAAGTGCTAAAAAAGTAAAAGTAAAACAAACACAACAGGAAACAGAAGGGAGATCACACACTTGCGGAGCTGCCTTGAGTTTGAATCATCTGCTTGTCATCGCGCGGCTCAGAAGCTAAATTCTGGGCATCAAAGGGGGATTAAACCTTTGTGATCTGATCAGAGCCCGTGCGTGTGTGTCTGACCGCTGCTACAAGGTGAGGGGTTTGCCATGAGTAAAGTATGAAGGAGCCATAAAGCTAGAAGGTAATAAGGCAATAAGGTGACAAGGCGGCATGCCCTCCTACGATCCGGCTGGCCAGAGGTCCACTGCCTTTGTTCTGGCATTTGTACTGTAGGCAAGAGGAAGAATGTCTCTTTCTTCAGAGAAGACAAAGAGCTCTCTTACATAAAATGAGATGATCAGATATTCATCATGGACATCTGAGAGAAGCCATTCTGTCTGCAACCGAGCCTTGGAGATACAGTATGCCCTGTTTAGAGTGGCAGGAAAGTCGGTAAATCTGGCCCAAATCCTATGAGCAAAAACACACTTTGATACACCTGGTTTGGAGAACAAGTGATAGTAAAGTCTGTCAGATCTGCTCTGAAATCCTCTCTTTGCGATACTGCTCTCGGTTTCGGACGCTCTCAAACTGGATTACCTAATAGGATTTCGGGACACATTTCCCAGACTCCTCCACCACAGCAGGTGTCTAACAGATACTTTCCGGGCAGAATTTCTGGACATTTCTGCCACTTGTGCCCTCAAGACAGGAGTCACACTAGCCCAGAGTAATAATATCAATAATAGTGCAAGAAAACAAACCCTTAGCTCAGAGGGATAATGCACATAAACACACACAGATGTGTGTGCTGCCGCTTCAGAGATAACCATGCAAACGACATTCTGATGGACTGTCTTTGTTTCCTGTGGCAGTTGAGGCTTGACCGCTGCAGGCTCTAACGCCTTCAGCGCCCATGAATGGAGTCGCAAATGGACGCTAACGGAGGGCGACGGCACATCTGCAGTCTTAACGGCGGGAGCGTGCAATCTGCGGTGCGAAAAACCACGGTGGCCAACCGCGCCGGCGTGCCATTCAGCTTGGACAGACCGCGGCGTCCCATCCTGTCGGAATCATGAAAGGCCGGGGCGCGGCGACAAAACAATGCCCCCGCTGGTGAGGAGCGCACACTGCTCCGGCTTACTACCACCAGCTGACACAGGAAAGAGAGGAGCGAGGGAAAAGAAAGAGAAAAACAAAATGAATGGAGCTATTGAAGACGGAGAATAATACGCGGCCGGGGGGCCGGCAGCGGGTGGTCAGGAAAAGGCTGTTATGGTTCTGCGGATGGACAGCTGTGAACAGCTGGAGGAGAGCGACTGGTCGGGAATGCTGCGACGCTCACGGGCGGAGAGGGAAGCTCTTTATTGGATTGGAGAGGCCATAGGCTGGGCTGGTGGAAAGCATAGGGGAGCCATTGCAACTAATGAGTTGACCACCATAAGCTAATAATACAGAGATGGAAACGCTCTCTCTCACACACACAAATACGAATACAGAAACACAAACAAAGGCACATACAAAGATACTATGCACAGACACATACTCGCATACACACACAGACACACACACACACTCAGACAAACACACACACACACTCACACGCACGCACACACACAGACACTCACACGCACGCACACACACACACACCAAAAACACTCACACACACACACTACAGGCACTCTTTGACCAATTGAGAGCGGAACATTATGCAGATGGTAAGGAGCCCATTCCTGTGGAGATGAGCTACTGAGTAAGTATGATGCATGTGATGAGTGAGGCCAGGTTGCACACACACACACACAGAGCGGGGTGAAAGGGTCAGACATCTCAACGCAGAGGACCTTCGTGGGCACACCGTGAAGCACTGCAGCAGCCACACACACAACACACACACACCCAACAATAGACTTTATTGAATGGCGCTGACATAAATAGAGATGAATCATCATCTACATGGCGGTGGGTAAGGGGTTCGGCAGTGGTGTGCAGACAGACACACACACACTGGTTGGTGTGCAGGGTTGATATGCAGGGGTGGTGTACACGGTGGTGTGCAGGGTTGATGTGCAGGGGTGGTGTGCAGGGTGGTGTGCAGGGGTGGTGTACACGGTGGTGTGCAGGGTTGATGTGCAGGGGTGGTGTGCAGGGTTGATATGCAGGGGTGGTGTACACGGTGGTGTGCAGGGTTGATGTGCAGGGTTGATATGCAGGGGTGGTGTACACGGTGGTGTGCAGGGTTGATATGCAGGGGTGGTGTACACGGTGGTGTTGAGGGGTGGTGTGCAGGGTTGATATGCAGGGGTGGTGTACACGGTGGTGTTGAGGGGTGGTGTTCAGGGTGTGCAGGGGTGGTGTAGACGGTGGTGTTGAGGGGTGGTGTAGACGGTGGTGTTCGAAAGCGGAGTGCACCACACTCATGCCGGCGCCTACGTGCTTAGGCCTCAACACTGTGGGAAATGACACCAATTCTGTCTTGGTAGAAATGCCAATCTGGCAAACATGCCAGCTGATCTAAGAGCACATCAGCATGATATTACCCTGCGCTGCTGTCGGGATGGACACCTATACTCTATGTGACGATACCGTGTCTGATCTAATGGACACCTACTCTATGTGATGATACCGTGTCTTTGATCTAATGGACACCTACTCTACTGTATGTGATGATACCGTGTCTGTGATCTGGTTTCTTGATGATGACTAGTCCTGCTGATGGTCATCACTATGACTAATGACAAACAACTGTTACATGATACGCACAACTCAAAAATGGGTTTAGCAGAAGACAGCAGAATAACATCATGTGAGGAAAGGATAGGAGTTCTCTGAGTGGTTCAGTTTTGTTATCAAGACAGACCTCTTGTTATCCAACCTATCTAAGTATATTACTCAAATATACAGTATGTACATTCCCCATAAACAACCCACACACAGAGTGATTGCTATCACTAGATTAATTTGGTCATTTTCTTATTTGCCATTAGTTTAGTACTGTTTTGAGGGCAAACAGCCCTTAATCTAATAAAAGGGTAGATTTCATAGAGGCCTATCAAATGGGGCAATTATCACATACCCTATTGTTTGCACCCAGATGGAAATCATTATTTGCAAGCCCATAATTTCACAGTTATGTATCATCAGATTTGCATGGCCACGCATTGGAGCAAACATGATTTGATGACGCGGCACATGTAATGAGATGCAATAACCGTGCTGCCTTCCATCGATGTGGTCATAATGACTTGGCTACCTGTCTGCAATCCATCTTCCCTGACAGACAAGAAATATGCAGGATCCAATTGAACACGGCTTCTGAAGCACTAGTTGAAAAAAAAGAAAAAACAAAACAAGAGCTAGAATTAGCCTGTTATTGCAAACTCTCTTGACGTAGATTAATGGAGACAATATGCTTTTTGCCCTCCAGAACAATAAAACAGAAGAATATATTTTCAGAGGGAGGATTTGTCATAGAGCAAATCAGAAATCCAATTTGCCCCAGTGTTGTGGAACTGTTTGAGGATTTGATGTTTGAATGAACATAATGTTTTGGTGTCGTGTCATCGTTGTGTCATTATTTTATCCTCCAGGGAGATTAAGAATCACATACAGCCTGCCAACAGCGATCAGATAGAGTCATTAAGAGGAGCAAAAACCGCATCAATCTTTCACCAAATATACAAACTACTTTGTCAGAGTGACAAACAGCACCCTTCACAGTCTAAGTGTAGATATGACATTGTGTGTTTCACTCCTGCGGTCAGTTTAAGTGCAGACATGACATTGTGTGTCTCACTCCTGCGGTCAGTGTAAGTGCAGATACTAAGTCCATGACATTATGTGTCTCACTCCTGCGGACTAACTTCAATTTCTCTGAGTGAGAGCATGTTTGGCCCTGCCCATCCGAAGGTCATTCGTAAAGCCATGGCTAATGCTTCTCTAAAGAAAGTGGATGGGACCGACTAGTCATTAGCCTACTCTGATGGGAGGTATGAGGTGTTGAGAAGCGCCGCTTGTCTTTCCTCATTAGCGTTTCCAATCCCCTCTCTCCTCCCTTGTTACGGATCGCCTGCGCTAGAAGCCCATCAAATCCCCTCCATTACCATTGAGAACGGCAGCATCGACATGGGTGAGTCTGGAGCAGAGAGGCCAATGTGGTGGCAGGGACGGTGTGTGTGTGTGTGTGTGTGTGTGTGTGTGTCCCACTGGACCGCTGAACAGACAGTGGAACTGCTTTCAAAATTCATATTAAGGAAATGCTTCTTCACACAGGAACAAGAGAGTAAGAAGCTTTAGAACAGTCATTAGTGGAGTCAGAGGGGAGTGTGAGTGTGTGCATGTATGTGTGTGTGTGTGTGTGTGCATGTGTGTGTGTGTGTATGAGCTGCGTAGGAGTGCAGCTCTACTTTATTGGCTGTAGCAGTGGGAACAGAGGGATTAATGAGATGATGCTGAATTAGCAGCACAGCCAGGATTCACTTTAAAGAATCTCTCAGAAGAAAGACAAAAACAATCTCTCAGCAACCCCCTCTCCTCTCTCATCCTCCCCTCCCTCCATCCTGCCCGCTGTTTCGCACCACAGAGCCAGTCAGAGGAATGAAAAAGTAACAGATGAAAGACAGAATAAGAGAACAAGAAAAGAAGGCAAAGTGCCCGTGGAGAGTAGCCAATTAACCCCTGGCCTCCTGATTGGGTTTGTGAGTTTGTTCTTCCCCTCTCGGAAGCTCTCGAGATCTTCAGAGGCGAACGCTGATTGCTGATGACTCTCTTTAATGAGGGGTCGCGACCTCGCCAGCCACCAGATTGACACAGAGGGGTCGCTGAGATGCCAAAGAGGAGGATCCGAGGCGCAGGACAAGACGACAGCCTGACGTCTGCCCACATCCAGAGCCCCATCTGATTACAGCAAAATACAGAGCCAGCCGCCACTAGTATGGTCCGGTCAAGGCACCACTACTGTACTTATTGGTGTAATAAAACTCAAGACAGATATTGCCCTGGAAACAGCTCCCTACTGCAATGCAGGGGAATACAGTGCAATTAGATCCTACTTGTGTGCAATGCAGTAAACACACAGGATGGTCTCGGTGAGATTTGCTTGCTCAATTAAATCAAGTTGCTACAACAAAGTCAGAGCCCCAGGGGGACCTCCTCTTCCTCATTTATTTCATCGGATTACCTGATCCTCGAGAGCGCTGCGCTTGAATCAAATAAAAGTGATACTTCGTCTTCAACATCAGCAAGACTTTGTGGGTTGCCAAGAGCACTGCGTCAGCTGCAGAGAAACATTCTAAAGGATGGGACCATATGAGGAAGTCTACATGGCATCAGACGTCATGTATTAAATGTCTCTATACCCAATACTATAACCAATAATAGTGAGCGAGATGATTTTTTGAAAGCCCAGGGTAACTTTAAAAGAAACCATTTCAGCTCCATGACACTCTATACATTATTCAAATAAAGTATATTTAAAACTGCTCGTGTCCTCAGGAGACATACACTATGCCATCTGTCTAACTGACTAGAAGCTGTAGATCTTTCTATAGTAATGGGGCGATTGGCTATTATCGCTTCTTGACAGACCTGGTCAAACTCTGACCATGGATACTAGCCTGCTGTATAGTAATACTCATACTAGCCTGCTGTATAGTAATACTTGCCTGCTGTATAGTAATACTCATACTAGCCTGCTGTATAGTAATACTCATACTAGCCTGCTGTATAGTAATCCTAGCCTGCTGTATAATACCCATACTAGCCTGCTGTATAGTAATTCTAGCCTGCTGTATAGTAATACTCATACTAGCCTGCTGTATAGTAATACTAGCCTGCTGTATAGTAATACTCATACTAGCCTGCTGTATAGTGATACCAGAGCCCGTTTACGGAGAGCCGGATCACTCCCTATTAACTCCATTGTACCGGCAATCTGCTGCAGTTCCGCTAGGGGCGATCACGATCCCCAATGAACGAGTACTTACGTCTTTCGATTTCTTACAGGTTGGGTCTTTGTTGCCCACAACACACTAGCTTTCTGCTAATGAATGACGTCATTGACACATTTGAAAGGCTTTTTAGAACAAATAAGTGACTCAAGAAATATAATACTTAGAGGTGTGTATTTTCTCTGCCCCCTCTTTTGCATGCAACATTCAAATTTCTGGGCAAAACATTATATCCCGAGAAAAGTGGATAGACCTCCATTCATTCTGCACTTATTCGTGAGCGCCCTCATGTGGAACCAGAACAGGAACTGCAACCAGTTCAGAAACCGGAAGTTTCCCGAGAGTGGCGGTTCTCTAACCTGACTCTCGCCAGATGAATTTCGTTCCGCCTAGCTCCACTCATCTATCTGGGATCAATCCATTGAAGTGTTGCTTCAGAAGGCTGGGCCTAATCAAAAAATGCTTGCATATGATTGGATAAGCCACTTGTCCGTCATCTACTGACGTGCTACTTCAACCACTCACATCGAAGCCAACCCGTGACGCTGATAACAGTCTCACAGTCGCTTCTACGCTATGTCACATCTATGAAACTCCCGCCCTGCGTCCTGATTGGCTCTACCATACAATCTCGTGCTGAAATCACTCGGAAGGATGGAGGAAGAGGAATGGACGGAAATCACTCGGAAGGACGGAATGGAAGAAGTCCCAGATGGATGTGAGTGAAGCTAGGCGGAGCTAAGCGGAACGAAATTCATCTGGCGAGAGTCAGGTTAGCGGTTCTCCCCTTATTAGACATTCTCTGGTGATACTAGCCTGCTGTATAGTAATACTCATACTAGCCTGCTGTATAGTAATACTAGCCTGCTGTATAGTAATACTCATACTAGCCTGCTGTATAATAATGCTCATACTAGCCTGCTGTATAGTAATACTCATACTTGCCTGCTGTATAGTAATACTCATACTAGCCTACTGTATAGTAATACTCATACTAGCCTGCTGTATAGTAATACTAGCCTGCCATATAGTAATACTAGCCTACTGTATAGTAATACTCAGTAAGCATTGACTATAGGCAAAAAGAAAAGTCGACACCACACACACAGACAGATAGACAGACAGAGACACAGACATACACACACACACACGCGCCCCAGTAAAAAGCTATTACAACGAATTGTATCCCACATCTCTAACACCATAAATCTGCTTCAATTATCAGACACTGAATGCCATCTCCTAGTTAAGAAATCCACTTGTGCAAAATAAAAAAAGAACCAAAGCGTTTTCATCATCATCTTATTTATGGGCCAGTTAGAGTGTCAAACCCAGGAGAGTAGTTATGCAACAGAGGAGTTTAAATAACACAAGAAAGCTTCTAAAACAGATAACACTAAAAGCTCTTGCACTTTTATTACATCAATTCCTGAAATATTACAGCAACGAGGAAGAGTGAAGAAGGAAAAGAGACCAGGGAAGGAAGGGATGAGAACACAACAGACACTGCACTCACAAGGTAACTCGTGTTAATCCTGTGAGAAAAAGGAGACACTACCCAGATAGCAATTTCCTTTGGGCCGGATCCGCATAAAAGCCTTTAGATTCACCTGTAGCGGACATACGGTATCTGACTGTGGGCCAGGTCTACTCCCGATACAGGTTTCAGCTCTGCTAGCAATGCTGTTTTATCACTGGTTTACAGATTTGTCCCAGGTCCAATTTCCGCAACTCAACTGGAAGTCAGGAGATGCTTTTAAAATACAAAACACTGATTTGGCCCAAACCTGTGATACGGATATGAGCCGAAGGACCATTTTTTCACAGCAGACCCAGGTGGTAATGATATTAATTAAGGTGCTGATTCTAAATTGACTGTCCTTTCCCTACTTCATTGTCAACTGGCTGCTAAAGAAAATAAAAAGGTATTTTGGAATGGCACAAATTTAGAAACCATGGGGGTGCACTATGTTCCCATGGCCACTTCATTTCTACAGTAAGGCTGGAAAAGAAGATATAGTTGGCTCAATATTGATCATATGTTCGTTTCATTATTTTTATTATTACCTAGCAGTGGTAAAAGTAGTCAATTGTTGTTTGTGTCAGATCTAACAATGCTATGAAACAACCCCATATTTGCCACGCATGCAAAAGTCCAAGCAGTAATGTTAATCAAGGATCTTTGGTTTGCTCACTATCAATCTTTTGACATGATTTGCCAGCCTGAGGTTGGACTAGGACAGCCCAACTTTTCAAGGTAGTATCTGCTTTTTATCTCTGTTGGTTTATTCAGAGACAACAACAAGCAACCGAGCGATTGATAACTTTACTATTATTTTCCAGCAACAACAACTAGCTTAACTTAAGCAAAACAGCTATCACAATAACTATTTTGGAAAAAAACAGTGATAACGCTAACAGGATCACTGATGATAAAAAACGAGTGTAATTGTGACTTGCAAAAAGGAATAAATGTGGAATTAACACAACTTAAACTTTGTCTGGGATTGCACTTCTACAGCCAGGTTGTTGAATAAAAAAAATAATAAGACACTTATGTGTAAAGTTCTTTTTACCCCCCTTGTGTTTGTAGCCTAGCTTATGTTTATCAGTTGAGCTGTTGGGAAAACGTTACGAACTTTATCCTGGGTGAACCTATAACGAACCTGTTAGCAAATGTGTAGCAAACAGATTTTTCAGGATAATTAGCCCTAATTACCAATCACATTTCACATGTCAAATAAAGCCGGCTGATGTCTGATAAACGGGTCCGTACCACACACGCGGACCCGTATTGCATATGATAAACAGATCTGGAACACGTCAGTAACACAGACTACCATACGGAACTGGGCCAGTCTTAGCCCTTATTGGTACCAGATCCGTCAAACGGATCCAGACCAATTTTGGACCGATGTGCGTTTGGACGCCGGATCAGAGGGTTATTTCACAAAACCTAGATAAGGGATTAAGTTGGGATTTTTAGGTTATCCTGGATGAATTTAGCCTTGACTTGGTTTCACAAAAGAGATGGGACATAAGTTACCATGGGGATTTATTCTCTGCACCTAGCCTGGTCCCGACCAGGCTAACGGCCAAGCTAAGTTAATTCTAATGGTAATTATGTTGTCTTATTGGTTCAGCTAGCTGTCATTCACATCAGACCTCCGTGCTCATTTTTAAGGAGCTTTATTCCATTTATAAACTATTTGCTAAATGTATTTACAAAACAAAACAGATATTCTGCCTACTACCATATAGTTATTATTTTAATTGTGATAACCTGTACTTATTGTTTGCTTATTTTGATAGACGTTTGATGAATAGCCTACTGTAGTTGATTGGAAGTGGAGGGGCAAGTTCTCGAAGGTATTTTCAACTATAATATTAGGTAGCCTATATCATACTATGTGCATCTTTGCAGTGGCAAGCGCTTTCTTAATGACGTTGCGTGCCGAGACAAGGAAGAACTCGTGGGTGTATACGTAAATTTGCAATTCAGTTGGTCTACCACGCCTACTCTTGCTGTTTTACAGAAGTAGCCATGATTCCCCATTCCAAAAAGGACAACTTTACTTCATTGTTAGTCTATATCAAAAGCGGTGGTTCACTTTGTGTGAATGACGCTATTTTCCGCATCTTTTTTATTCCAGCCGTGGGCACTTTGGAGCAGAAACGAGAACGCGCACACATCCTGAATTACTTACACCTGGCTTGACATAGTCGCTCCTACTCATCCTGGATTGGCATTAGTGAAACGAGTTGAGCTAGGATGACCAGACAACGCTATGTCAAACCTCGCTTTATCACTTATCTTGGATGTCTTAATTCTGCCTTTGTGAAATACCCCTCGGGTCCATTATGCAGATCCGTGCCGGACGTTGTGGTACAGTAGGTGTGGCCCAGTTCCGTCCCAGTGTATGTTTGCTATCTGGGTACACTCACAAGGTAACTCATGTAGTGTGCTCTTGTTCACCCTACCTGCCCGGCGCTATGTTAATAAGGACTCAAATAACAATGCTTGAGACAAATAATGACTGTATGTTATACAGATGACTACAACTCCCCGAAGCCCTTGCATGCTGCTAGGAATCTGTATTAGTGTACTGATGGACAGGTGGTTTTGCCTGCAGCAGATAAATCTTTGTGTGTAAACCTTAGTCTGGTGTTTGGCTTAGGAAGATGGGTTAGATTTGTAAATAAATGGCTCCACTAATCACACCTGCGTTTAAATGAGCCTTGGTCAATCCACATTATGATTACGAGGGGGGCTCCATCGATCCCCTTAAGGCCTCTGGAGGCAAGCGATTCAGAACGTAATCATCACCTGGAATCAGAGGAAGATGAGGGGATCAGAGAGTCGACTGTGACCAAGACCAAACTCACCAGGAGACACCAGGAGATTTACTTGGCCAAAACTGTTCATTAATAAACATGCACTCCTTATTTTCCAAGCACATCTTGTCTCCACCGACCGACCGACCGACAGACACACACTCACACTCTGCCGACAGATGGATGGAACTCGGCGTGCAGGCTGGGTACTGCGTGAAGCCATGAGCGCTGTGAGGATTGAAGAGAAGGATAAATTGCTCGTATGAAATGAGATATTTCACTTTAACTGCTGCAATGGCAGTGCAGTGCGTAAAGGCACAAAGGCCCTGCTGAGGAGACGTAACCACGACGACTCTTTCATCACTACTCTTTCATCCCTCTCTCTCTTCATCATTCCTCTTTCATCCCCCTCTCTCTCTCTCCATCTCTTCTCTTCTCTCAGTTCATGTCCTTCCCTTTTATGGGAGACAGTGAGTGATTTTTTTTAAAGGAAGAGCTGGAACAATGCGGATCAGTTTCAACTCAGACACATTTTTAAACGACTCATTAAAAGCCAGCCTCCCACTGCTACTAATTATCAAAATCTTCTGTAAACGGGATATGGGAAATAACTGCAGCAAGGTGACTTTTCTGATGCCTTCATACTTGGTTAGTGAACTTAGATTCCTGATTGGCTAGCCAAACCTGAGAATCGCCATTGGCTATTCAACAGGAAGTGCCAGAACAGTCTCAAGAGTATTTGTACTTGCAGAAAATGTACTTGTGCGAGCAGCAGAGATTCGTAATGGCAGAATAGCTTTGTAATTGAAAGACAGCAACTGTGGAAGGTTTAGTGCCTGTGGAATATATTTGTAAGTGAAGGACATATGAGCAATACTTAAAATTGTTTGTGTTATTTTTTTGTTAAATCACAAGTCAGTTTTACAGTTTCATCCTGACACACACACACACACAATACATATGAGACACTTCTCATCCCTAGATGGTGCAAAAGTCTGTGCACTTGCAGAAAAGATTTGTAACTGTAGAACCTTTTGTGCATAGAATATTGATTTGTAATTGTAGAATATTTTTGTAATGGTAAAATATAAACTGTAGGATGATTTGTAGCTGTAAAACCGATCCGTACCTGTAGAATAGATTTGTAAGTGTAGGGCATAAAATATTATTTGTAATTTTGACAATTACAGATCATTTTTATGGATTTGGCAGACGCCAGATTTTTACAGTTACAAATAATTTCTACAGTTTCAAAACTTAATACAAACGTACAAAACATTCAAGTCTAATATTCTTACTTATTCTTTCACTAATATTCTTATTCTTACTTATTCTTCCACTAATATTCTTATTCTTCCATACTGATCCTATAAGTGACCTGGTCAGTCTGATGGCTGTACAAGTCCTGATCCTATAAGCCAAGTGCTGTCCCATCCCCTGGGTGTTGCAGGCCGTCCAGCTGCCTCTAAATTGCTGTGAACCTGCAGGACTGCTGCTGCTGCTGCTGCTGTGTGTGTGTGTTTGTGTGAACCTGCAGGACTGCTGCTGCCATCTCCATCGACTGAGGAGTAAATCAGCACCATAAGCCCCCTCCCTCAGGAGACACGGTCCAGTCAGCACACCTGCATTTATGAGACACAGGAGTGTGTGTATGTGAGTGTGTTTGTGGGATGCGTGTGTGTGTGTGTGTGTTTGTGGAATGTGTGTGTGTGGAGGGTGTGGGTGGGCATGGGGGTGATAGGGGGTAATGATCTTTGAGGAACCTCCTGGTGGTGAATGTTTTTTTTTACAGTGCCATGAAGCAAAAGAGAAACAGGAACAAGCTGGAAAACAACCAGCCATTTATCAAGAGAGAGAGAGAAAGAGAGAGAGATGCGGACATACAGTATGGACAAAAGAAAAGAGAGTTCCAGCGGCAGCAATTACCCTCTCCTCCATTCATCTTGCACTACAGAGCCATTTCTCCATCTCTCTCCCTCTCCCCCTCCATCTCACCCTTTCTCTCCATCCTTCATCTTTTTCCTCCCTCTATCCTCCACCGTTTCGCCCTCTTTTTAGAAGCCCTATACTGTATCTCACTGGTTTGTGTGTGTGTGTGTGTGTGTGTGTGTGCGTGCGTGCGTGCGTGCGTGTGTGTGTGTGTGTGCGTGCGTGTGCTTTTTTAGAAGCCCCATATCTCACTCATTTGAAGAGTTTGTTTTCCTCTTTTTTTTTTTTATCCCACCCCCCTCCCCCCCCCCCACAATGGAGGACTATTTTTTCTTTTTCTTTTCTCTGTCTCTTTTTTTCTTACTTGTTTTCCTCTCTTTACTGTGTCTTAATGTCTGCCTCCTCTGCTTACTTTCTCTTCCATCCTCTACAGAGCTATTTGTCCTTCCTTTCTCTCTGCCTCCATGTCTCTCCCTCCACCTCCCTCTTCCCTCTCTCTCTCCCTCTGCCTCCCTCTCTCCCTCCACCTCCCTGCTCTCTCTCTCTCTGACTTCCTCTCTCTCCCTCTTTCCCTCTCTCCTCTTTACCACCCCTTCCTCCCCCTCCCCGCTGTGGGGAGCGTCTCTCTGCTCTGCTCTGCTCTGCTCTTTGAGTGATGGAACTCATATTTTTCATTTAGTTACCGGCAGCAGCGGCTCCCTTTGGCCTAACAGGACTCCTGTGGGGCTGCAAGGAGAATGGAATGGATGACAGTAGAACACAAGAGTGTGTGTGTGTGTGTGTCTGTCTGTGTTTATGTGTGTGTCTGTGTATGTTTGTGTGTGTACGAGAGCGAGAGTGAAGCCTTCATCAAGTCTGAAGCGGAACACTTTGGCTGCACTCCACTGTTTTAGATTAAGAATTTATTTAGATTAAGTGTTAGTATAATTTGTATTTTTGTATATTTAGTATATTCTTTATCTTCTACTGTCCTTATTGCTTAGTTGTGTTTTTATATTATATACTTTTAATTACTTTTTCTGCTGTTAGTGAATGTGTGTGTGTTGTCTTTATGCTACTGAGACCTTGAATTTTCCCTGGGGATCAATAAAGTATCTATCTATCTATCTATCTATCTATCTATCTATTTATCTATCTATCCGTTCCTGAGGCAAATGAGCAGCTATGATTGTGTGTGTGTGTGTGTGCGTGTCTGTGTGTCTGTTAGTGTGTCTATGTGTGTGTGTGTGTCTACAGTATGTGTGTGTGTGCGTGTATCTGTGTGTGTGTGTGTACATGCGTGTGTATGTGTGTGCATTGAGAGCTCTTTCTGCTGCTGGACTACCAGGAGGTCCCTCTAAAACAGTTTCTAAAATAAAGTAAAATGATGGATGTTTAGCGGAGGCTTTTATCCAAAGCAACACGGACTCGCAACGGCTGAAGCAGGACCGGAGAAGGAGGGTGGTCAGTGTGGTCAGTAGCAAGTGGCAATCTACATCTATGGAAAAGGATCATCTGAAAACCTTATCTTCAGCACACACACACACACACACTTCAGCACACAAATCAGTGGCTGCCTGTCAACTGTACACAAATATATTTGGCACGACAATCAGCACAATCTTCCTGGGCCGGGCGGCCGTAGCACTCAGAGGCTGCTCCGGGAGACCTGAGAGGGGGATCTGTCACCGAACAAAATGTCACTTCCACCCACAGCTAAAAATACGGCTGAAAATACGGCCCTTATCGACACCAAATGTCAACACGGGAGAGGGAAGAGGACCCGCTTGCTCGCCTGCGAGACGCTCGGCAGGGACTCATTATACCCTCCCACTAGTCCACCCGCCCTCGCGTTTGGGCACACATCTGCATATTCGAGATATACTGTAGACACAGGCCAGGGGTGGGCACTGCCTTATCTACGCACACGGGGAGGGTTTTTAATGCAACTGCTGGTCACCATACCAACAGGAGTGTCATTCGCCAAGGCAGGCACTGAATGAGCGAGAGGTCTTCAATGAGAGATAGGAGAGCAGGAGAGAGAGAGAGAGAGAGGGAAAAAAGAAAAGAAGGTCGAGGGAGAGAGACACAAAGAGTGAGAGAAAGGGAGAAAAGTTAAGAGAAAGAGAATGATAGAATGAGAGAGAGAGCTAAATAAAGCACTTGTTAACTGTCAAATGGGAAATAAAACCTTAGACGGGGAGGTGCAGGTGGATGAAACACAGGTGACTAAAAGCCTGTGTGTGTGTGTGTGTGAGCATATGAGTGGCACAGCTGAGAATAGAGCCCTTTGTCTCGTCCTTCAGCTCGCGACATGTCTGTCAGCGTGTCAGAGTCTGTCTATTTCAGGAGCTGGAGAATCAGCCACCTTACAGCAGCAATCAATACAGTTAGGGCATCTTCAGAGTAAAGAGCTTTCAGGAAGAGCGCAGCCCAAGACCACATGCAGTATGGGTTAGAGCAGGGGTATCAAACTCATATTAGGTAGTGGGCAGGATTTGTTGGAATGAGACCTCGTTGGGGGCCGTCACTTTTTTTAAATATTTTTTTTTTGTTTTTATTGGGGGCCAAGCAGCGAAGCTGCGAAGGCACCCATTGAGTTACTAGCTTTTCCTATTGTTACACTTCCGCCATTGGAGTCTATGGCAGCCCATAGAACGCCTGGCTAAAAAGTGCAGATTTTTTGGCAGAAAGTTTCGGGACACTCCACTGACCAGTCACACTCATTTACGGACCACTAAACCCAGCCATCTAGCGCCACCAACAGGTCAAAATCTGGCCGAAAATTGAACCGCTGGGTCTAAAGTTATGAAATTTGGCACACTGATTCAGCACTGTCCCATGATCACTCTCACCAAATTCCAGAACTCTATGCCCAACACTCTAGCGCCACCAATGGGTCGAACCTGGATTGCATTCACGCATGTGACCATTGAACGGTGCGTCCGATTTTCACATATCAGGCACCGTTGGAATCCCTGGACCGACCTAAGTTCAATGACCCCTATTTCGTCACTTTCCGCCATATTGGACCTCCGCCATATTGGATTTAGTCCAAACTCTACGAAAAGTTTCAGTGGTCAGAAATTTCATCCGATTTTCATGGAACTTGGGGGAGATGATCTTCTGCCAGAGCCGCACAAACGATCCTTGCCAGATTTTTCAATTTCATTTTTGTTTGCCAATGACAGCCAATCATATACGGCGACGAAGCCGCCAAACAGGAAGTGGACTAACATCTCCGTGACGCTTTGAGTTAACATAACTAAACTCGATACCATTAGTCAGGACACTGTCCCAATCACTCACGGCAATTTTCATGCATATACATTGAACACTCTAGCGCCACCACCAGTTCAATGCTGGACATGTGTTCATGCACTTGATCCTTGACTCTTTTGTCTGATTTTCACAATTCAGGTAGCGTCTGAATCTATGGACCATCCTGAGTTCATCGACCCCTATCCCGTCACTTTCCGCCATATTGGATTTAGTCCAAACTCTACGAAAAGTTTCAACGGTTACAAATTTCATCCGATTTTCACAGAACTTGGCGGAGATGATCTTCAGACCGAGCCACACAAACGATACTTGTCAGATTTTTGAATTTCAAGTTTATTTGCCTGTGACAGCCAATCACACATGGCGACGATGCCGACTAACAGGAAGTGGGCTAACATCTTGGCTACGCTTTAATGTATGAAGTCCAAACTTGGTACAGGGACTTGGTATCTGATTGTGAGGACGCACTAGGAAATTGGCATCATTTGGCCTCTATAGAGGGCGCTGCAAAACAGGAAGTGAGCTTGTATCTCAGCAATGTAATCAGCAATTGCTGATTGTGAGAATGCACAAGGACATTGGTGTAATTTGCGCCTCTAGGGGCACTATAACAAAGTAAATGAGCTTAGTTCAAACTTGTTGTGAGTGCTTGCTCATGCCATGGCAACTCCATTCCTGCTATAGCACATAGTGAATGTGTGTGTGTATTAAGCATAGTATAAGTATATATACTTTTTTGATCCCGTGAGGGAAATTTGGTCTCTGCATTTAACCCAATCGGTGAATTAGTGAAACACACACTAATGAGGTGAAGCACACACTAATCCCGGCGCAGTTAGCTGTCTGCTACAACAGCGGCACTCGGGGAGGGGTTGTGCAAGCAGTGAGGGCTTAGGTGCCTTGTTCAAGGGCACTTCAGCCACGGCCCACTGGTCGGGGCTCGAACCGGCTACCCTCCGGTTACAAGTCCAGAGTGCTAACCAGTGGGCCACGGCTGACCTGTGTGTATGTCTGTATGCTACTGTGACCTTGAATTTCCCCTAGGGATCAATAAAGTATCTATCTATCTATCTGTCATGGTCATTATCATTTTTCTGCATAAGTATCAGAGTGTTATTTGATGATATCACTTATGAACAAACAAGTACATGTACAAATAATGTACTGCTGTCATATTCTGCTCTCTCTCTTGAAATGCCCGAGTTCCATGTTAGTGTTTCCACTTCTTCCTTCCTGGGCATGGGTAGTGCTAGATTTAATCAATGTATCATGTCATAGAGATATTGCTTATTACACATTGTTGAAGACAACTGGATGTGAATATCTTTTTTTTTTATTTTTCCCTTCCTACCTAAAAACATCTGGGGGGCCGTATGAAACCTGCTGGCGGGCTTGATCTGGCCCCCGGGCCTTATATTTGACACCCCTTTCAGCCCAAGGACCACATGCAGTATGGGTTAGAGGCTTTCAGCCCAAGACCACATGCAGTATGGGTTAGAGGCTTTCAGCCCAAGACCACATGCAGTATGGGTTAGAGGCTTTCAGCCCAAGACCACATGCAGTATGGCTTACAGTCTTTCAACCCAAGATCACATGCAGAATGGGTTAGAGGCTTTCAGCCCAAGACCACATGCAGTATGGGTTAGAGTCTTTCAGCCCAAGACCACATGCAGTATGGGTTAGTCTTTCAGCCCAAGACCACATGCAGTATGGGTTAGAGTCTTTCAGACATGAGAGACAAATGAGAGACAAGTCTTTGAAGTGCGTCATATGCGTCATACCAGAAGTGTGATTCTGAAAGTGCCCATTCCATCATACTGTCTATATTTATTTTTATAATTTATATTAAATAATCGATTGCAGGGTTGGGTAGTAACGGATTACATGTAATCTGGATTACGTAATCAGATTACAAAAATCAAGTAACTATAATCAGCCCAGATTACAATAATCAGATTACAGTTACATTGTTGGGGATTACCTGATTACATTTTATCATGCAAACAATGCAACTTTTTTATGATAGCCTAGCTATCTTTTAATTTGACAAGCTTCGGGCTTGCCGGTTCGATCCCCGACCAGTAGAGAAAATGTGGGCAGGGGAAGTGGTTGAACACTGCTCTCCCATGCCCACATCCACGGCTTAAGTGCCCTTGAGTAAGGCACCTAACCCCTCACTGATCCCCGAGCGCTGCTGTAGCAGACAGCTCACTGCTCCGGGTTGGTGTGTGCTTCACCTCACTGTCTGCTCTGTGTGCTTCACTAATTCACAGATTGGGAGACCAAATTTCCCTCACAGGATCAAAAGAGTATCTATACTTACTTACTAACTTATTTACTATTGGGGTAGATCTCTCGGCACACTGCCTGATCTTTTCCTCCTAATCTTAATGTAGCCTCTTGTTTTAGTGTTACCGTTTACTTTGAGAAAGTCACCTGGTCCCCCTGGTTGAAAAACATTCCAAAGGAATAATTTCCTCACACCCACACTTGAAACGGACATGGTGTCATTCAATCTCAGGCTTGTCCCTGGGTCAAAAAAATCCAGCGAAAGCTAAATTCATTGTCCAGGTGTGCCCTTATAAAGGATAAGCTGAGTTGTGCATGTTTGGAGAATAGTGATCCATGATCTCATCCATGATGACTAAGTGATCAATTTTGGGATGGGGTGACAATTTCAACCACCAAAACACCACCCCCAAAGTGGAGAATAGCTATAGAAATGTATTAGTTTTGGGTGTTTTTCAGACAATGGGACCTGGTGACCTCAAAGTAAATGGTAACACTAAAACAAGGGGCTACATTAAGATTTTTGGAGGAAAAGATCAGTTAATTCACACAGGAATGCTTTACTCAGAGCAAAGATATTTCTTAGATGTAATGAAATAATAAAGAGAAAAATAGAATGAGAATTCTTTAATCAATTCAGTGGTGGTGTCTTTTACTTAAGGGACATATTGAAGTAATCTAAAAGTAATCCTAAAGTAATCAGATTACGTTACATATTTTTGGTAATCCAACTGATTACGTTACTGATTACAAAAATTGCCATGTAATTTGCAGTCAGTAATGGATTACATTTCAAAGTAATCTGACCCAACCCTGTCGATTGCACAGCATGTGATCTGCCAGAGTCAGCTGGCAGGAGAAAAGACAACCGGACACACCAGCTGACGTGAATCACGTGGATATTGCGGAATTTTGTTTACAGTCTGTGGGAGTATTGAGCATGAGTCTCGAACTGACCCACCAGAGTGTGTGCTCATGATCTTACTTATGGTATTACTGTAAATTAGCAAACACATTTTGCTTAGTTATTTAGTACATTTTAGTTATATTACACTTTGCACTTTGCCTGCCATTTAAATTTGGGTCCAGAATCTACATGGGCTCAATACACAAGTGACGTACACAGTAGCAGCACAGAGTTGAATGAACACGTTACCCACGTATCGTACAACAGATTCTACAGGTGTTCATACACAAGCTGCTCAAAAACCTTGGACTATCTGGACTCCAGGTAAGGTTCAGTAAGACACCTTTTAATCAGTAGCCAGTAGCCAGCAAGCTGAAGCAAGGTTGAATGAAGCCAACCCACAAAATAATGTTGGGGGATGAAAATAAATGGTAACACTTTACTTGACGGGTGAGTTCAAAACACATTCATAGCAGCTGTAATAAACTGCACATAAAGCATTCATGACTGTTTCATGAGACATGACTCAACATTCATACCAAACCTTTCATTAATGTGGACAGAACAATGAGAGCTTGTCTAAATAAAAGTCCAAAGTCGCAAAGCAGCATTGATGTTTTTGGTCCAAACCTCTTACCTGATCATGTCACATCTGAGTCAATGGGCTACTCCAGTGCCAAAAAGACAGAACATGGTCAAGTAAATAATGTTTGTTTCATAAAAATATTTATGATGTAACCTTTGCAGATGATTTCTCATCTTTTGCTACTGGGAGTGTCCAACTGTTCCAGGTTACACAAATACGGGTCAGCTGAATGTAAGCTAGTAGGCTAGTGGCAAATGGTCAGAAAGGGCTTTAGTTTTTGAGATACCCCTACCGGAGGTAGAACTAAACCCAACAATGTTTTTCCTCATCTCTAAGGTCTCCCATATATGAAATGGATTCTTGGCTAAAAATATTTTACTGCTAAGATTGTTAAATTAACAGATATTGTTATACACACCAAAACCAAAAAAGGACTAAAATATAGCCTATCCGTATTGGAGTTAAGGCATATAAATTAGTGCAGATCAATCACACAAGCTCTGAGAGCTTTGAAACTTGGCATGTTTATAGTCAGGAAGTTGCTTTACCTACTAGAAAAGACTAGATGTGAATATCTTGATGTATGGAATGAATAGAGACATGTAAACGTAACTTTTATTTTGACAAGTTTGACAACTTTTGAAAAGTTTGGTATGAATGTTGAGTCATGTCTCATGAAACAGTCATGAATGCTTTATGTGCAATTTATGACAGCTGCTATGAATGTGCTATGAACTCACCCGTCAAGTAAAGTGTTACCAAATAAAGGGTAAGGACTTCAAAAAGAAAGAAAATGAAAAAATTAAGTCATTTTGCACTGCATAGCAACTATATTTCCAAGTGAGATGGCAATAAATCCAAAATGTCACCATCGCGTGGAGCAGGCACTCGAAGATCAGTCAATCACACACACACACACACACACACACAGACGAGTGGGAATTGCAGAGTTGCTGAAGAGGCCCCTGTACGGATATTGCCTCAGCTTTTTCTGAGAGTCGTTCAGATGCTTCTTCTGATGAGGCTGCTCCTTCTCTCCTCTCTCATTTCGCAAGGAGCCTCTGGTGGCAAATTCCTCATCATTTCATAGTGGTGAAATGTGTGTTAATGCTTGTAGGAGGTTAAATTGGCAGCCAATAAAAGTTAGCCATAAGTGCTGTGGAGTACCTGAATGAAATGTCAGTGCCTACCAGCAGAAACGACACAGCAGACTATGTCTCATACGAATAACTAGAAGTAGCTGGGGCGAGAGTGTCTATTTTTGAGTACCCTTCCAGTAGTGGCGTAAAGAACACGCAAGGAGTGTAAGGCTGCTGACATTTCCAGGCGGACACACATGCAAATGGCCTTAATGACGTTGTCGCTGTCAACCAGAAAGCCTTGAGGTGAAGAAAAATGTCTCATTCCGTAACAGCAAAGACCTCATTCAATGCCTGGATTCACCACACAGACTTTTATGGTTAGTTAGTATTAGGAAGCCACTCTAACGCAGTGGTTCTCAAGGTGTGGGGCGGGCCCCACTAGTGGGGCATGGAGACATGTCAGGTGGGGCGCGATGAACAGGAGGTAAAGATTTTTTTGTTAATCTTTAATAATGTTTTTTGACAAGATTATAGATTCAAAACAAAAAAGCCACACACAAATATAGGAGTCATAAACAGACCGACATATGAATTAAAATAGCATCTGATCCAGCGGACCAAGACAGGAAATGCAACGTGGAACCATTTTTTTAACATTACCATATTGCCGAGTTGATGGGGTCAAGTGGGGCTTCCAAATGAAAAGTGGGGAATGACTGAAAAAGTTTGAGAACCACTGCTCTAACGCATTCTGTTCCCTAGACTTCATAAACACCTTGAAAACTAGATGTACCGCATAGCGGTACAAAATATGACCGCCGCTCAGTCCTGTACATCCATTCCGCGAAAATAAATCACACTTCAATTTGTCTCCATATTTTACTCCATCCCCCACTCTTGAAACTTTTGTGTATGCTTGTTTGGCATGCCTGAGTGTGTGTGTGTGCGGCTGCACAGAAAGTAGCCTACTGGTGCTGAAAAGGTGAATAGATTGTAGAATAGCCAAAGAAGATGTAGCATTGTTATAAAACCTTTAAAATCTCTAAACAATCACAAGTAGGGCAGTTCATCACAGTTCATCCATTGCAACTGGATTGATGAAAGGTCACTTACACCTGTAGGCTACATTGTATTTGGGAAAAGCAAAAGGTATCAGCATAATGTTATTTATTTATTTATTTTTTATGTATTTATAAACAAAAACATCTCTGTCAGTTCCATGCCGTTTTCAACAGCTTTCAAAAACAAAGGTCATTTTTGGATGGATGGATTTTTTGTGAATGTTTCTTCTTCTACATAAGATTTTAGTCATCTTTAGTTCATGTAATACTTTATTGTCAATGCACAAATTAAGTAACAGTAGTCTGAAACGTTATTGTTAATGCACAAATTAAGTAACAGTAGTCTGAAACGAAATGCTGTTTTACATCTAACCAGTGGTGCAAATAACTGACATGTCCAAATGGGCCTTGATGAAATGCGTCGCTAGACTGTTCATACTAACGGGCCAAAGTTGAAGAGCTTTTGTCCGTTATTGTTCGCAAATATAGGCTGATTCATGTTCCCTTGCATTGTGTAACTGAGGTCCATGGCTAGTCTGGCTTTCATCAGACCAAGCTCAATCTTTTAAGAAATCAAAAAATAAATAGCGGGCAGATCAGGCTGGGTTCACCCAGCCTAGTCCATAGGCACCCGATATTGTTTAATTTTCAGATTGAGATATACACGCTCTGGCTATTCTAAATGCAAAAATGCATTAGGGAGTTATGACAAAACTGTAACTAACAAACTAGATCCTAATAGAAAGCTGTTAGCTTCCCTAAGCTACAGGTAGGATTATAAGGTAGGCCTATTTACAACATAAATTGTCAATAGGCTATGCTGGTGGCACAAATAAAATCTCCTTTGGAAACCAATGGCTTACGACTTACAGTATCAAGCGGACTTAAACTGCCATATCGTGGCGAAAAGTTGTAATAACATTCACGCAGCTCCATGAGTCAAGGAAAGCGCGAATGAAGTAGCCACTTCTAAATGGGACCCACTACACAGTAGCTTAAGGTGTGTTGCTAAAGCAGCCATAATGAAATGAAGGTGTCATTGTTTGGATACTTCACACACACGTGCTTTTTAATTTCACAGACTACAACTACCAAGCTGGAATCAAAGCACATCGATTCCCCTCTCACACCCTGCACGCACTTAAAACAAAATAAACAGGCTTCTCAGTCTCACGCATGTATAGGCAAAACTGTATCAGACCGGTGTAACGTTGGTAAATCTTCCATTGCACAGAATGATTTTGTAGCACGTGCAATAAATGTCAGTCGAAAGATACAAACAGTGCTGCTATCAATTTGCTTGGTATAACCGCATTTATAGTTTTCTACAAATGCAATCAATCAAATGGGCCTCCATCACTCAACCAACGCTAACGGTAACATTACCTAGGTCCTTATTGATATTACAAGATTAACGTACCTGCAGTAAAAACCAAGCATGTCCGATAAACATCCTCAGATTTATTTCGGCTTCAAGAAGAAATGGGAATTACACTTCATGTGAACATCGTCCTGTCCTTATTAGATGTTCGCTGCGGTAAATTACAGTCCTTGTAGGAAGTGTCCATTGTTTTTCCCCAACCCACTTTTAACTTCCAACAAAATTACGTCTCACTGCAACGATGCGCCATCTAGTGGACAAACGACTACTTATCGCCAATACTGAAAATGCAGCCATGATGATGATGATGAATATTTATTTTGGCTTTCTTTTGATCCTACTGAATTTGTAATTATGTATCGGCCGTTCTAATACCGATAGTATGTGGGTGCCTGTGTGTGTGCATGTTTATATGTGTGCACCGCCATTTACAGGCCAATGAGTGTACAGTCACTAAATGTACACATAACCTAATTTTTTTAGACCCCCCCCATGGATGAAATTCTACGAAACTTGGCATACCCCCAGACCCCCAGAGAATGCCAGGTCAATCATACACATAAAATTTGGTGCAGTTCTGAACATCTTAACTGAAGATAGGGGCGATTAAAGCAGAATAATATTGCATTTTCATTTTTTACCGGGGGGGGGGGGGGTGTGCAAATCACAAATGAGTGATTATGAGCCAGGTTGATGTGGGCCCTTGAGACCAACATACCATAAAAGAGAACTGTGTCTGCCCACAGAGAACTGTGTCTGCCCTACCCTCCTTTCGGGGGGTCCAGTCCAGCGGGGGGGCTGCAGATCAAAACGAAAAATGACGGTTCCATGCTATCCATGTGGGGGTACATGCCCACCAAGTTTTGTGTACCCCGGTCTTTCAGTGTCCCGGGAATCCTTGTTGGTGTACGTCACTAAATGTACACATAAGTTATTTTATTGTAGGGCCCCCATTGACCGAAAGTACACAAAACTTGGCATGCATTCGGAGGGTGTCATAATGATCCTACACTTTTAATTTCGTGCAGTTTTGACCTTGTCAGCCAGAGATATTGTGATGAAAACACCTAATTTTTTGCTTTTTAATTTTTAACTAGGTGGCGCTATACATGAAATAAGTGGTAATGGGATGGGTTGACATGCCCCCTTAAGACCAACATACAAAAAAAAGGTGGACCTCCTAGGCCCTACGGTTCTCGAGATATTCACAGAAAACTGTCTCCGGCCACCTACAGGCCAGTTGGTGTATAGTAACATAAATTAATTTATTGTGTGGCCCCCCATGAACGGAATTCCACAAAACTTGGCGTGCATACAGAGGGTGTCATAATGATCCTACACTTCCAATTTCGTGCAGTTTTGACTATGTTAGGTCACAGATACCTTCAATTACACCACCTCATTTTTACTTTTTTGTGTTTAACTAGGTGGCGCTATACATGAAATGAGTGGTTATGGAATGGTTTGACATGGCCCCTTGAGATCAACATACAAAAAAAAAATGGTCCTCCTAAACCCTACGGTTTTCGAGATATTCACAGAAAACTGTGTCTGCCCTACCCTCCTTTCGGGGGTCCAATTCAGCGGGGGGGCTACAGATCAAAACGAAAAACCATGGTTCCATGCTATCCATGTGGGGTTACATGTCCACCAAGTTTCGTGTACCCCGGTCTTTCAGTGTCCCGGGAATCATTGACGGAAATTTGGGCATGCGAAAAAGAAAAAAAAAATAAATAAGATTTTGACTAAACCTATATGACGGCGGTCATAATAATGTTGTTCATCACGGATCTTAAAGGATCTTGCTCAAGCTGCCAGATGAACATGCCCCCAGCGTGTAGCACTGTAGCTGCCTGGCAACTCTAGCTGTTGGGTGCAGCAACACAAACTAGATAAAACCAATTGTTTTTTTTTTTTTAGGGGGGGGGGTTCATACCGAGAGTACTCGGTGACCTTGAGAAACAGAGATTTATGTGAAAAATTGCCGGAATTCTCCAGCCGTAAGTACAGCACTAACCATAGCGGAGCAGGCAGAAGATCATTGAGAAATAAACGTGAATTAAAACGACTGTCTTAAAGCGACAGTGCACAATTTATACATTTGTTAAACAGCATGAAATTAGCAGTATTTTTAAGCAATTGATATGTTAAAAGAAATACTTTTCATACTAAATTATAGGCTATAGGGGGGGGGGTTGTTGGGCGGCCCGCCAGCCAATTTTCAAAGCCCAATGTGGCCCTTGAGCCAAAAAGTTTGCCCACCCCTGCCTTAGCCACTACACTACCACTGCATCTGCTCAAGCCAGTTACTTAACCTTACTAGCCCACCTCAGTGACCTCATCTTGAGCCGTACACTCGTGCATGTATCAAGTATTCCACAGATCAGGCCCAATTGGACTCCAGTGTTCCTGGTCCTGTGGGGAAGGGTAATTTATTTATGGAGTTGGCGGCCGACGTGTTTGGAGTTTGGCCAGGCTGAAGAACTCAAAGAGCGACGAGAAGCCGAGATCAGACACCAGAGAGAAAGGAAACACACGGGTCGCCTGCTGAAAGGACAGTTCAAGGACCCGCAGCCTGTGTGAGCATCAAAGCTGCAGAGGCAGGAGGGGGGGGGCAATGACTGTGGTAAAGTAGCCTTGCAGATATCACCTCCAAGACTTGTGATTCTCTGATTTATTTGACACCTTTTGACTTTCAAGAATCTAGCTAATCTCTGTACATTGAATATAGCTCAGGGGTCCCCAACCTTTTATGTACCATGGACCGGTTTGATTCCCATTTTTTTTCACGGACCGGTGGGGGGTTTGGGGGTTCCATGTTCCGTGTTGTGCATGCATTACTTGAAAAGAACTAGCTCCAGTTATGTATGAACAGTGAAGGTAACAAACTCTTAAAAATGTGAAAAACGTGAACTTGAAGAAGTGAAAATTGAACAATATGAACTATGAAAATTGAACAACTTGAAGCTACTTCTATCATGTGTGAACATGCTTAACAAAATATGGTAACAAAACATGGGAACTAAACGTGCATTACGAATATAATCAGTGGGAGCCCTGTGCTTGTTTCCCTGCAACAAGAAGGTTCCATCTGGGGGTGATGGAAGACAGTGACACCCTCAGTGTGTTTGAAATGTCCAGTCGATTGCGCAACTTGGTCTTAGTTGCAGTCATTGCCGAAAACCCGGCCTCGCATAGATACGTGGTGGGAAATGGTAGCAACGTTTTCAGCACTTTTACGGCTATCTCGGGATATTCTGCTTTGGTTTCCCTCATAGCCTACACACTCTTAAGACCACCATCATTTGCAATTTTGATCAACTGCTCTTCCTCCTGCACTGACAAGTTAGGACTATTCGGGATATTGACAAATGGGTTGCGGACCCACTCATTGGTTTGCCGTGGATCTTTGGAGGATGGGAAGTAACGCTCAAACTCATTTGAAAGCGCAACAAGGTGATCGCGCACCAGCTGCGAGAGAAAGGGCCCTGCCTCAGTCTTTCCCAAAACCCCCACTACTGTTTGGAACATATCAAATACACCTTGATCCACTCGTCGTACCCACAAATCAAGCTTGGCTTTAAATGCAGCTACTTTATCTGCCAGTTTAAAGACAGTCGTCATTCTCCCCTGCAGTGACAGGTTGAGGTCATTAAGCAACCCGAATATGTCACACAGGTAAGCGAGTTTTGACACCCAGCCCTCATCACTAAAATATGCAGCTAACGGTGACTTTTTTTCTGTAAGAAATCTCTGCAGCGGCTCTCGCAACTCAAACACTCTGGCCAGTGACTTGCAACCAACCAACTTGTATAGCGTACCACGGTGACCCATTCACCCTCTCTAACAACTGTGCCTCAATATCCTCTGACATATCATCAATTCGCCTATGAACAGTGCTTGCAGAAAGCGGTACCTGAGCTATTTTTTTAGCTGCAGCCTCCCCAAGGAGTTCATTGCACATGCCTTTACCAGGAGGCAGAATTAACTCTTCCCCAATAGTAGGGCTTCTTAGATTTAGTAATCCGACTAGCCACTATGAGACTTTTAGCGCAGCCACGTTCACCGATGTGGTTGCTTTACGCACTAGTTTTTTGTCCTTCTTGCTCGCGTTTCTTACGTTCAAAGAACTCAAGGGGTTTGTCTTTAAGTGTAGGATGCTTGGACTCTAGATGTTGAATTAGCTTTGATGGTTTCATTGCTTCGTTTGACAACTTATCGCCAAATACCACACATAAAGGACTTGGTGCATGCGAGTCACCAGTCTCTGCGAAACCATATTTTAAATATGACTCGTCATATTTCGTATTGAATGACCCCTTCTTTTTCTTTGAGGTATCTGGCTCACCATCGTCAGTGGGTATTATTGGTGTTCTCTATGTTCTCTCCGGTGATCTGGCTCACCATCGTCAGTGGCTATTATTGCGAATGTGACATTATTGCGAATTAAATTGAGTTTATTTAGTTTGCATGCATTTTTTTTAAACTCTTGTCGTAGGCTACGGCCCGGTTAGGAATGCCCCCCGGTGGTTGGGGACCGCTGATCTAGCTAATCTCTGAATATTGTCTTTTTAGCCCTTTTGGGGACAGCAATGTTGCAACTGTAGTTACAATTTTGTCTTCCAAATATTAAGTGTTTGATGACATCATCAATCCAAGATGGCCGACAAGGATAGCTATGTGCAAAACGCTTCGGGTATATCACAACAAAAAACAACTGTCCCCGTATGTGGACGTCATGCAACAAAGGTATCAGACCGTAAATTTGTTTTTTGTCACCTACAATTTATCTGTTCTATTTGTTCAAATGATTTGAATCAACATATACTGTACTATGATCGAAAAGACATTTAACAAACTCCACCATGAATTATTATACAAAATTACCCTTTACGCCATTGAATGACAACTTTACACATACATTCAGAGGGAAATTGCATTTTTTTAAGTATATTTTTTGGGCTTTTTTGCCTTTATTTGGACAGGACAGTGAAGAGTGACAGGAAGTAAGTGGGAGAGAGAGATGGAGTGGGAATCGGGAAATGACCGCAGGTCGGATTCTAACCTGGGTCCCCGTGGGCATTCGGACCGGTACATGGTACGGGCGCTGTAGCCTGCTGCGCCACAGCACCCCCGCAAATTGCATTTTGCCTTTCACACAAGGAATGCTCAAGTGAAGTAAGAATGAGCTAGAATGTATGTTGGGCCTAAATGAGTTGTGTCTGTATCAGCAGTGAATGTTTTCTCACATGTACTACAGTGTAACAAGGCTTCCACATACATCTTACTATATACAAATGTCATTGTTTGTTTTAAAATTATGATTTGTGTTGTTTTTATCTAATAATTAAGTATCTTTACAGCATACAGTACAATAACATAACAAATATATAACATAGTTAAATGTCAGGGGTGGATAATATCCCATTTTACCTCTTTGTTGCATGGTGTCCACATACATGGACAGTTAGATATAACTTATAAATAAAAAAAACATTTTGCAAAATGTTGTCATGTAAGCTTTTTAGGGTGCACTCTTATGTGACCTTCTTAGGGTACTCCCTCATGTGAGCTCCTTTGGGTAGACCATCTCATGTGACCTTCTTAGGATACACCCTCATGTGACCTCCTTTGGGTAGACCATCTCATGTGACCTTTTTAGGGTGCACCCTCATGCTCACCAACATTTCAGCCATATTTAGTACATAGTTGTTTGTAAATCAATTACAGTTAAGGTATGCATCTTTATCTTGTGTAAAAGGTATGCAATCACTTTTCACTGTATGCCTTACAAAGTACATTCTCCTTTGGACTGAACATTTTTTAGGGAATGGACTCTATTGTCCGTATCACTCACAACCCTCCCCTCTCTCTCTCTCTCTCATTCATTCTTTCTCATTCCTTCCCTCCCTCTCTCTCTCTTTCTCATCTCCTCTCTCTCACTCTCTCTCTTTCTCATCTCCTACCTCTCTCTCTCCCCCTCTCTCTCTCCCCCTCTTTCTCCCCCTCTCTCTCTCTCTCTCTTTCTCATCTCCTCCCTCTCTCTCTCCCCCCCTCTCTCTCCCCCTCTTTCTCCCTCTCTCTCTCTCTCTTTCTCATCTCCTACCTCTCTCTCTCCCCCTCTCTCTCTCCCCCTCTTTCTCCCCCTCTCTCTCTCTCTCTCTCTTTCTCATCTCCTCCCTCTCGTTCCCTCCCTCCCTCTCTGCACTCTTTCATCATCAAACCCTTGGCCGCCCCATAATTAGCGTGCACCTTAATTTCCTGGAGATTAAAGGCGGGACAATTAAAAGCGTCCAGACTGTGTGTGAGTGTGTGTGTGTTTGAGTGTGTGAGTTTGTGTAGGTGAGTGTGTGTGTGTGTGTGTGTGTGTGTGTGTGTGTGTGTGAAAGGGGAGGAGATCATGCAGATATGAGCTGTTGTTGGTTTGCTGAGAAAAACAGAGTACTGGCATAGTCGTATGTAGAAAAAAACATTTCTTACAGCAATTTAAAGGATAACTGAATAAGATTCACACAATGATGGAATATGAAAAAGTTGAACCTATGTAAAGTGTACAGAGTTTGTGTGTGTGTGTGTGTGTGTGTGTGTGTATGAATGTGTGTGTACATGCATGCGTTGTGCGTATGGAGGTGTGTGTGTGAGGTGGACTTAAAGGCTTGTTTCTACCATGGCTGGAGAGTTGACGTCTCATGAATGGTAAAGCCCAAAGCATTTCCTGAGAATCGATGGCATTTAAGAAGCAAAACAATTGAACTGCATGTTTAAATCTTCAAAACTGTTGCCTCAATGGCTGTGATTATATCTTGTGTTTATTACAATTCAGGATAATTTGAATATCAAATATCAGAGGATATTAATTTTTCTGACTTATAACAATGAGGAGTGTATGGCTGCAAATGTCATGTCTAGGAACAAACAAGACCTGGGGGACTCACACACACACACACACACACACACACACACACACTCACCTACACAAACACACACACACACTCACACTCACACACACACACACACACACACACACACACACACACACACACACACACACACACACAAACTCTTATCCTCTAAACTGCTGACATTTCTTTATTCATTTCATTAAGACATTTCTTTATTCATTTTCTACATACGGCCATTACCTTCCATTGTACAAGGATTAAGTTTACATTGCACTGTGCTCTACTGTAAGGGAACATTATGTTTACATTACATTACAAAAAAGCTGTTGTCTTTACGAACAATTGTTCGTTCTATCAGTTGGCACAACTTAAAATGTATTATTCTGCCAACATAAGATTGTTTGTTGAGATAACAGTGATGTGATTGCCCCAACTACAAAAATACTGTTGTCTTTACTAACAGTTTTAAGCTCAGTTAATCCATTCCCAGCAATTGGGCCGGCGCTTATATCCAGTTTCCATGGTGCTAAGCGGACGAGAACTATGCTGTTCTCTCTGGTGTTCTCTCTGGTGTTATTTCTGTTCTCTCTGTTCTTCTCTCTGTTCTCTCTGGTGTTCTATATGGTGTTCTTTCTGCTCTCTCTGTTCTTCTCTCTGTTCTCTTTGGTGTTCTCTATGCTGTTCTCTCTGGTGTTCTCTCTGGTGTTATTTCTGTTCTCTCTGTTCTTCTCTCTGTTCTCTCTGGTGTTCTATATGGTGTTCTTTCAGTTCTCTCTGTTCTTCTCTCTGTTCTCTCTGTTCTTCTCTCTGTTCTCTCTGATGTTCTCTCTGTTCTTTCTGGTGTTCTCTCTGTTATCTCTGTTCCCTCTGGTGTTCTCTATGTTCTCTCCGGTGTTCTCTCTGATGTTCTCTCTGTTCTCTCTGGTCTCTTCTCTCCACTGCTCAGCTCTCTAGTGAAGGCATTTTAGTGATTTCAAACATTTTTCTGGTGTTCTCTCTGTTCTCTCTGGTGTTCTCTCTGTTCTCTCTGGTGTTTTCTCTGGTGTTCTTTCTGTTCTCTCTGTTCTCTCTGGTGTTCTCTCTGTTCTTTCTGGTGTTCTCTCCAGTGTTCTCTCTGCTGTTCTCTCTGCTGTTCAGCTCTCTAGTGAAGGCATTTGAGTGATTTCAAACTTTTGAATTCATCTCTAGGGCCAGCTGCTCTGCTGTATGTCTCCATGGTGTCTCGTTTAAAAAGACCACTTTCTGAAAAATGATTTTTTTCCCCCCAGCCCCTTCCATTCTTCACTGGGGCAGTTCACAAAGATCAGAACACAGAACACACTAGCTCGCTTCCAATATACATGCATAACTCCTCAAATCTCCTCAAGGCAAAGACAGCTGAAGACTGAAATTACTATTGTGCTCACAATTAATAACAAATTCATTCCAGAGATTGCTGAAAGGGGAATATGGAGATCTAAGATGTGGGAATTTGAGTGTGTGTGTGTGTGTGTGTGTGTGTGTGTGTGTGTGAGAGAGAGAGAGAGAGAGAGAGGTGGAGAGAGAAAGAGAGAGAGAGAGAAAGAGAGATGGAGAGAGAGATAGAGAGATACAGTAGAGAGAGAGAGAGAGTTCGGCCTCCCTCCCTTCACCTCATTCTCTCTGTTTACCATTCTTCACTGTGGCCAGAGTGAAGTCAGATGTCTGGCAAAAGTTAATTAATAAAAGATAGATAGATAGATCAGAATTTAACACTGGTTAATTAATATAAGATAGATAGATAGATCAGAATTTAACACTGGTTGCATGTGATTGGTTTATTCCATTTCACTTCACGCCTTGACGTAGCTTCCCGCTACCTATATCGCCACCAAACTCAGGCCCTCCGTGTGATTACTGGATTCTAAAGAGTGTGTGTGTGTGTGTGTGTGTGTGTGTGTGTGTGTGTGTGTGTGTGTGTGTGTGTGTGTGTGTGTGTGAGAACACTAAAAGCCTCTTACATCCCAGCCACTCCCACTCCTGGCCTGTTAACTGCAGTGCTGATATTCAGATCATTTCACCTGATGAATAACAATACGAGCCATTACCACGTACAGGCAGCGCACTGCTAACCACGCCACGGTTACGTACAGGAGGCAGCGCACTGCTAACTACGCCACGAATAAGTACAGGTAGCGCACTGCTAACCACGCCACGGTTACGTACAGGAGGCAGCGCACTGCTAACCACACCACGGTTACGTACAGGAGGCAGCACACTGCTAACCACGCCACGGTTAAGTACAGGCAGCGCACTGCTAACCACGCCACGGTTACGTACTGATAACATCAGCGATATAACCCATCACAGATCTACACACACTTCTAGAACAGATAGTTCCGGTCCTTAATTATGATTGGCTGAATTGCCTTCAATGCTGTTGTATAATGAGCACAAACATACACCGTTCTATATTATTGTGCTACCACAATTTGATACAAAAGTTCTCTCTCGGGGCTAATTGCTTAATTCTAATGCTAACAGCAGTCATTTAACCCATCATCACAGATCTACATCTCTACGTCTAACATCAGTGATTTAACCCATCATCACAGATCTATACAGACACTTCTACAGTTAACAGTAGTGATTTTAATCCATCATCACAGATCTACACATGTATACAATCACTTCTACAGTTAACAGTAGTGATTTTAATCCATCATCCATCACTGATCTGATTTACAGGTACAGACACACTACTAGACATGAAACCACTGACTTAATCCATCGTCACTGATCTACTGATTACATACAATTACACTTAACACACCTAACATATCCAACACCTTCAGGATGTACTATATCTAAAATCTACACCTAAAGGACGTACTGTACCTCCACCTAACATGGCTGATATATCCCAGATCACGTTCAGAGCCCTGTTCCACTGGGCATAACAGGCCAGTTATGTCCAGCTGTGAGAGCATGAGCATCCAGTCCAGAGCTGCAACTGCGGCCAGGGCTTTGATCTCTGTGCTGCATTCATCTAGACTGCTGAGCCTGAGGCCAACTGCTGCTGCTACTGATGCTGACATCTAGGGGGCGCAATTCCAGCTGGGCTAAGGGCAGAGTGGGAACATCCTAAAACTACACAACTCAACTGAGATGAGAGAGAGCAGGGGAAGAGAGAGAGAGAGAGAGAGATGGGAGAACAGAAAGAGAGAGAGAGAGATAGGAGAACAGAGAGAGAGATAGAAGGAGAGATGGAGAGTGCAGGCTCATCTACAGATAACTGAGATGAGAAGGTTGGCAGAGTTTTAAGAGATGGAAAGATAGAAGAGAAGGATGGAACAGGAGAGGGATGAAGAACAGAGTGAGAAGACAATGAAACAGTGAAAGACAGCGAAGAAAGAAAAGAGAGAGATGGTGAAAGAGAGGGTGATGAGGTGGTAATAGAGGAGAAGAGGAGAAAAAAGGAGAGGAAAAGAGGGACCATTAGAATCTGGAGAAACAAGAGAGAGAGAGAGAGAGAGAGAGAGATTGAGGGAGGCAGGGGGTTTATCAAGAACTATTTTCCACCAAAGGACGATAAAGACTTCTAAATCACATGATCTGCATCATGGCTTTGTTATTTTGTTATCATGTCTCTCATTTGGCATTTCTAGGGATAAGAATGTCATTTCAATTCTTAGTTTGTATATCAGGTGAGTTTGAACTGTTGCCTTCAGGCAGACGATACAGATCAATTAACGCAAGGACAAATAGACTCAAACACAGTTTTTATCCAATCGCAATAACCACCCTCAATGCTGCAAAGAAATAAGGTTCAATATGGAATGTTGTTAAATGGATCCGTGCAATGACAGAAAGTATGCATGTATGTAGATGTATGTTCATACTGTTTTTATGCAATGCCTGGGTGTGTATATCTGTGTGTTTATGTATGCTGATAATGCTATTTTATATGTTTCTATTCATTCTTTTTTCAATTATATTTTTATAGACTCATGAATGATGCACTGACAGGAAAGCACTTTAAATGTCGTTGTACCTGTGACCATGACAATAAAGAGCTACTCTTTAGGTGTTGAAGGAGGCCCTGTACTGTACAGGGATATATATATGTATATATCTAGATCTAAATTCTATCATTATTTACAGTAGCCATGCCAGTCGTGGATGTAGGAGTATGATAACAATAGTATTTCCATTAGGATAAAGAGTATATAGTAACACTATAGCAGCAGTATTAATTAATTAATTAACAATATCAATGTGCAGCACCAGCAGGTCTGCTGCATATGATGCTCATAAAATAATAATAGAGATTGGGGGCAGCAGAATGTGATCTGCAGCTGAGAGGAAATGTCCAGATGAATT
The DNA here is from genome assembly GCF_018492685.1 of Alosa sapidissima. NCBI lineage: Eukaryota > Metazoa > Chordata > Actinopteri > Clupeiformes > Clupeidae > Alosa > Alosa sapidissima. The sequence goes on along the minus strand of NC_055960.1, from coordinate 29,832,388 downwards.
AATTTCTGTCTGAATAGTGAGTGTGCTTATAAAATTGAGAGAATAAGGGTCAAAGAAAAAGTCTTCACTGTTTATCTTTTATGATTTCCAGAAAGGGCTGGAATGAGCTGTCAAATAGTGTCTGAGTCTCTGCAGCTTCTCTCTCTTCTGATACTCAGTGGGTAAACCAGGAACCTTTTAGGGGTCCTTTTCCATCAAACAGGAAATTCAACAACTTTGCCACTTCCTTCAGTAAGTGAGTGAAAATACTGATTCAACCCAGAATTTGACAGTAAGAATATGAAACAGGAGAGAGGATTTGTCCCATACAATGCAGGGAATATAGGACCCGGGGAACATAGGTACACTCCCAATCAATGCTATGCCTCCATGTCACTAGCATAATTGTACAAATGTCAACCACCCAGCTGACAAACCACAGTAAACAAAAGAAAATCTATAACTTTTGCTGAAGGACGGTGTGACTGATGTCTAACTGGGAGCATCTGCATCCCCTTTCTACCAGGAACACGATCACGGTACCATGTGCAAAGAGCAGCTTTGGCGATGTTTATTGCCCACAGTAGGTTTATTGCCCAAGGCATAGGCTTGTTTGTCTTGCTCATCTTATTTGTCTGCAACAAGTTTGTGGTTGTGCTGAGGAACTCGAGGAACTTGTTCATCAGAAACCTACACCACACATGGTGAAATTATTTTGCATGCTAAATGACTGCACTGTCACGCGTCGTCTCTGATCTTATGCAAATGACAGTATATGAAAAACATCTATTATTTCTCTATGAGATTGGAAGTAACAGGGAAAGTGTAGGCATTGAGAAGCCGCCTTAATGGTTGCTTCTCTGCGTCCCAGCGCAATACGAGATCTCTGGAGGCATGGTTAACGACGTGTCCACACTGACGCATTCGCATCACAGGGGCCTTGGAGAGACACACCAGTAGGAATGACAGATGGGCTGTGACGACGATCATCTATTTATCTCACACACGCTTGCGCCTCAAAGCAGCCTACAGTACAGGGCGACGTGGGTGTGAAACTCGGGATCCTCCAGAGGGGTTATTACATGGTGTACGCTACAAGTTCGGAAGACAGATGAGTTTGGCACTGAAATAGTTTCCCTCTCCAGCGCAATCAAAATACTCTTATATTACTCAAGAACTCATTCTTCTCTCCACTCAACTCCCTCCAAAACCTGCTTTCCCGACTCTGAACAAAGTATTATGGGAAATGTAGTCAATGTTGACAATGAACAATGTTTCAGAACAGACCCATTTTAAGGTCTGACGTGTGCTTCTGAAATGCTATGTTAAATCCCTTTTAGATGGGCTGCAACAAGGATAATTTATTTCACAAATGCAACCCAAAAAAACCTACAGCCATAACCAACATAGCCAGATCATAGCCATATCAGAGCCAGATCATAGCCATATCAGAGCCAGATCATAGCTATATCAGAGCCAGATTATAGCCAGATCAGACCGGGCTGAGAATGAAAGCTGTGGTCTGTGGTGTGGCCATCTGGCGGCTGGTCACTTGGGTGACGCGGAGGACACTGCTGTGGGACCGAGACACTGCTGTGGGAAAGAGCTGAAAGTGGAACTGACTTACCCAAGTGGCTTCTCCAAACGACTGGCCGGCGACCCGACAATCTCCCCCAGGGTGCAGAACATCTGCCCCAGAAAGTCCTGAGAGAGAGAGAGGGAGAGGGAACAGGTGGAGAGGCAGGATAGAGAGAAACAGAGTGACAGAGCGAGAGGAGAAGGAAATGAGGGAGGATGAGAGGGGATGGTAGTGGAGAGAGAGATGTGTATGGAGAGGGGGAAAACGAGAGAGAGAAGAGGGTAGGGGTGCAGACATTTGGGAGAGATACTCAGAAACGTCATAGGCTTGTGTTTAGACTGAAGTAGAGTAAGAGAAAGATAGAGATAGAGAGAGAGAGAGACAGCAAGAGAGTGAGACAGAGAGAGAGAGAGTGAGACAGAGAGAGAGAGAGAGAGAAACAGAGAGAGAGAAAGAGTGAGACAGAGAGAGAGACAGAAAGTGAGAGAGAGAGCAAGAGAGAGAAAGAGAGAGAGAAAGACAGAGCGAGAGTGAGACAGAGAGAGAGAGACGAGGAGAGGCGGGCACGTACGTTGCAATCGGAGGGCTTCCACAGAGTTAGTGCAGGCAGCAGTGATAAACAACAGCAACACAAACAAACAAACAAAAAACACAAACATGTGACACAACACATCAGGAAAGAGCCAAACGCTGGCCGAAGAGAGAGACAGAGAGATAGGCGTGAGTCTGACACACACACACACACACACACACACACACACACACACACACCAGCACAGAGTTAAAAAACTTGGCCTCAGAAGAAAAGAGACAGACGAGGTGACTCTACTACACACCACACAACATGGAAATGACAGAAAACAAATACCATAATACAAACTAAACACATGCTAAGATTATGCAAATCATGTTTGTTTGCATCCAAATATATCAAATAATCCTTCGTACAGATTATTTAGCATGATGTTCATCCTTCAAATGCTTTTTGTTTCCACTAGTGAACATTTTAAACAAATTAAGTACCATTTTCGAATGTGGTACCACTGGATTCCAAATTACTGTTGTATGATTATAATCAATACTTCTTTGGATTATGGAATTGCAACATTAACTTCTGTGGATTCAAAAAGCTCGGGCCTTAAAATGGTACTATTCTACATGAGGTCACAGCTGAAACACTTACATGGACTCCCTTTCAATAGAGGTGCCTGAGGCATGAGATGGGGGGGGATCAGACACAGAGTTTTCTCAAGGACGGCGCCGCGCTCAGGTCACACAGGTTACTCTTCACCTCCAATCAAGCAGCCGAGCGTCTCTGTCACTAGCTAATCACGCAGCGAGCGCACCTATTCATAATCATCCATTGAATAGGGTCATGACACGCAGGCGACGGCGTGCATATTTGGAGCTCTGCTCGTTGGGCTTCACCATGATTTGCATGACCCTGTTCCCCCCCATAGACGTGTCTCATGCAGTGAGCTCCATCACACAGCCCACACACACACACACACACACACGTATCTCCTCACAGGTTGCGTGCTGTTGCACTCACGTGTTTGGACAGGTCAGGGCTTTTAGAGTCCACATCATACCTGGGAGACAACACACACACACACACACATGCACGCACACACACACATATATACGCACACATGCACGCACGCACGCACGCACGCACGCACGCACGCACACACACACACACACCAAGAGATCATCATTAATTATCATTTTGTCTTGTACACAACATCTTGTGTCTTGAATTTCCCCTGGGGATCAATAAAGTATCTATCTATCTATCTATCTATCTATCTATCTATCTATCTATCTATCTATCAACATAGTCCCCCAACTAAAGATCAATCATTGACAGTTCACCAACGGTGTGCTTTTCTAAAGGTAAATTATCAAACCCAGTGAAAATTGACAACCCAGGTTTAGCTCTTTAGATGGATTTCAAAGGGTCTATTGTGCCTTTTCACTGGGTATGTTCAAAGGGATTGATGGGAAAGGCTGGAAAGTGGGTGGTTGGGATTTCAAGAGCACTTTTCCAGTCAGGGAGCCATTCAGAACAACAATTCAGAATATAAAAACACAATTGACCACATAGCCATCCAGTTCACAACAAACAGGCCTCTAACCTAACTGCACAAAACACACAAAAGAGCATCAGGAAGAACACTAAGGGATCACTTATGTTTTTATCACTATACAGCCTATTGATTTAATAATGTACAGTATAGGGGCATTGTAGCTTATACCACGGAAGTCATGTAGAATTCTACAGATACATTTCTCAAAGATTTTCAGTTTGAGGTTTTCAAGCTATAAGAAAATTGAGAGAACAGAAAAAAAAAGATTATTAACACACTGTATTGGAGAGAAAAGAGAAAGAGTGTGTGAGAGAGGGAGGAATAGAGCGAGAGGGAGATACAGAGAGAGAAGAAGAGAGAAGGAGAGAGAAGGAGAGAGAAGGAGAGAGAGGTCGAGGTGCTGTAAGGTCCACACATAAAGATGTGAGCCAACATCACAGGAAGGAGGAAACTCACAAGTCGAAGCGCAGATTCTGCTTCTCCTCAAAGAAGTAGTCAAGAATGTACTTCCTGACAAAGTCTGGATTTAACGTGTTGTCAATCACCTCCGTCCGGCCAAACTGGGAGAAGAAGGTAAGAAAAAAAGAAGAGGAGAGGTGAAAAATACAGAAAAGAAAGAAATGAGAGACAGAGGGAGGGCAGAGAGTCAAGGGCAGAAAGAGAGAGAGAGAAGAAAAGCTCTCATAAAGAGAGAGAGAGAGAGAGTTGGAGAGACAGAGAGAGAATGGGAGAGAGTACAGAGTGGACATTCACACTGATCACATGCTTTTTTATTTTCAAACAGGAGAACAGATGATGTGATCTTTCTCTCTCCCTCCTCCGCCTCCTGATTCTGTGAAGAGCTGTCACGGTGCAGTGCTGTTTCAGAGACAGACACACACACACACAAACATGCATACACATGCACGCACACACACACATACACACACACTAGCACTGTCTCTGAGGACGCACAATGCTGTTTCAGAGACAGACACACACACACACACACACCACACACATGCTCAAACACACACACACACACACACACACACACGCACACTGGTATGACCCTGCAGGGCAGAGGAGGAGGCAGCGATGCCCAAAGCCTCAGCGCCAGGCTCTAATTACTGCTCTGAGTGCCCACTTCACCGTCGCCTGGGGCCACCCTCGCCACCTGGGCACCCAACCCCACAGATGGGTGACAGCCACGGCAACTTAATTAATGGCATTTTCGCAGCTTGGAGGCCGATTCTGGAGAAAGGCAGTGCGAATGGCCCGAACCCCAATAACTGTAATCAGTCGGCCTCTGTCCCTCGACCTGACGATTGAGTGTGTTTTAGTGTCTAATCGGAGCCCAGGCTGTGATATCACGCCGAAAGAGTCATTATTTAGTCTGGCAGTGTGCAATGCTGCTCTGCATGTTTTTGCTAACAGCCACGGAAAACAGAGTGTTGTTGTTTTTTTTTTTCAAACAGCCGTTTGTGTTGATACATTGATCATGAATAATTCAGTGCGAGAAACATGTCTGTGGTAGTGTGAGTATGAACAGCAGCTCTGAGAGGAATGAACTGATACTAACACACACAATAACATCTTGTTAAAAACAGGGTTTTTCCTTTGTGTACAGTATTTGCTGTTAAATGTGAGACTGTGGTCCCAAATGAGAAAGCAGCATCCAACATTCAGTTTAATTATAGAGAGGACTTAATTAAGCAGTTTTATTCATCTGAAATCTCTCTCAAACACAATGAGAGATGTGGCACCTTTGCTAAGTTTCTTGGTCGGACACGATGAATGTAGAAAGCTTGGTATAATCCATCAGAGCAGGTCATATTCAAAGTCAAATTCATCATATTTGTTGAATTAGCAATCAAAGTTTAACAGTATAAGACATAGACAATTTATCTAAATATATTTATACTTCTTGAGGCTTTAAACACAGTAGCTAACTATTTATCATGTGTCTCATTAAGTCATTATGTGTTAATTACATGGTAATATCTTTAAACGAGTAGATTAGCGTTATAAATAGCACTCAAAGACTTAGTATTTAGTTTGGTCTTGAACATAATTACACTGTTTAAGGGGCTACGTGTTGCTAACCATCCATAAAGGACAAGCATTAGCATAAACTAACAGTGACATATTAACACAGTGCACTCAGTCTCTCCACAAGGCTACAAGGCTCAGATTGGAAACAGGCGAAGGGAGATGTTGTTTGCCTTTTAGCGCAGTATGTGTTTTATGTCATTAACATGCACACTAATGCTAGACTGTGGGCTTATTGGCTAATGCGTGGAGGTTGGTGATGGCAAGGTCTACTGGCCATGCAGTTATTACTTATGTCTATTAGAATCTCTAGCACTATGTCATTACAGTACTAACACTAATACACTAACACCAAAGATCTTAGAGTGGTGTGGAGCACTTTAGAATATTTGATGATACTAACACTCAGGGACATGCATAGGGGGGTTGCTCAGGTTGCCCGGGCAACTGCCCATATGCCCTTCTTGACTCATGTTTCCCTTCCAATGGGGAAAATAAATAAATACATCGTACAATGGATGCAGAATTTCAAGTAGGCCTAGATAAAAAAAATCGCAAAGCCTCATTCACTTCCATTCGTGCACCAAAAGTAAAAGTCAGTAGGGGAAGGGCAAACTCTGTTTTAAGTGGCTGCAGCGCTGCACGCGACCGGCACCTGAGCTGAGCCTGCTGGGTGGCCCTAGAAAGACATTGTCGCGGTTGTTGTATGAGACGACTCAACGTTGTCGGAAAAGATGAGTTTGTGATGTATAACAAACGAACAATCATCGTCATTAAGTTTTATGAAATTAATTAAAATATTCATGAATCCAGGCTGAGTTTGCCACGTTTAGCCTAAATAATCAGACAGATAGCTCGCAGAGAAGCAGCCCGTTATCACATAGCCTAGGCTACTATTTTTTTGGTAGGCATTAGGAAAAACTAAGCAGGGCCGTAGTCACCATAGACATTGGGGGGGACGTGTCCCCCCAATATTCAGATGTGACCAAAATGTCCCCCCCAATATTGCATGTTACATTTAGATGCGCACTCAATCGCGCATCCGGCAAAACATAGCACTCAAATGTGCCGACAAAAAACTTTTACAATGGCGGTGATTGCCTACAGTTAATGTGAATCGCGGACAATAACCAAAGAAAGGAATTTCCACCTCCATTCACCAAATAAAGGTTGTGTTTCTACATGTTTCTACACAAAACATAATTTCTGTCAGAAACCAGCCTATAATGCATAGGGTAACTTGAGGTGAGTCAGACAGAAGAGGGACCTGTCTTAGTAGCCTATCTTGAATCCCATCCCTTTCAAACTACCTTACAATTGTGCGATTAGCCACCAGAATAATAAAATCAAAATACTAAATATGATTGGGCTATAGGTCCAAACCTATGAGTAAGCATTCAGTTTAATATACTCTAGTTTGTATTTTCTTTTAAAATATATATTTAGGAGACAAATGGAGTCATACCACAGGTCTACTGTATGTCCAGGGATGGATTATTGAATGGATCTACTGGGCCCAAGAGCTCAGGGGGCCCTGAAGCCTAAGACTGTGCGAAGTTGCTTCTCCGCCCTTCTCTTCTATTTCCACAAAACTCACAAGTCGTCATAATATAAAGGGGCATTTTTTTTTAAAAATCTTCCGGGGTGAGTATGCCCCCGGGCCCCCCTATCTTAACTGGGGAGGTTTTTTTTGCATCTATGCCCAGGGGTTCATAATCCATCCGTGCCTATGTCCGTCAAAAGTTTGGTATATCCTAATTGACTTAACTAATGACTTGTTTGTGATTTTAATAATATTTTGCATGGCAGGAAATGTATTGAAATTCTGTTATTGAAATTCAGACCGCACCACAGATTTGCCCCCCCCCCCCCCCCAATGTTGATGTCACGGCTACGGCCTTGAAACTAAGCAACATGTCTGCTGATAGTTAGTTTCTCACATTTCTTTTTAGCAAGAAGAATGAATGAACTGTCTTTTGGGGTACATATTGAGAGCCTTTTAAAAAAACTCAGACGAAGATAATGGCTTATTCACATGTGCATGCAGACAGATCCAGTGTTTATGCTTCTTATTTACACTGAATGGACGTTTGAATTGTGTACTGGTGGACCACGGTTCCATTTTCCTCTCTTTGCTTGCCGTGTGTTTGCTAGAAAGCTGATAAAAAGTCTTACTTTTCAAATGCCAGTGCAAGTAATCTAATGGTGTTGAAATGTAAAATGGCACCTTTGTGGCCATGTACATTTATTCACGTAGCTGACTGGTGCTTTTAATAAAAGCCATTTCCAAGTGAGGAGCAATATACCGTACAAGCTACAGTGCAGAAGGAGACCTTGGAGTAAACAGTAAGCCAAGCTAGGTTTTTATTTTAGATTAAAGAAGTGTTTTCCTTATTCAGCAAGGAAAAGGTTGGTGCAGAGCACATTCCTATCAGTGTTGGACTACGGTGACTTCATTTATATGCACTCCTCTTCATCTTTATTAAAAAAATTAGATGTAGTATACCACTCAGCCTTGCGTTTCATTACAGGTGCAGCAGCCAGGACTCACCACTGCATTCGGTATGAAACTGTACAATGGTCCTCCCTCTCCCTCAGAAGGAAGTTCCATGTATTGACTTTCATTGCTAAAGCTCTAATGGGTAAACTACCACTCTACATTTCAAATTTCCTTTCTTACCATAATAGTGTTTACAGGACAAGGTCGTCAGAAAAAATATTATTAGTTATTCCATCAACAAGAACAGAGCTTGGTAAAACAGCTTTCTCATCATATGCACCTAAAGTTTGGAATGAACTTCAAAACAGCCTAAATCTAGAATCACTTCCATCTTTCAATACTTTTAAAAATCTTTTAAAGTCAACTCTGACAGAACAGTGTAATTGTTTTTTACTGGTGCCCTTTAATGTTGTATGTCTGTATTAGCTTAAGTTAAGTGTAATGTCTTGATTGTGTTTGTATACAGTAGTGTATGTACAGAGATTTGTGGTGTAGTATGTAACTTTGTAACTTTTTGCCGCCAGTCTTGGCCAGGACTCCCTGGGAGAAGAGTTACTGTAACTCAATGGGACTTTTCCTGGTTAAATAAAGGTTAAATAAATAAAATAAATGGAAGTAATGCATCACATTAATTATTTTATTCAAAATGGTTAAATGCCTAAATCCTATCACTAGTATTTTGGGTATTGTTTGAAGCCAAGATGCCCACTGAAAAGAGTCAGATTCAGGAGAGGGAGAGACAATTCAGGGAGGCAGCAATCACTGCAAGGTTGGCTGCGAAAAAGCCAACCAGCAGGTGAGACAGAGACTGCACTGTGATAAAGATGACATGACACTGTGTAGACTAATTGATTAATTAATCAGACTCATATTTTAGCCTAATGGCAATGTTTCATAATTACATTACATTTAAGATGAGGAGCAGTCACAAGCCTCCAGACTATGTGAGGAAAATGTGGACCAGGAGGAGGCACAGAGGACAGGAAGGCCTAAGTGATGATCACCAAATATGAGATGAGAGGACCATGCTAGAAAGTACAGGATAAAAGAGCTGCAGGCTAAATAATTGTAATCTAAAAAAAACATACGCTATTTAAGAGGTAATTTCAAAGATCTTGCCTGAGCAGAACATAAATACCACTAGTGGGCATTAAAATAATAATGATAAGTTAAGGTGAGTGCTGTATTTCAGTGTTTTACTTCTTTGTGTATATATTTAAAAAAAGACGCTGTTATTCTCAGTCCTGCATATAGCCCGTGAGTTTTTTTTTTTTTTTTTTTTTGGGGGGGGGGGCTTTTTTCAGGTCAGAGCAACTGCCCCTCAAAATTCCTGTGCACGTCCCTGCTAACACTGTCACTATTTCAAATCATCTGGTTGTCTTCTGCTTAACTTTTATACTCTATATCCTTTGATGATGTTTGTTTTCTTTGTAAAAGTATTTACTGTTTACTCCAAGGTCTCCTTCTGCACTGTAGCTTGTACGGTATATTGCTCCTCACTTGGAAATGGCTTTTATTAAAAGCACCAGTCAGCTACGTGAATAAATGTACATGGCCACAAAGGTGCCATTTACATTTCAACACCATTAGATTACTTGCACTGGCATTTGAAAAGTAAGACTTTTTATCAGCTTTCTAGCAAACACACGGCAAGCAAAGAGAGGAAAAGGGAACCGTGGTCCACCAGTACACAATTCAAACGTCCATTCAGTGTAAATAAGAAGCATAAACACTGGATCTGTCTGCATGCACATGTGAATAAGCCATTATCTCCGGAGACATTTTTCTCCATGTCCACCAGGATGCTTTACTTCTTTATCAATGTTCACCAGGGTGTGTCTCCCCAAAACATCTCCGCAATTAACACAGTACCTACTGTAAGCCTTGGTAAGGGGCAAGATCAAAGTGACAACCTCTCTAAAATGGTCAGTGCACAGCAATACTTTTGGGATACTGCCCCTTGCTCTGCTAACTCTTATGTATGAGCTCTGTGGCATAAGTAACTCCAGTAAAATCTCATCCACTCCAGTGCTGCAGGGACTACAGCAAAGCAAAGGAACCGAGTTCACCTCATCCCAGCATTTCGCCTGTTTCGCCTGCCGTGGCTCTGCTTACTGTAATGGAACAGTTGGAATTAAAAACGGTAAAAGTGACAAAGCCGCTTTAAATTTCACAATTCAAGAGAGCATGAAATGAGCCCAGGCGATCTCCGAGATATACAACGAGAACGTCTTATAGAAAAGGCTCATTATATAATTAAACAATCCGCGAAGTTCAGGCACAAGCATGATCCCAATCGTACATGATTGGAGCACAACAATGCAAATATCCTCAATGGATAAGTTAGCGATAAATGGATATAATTGCTTCAGGGGAACTGCACTTCGATATGAAAAACTACTCGAGTGCAAAGGTAGTTTCTCTGACAGTGTGTGTGTGTGTGTGTGTGTGTGTGTGTGTGTGTGTGTACTAAGTGCACGCCGACATGTGGACATTCTGTGTGCTCATCAATAATATCCATCATAACTGGGTTCTCGGTGTCTAGAGGCTGGGCCACTATTTGCAGACTGAAGCTGTGGCGGTTTGACTAATCTAATAGTGTTTGCATTTGGATGTGCCGTCCATCCATTTCATTACAATGAGCTGCTCATTAGGTGCTCCAGTTAGCTGAAGGACAACCTGATGACGCTACACCTTCCTGCGCAAACACACCCTGCAGCCAACTCGGACTGTGAGCGAGAGGCTCCGGAACGCATTTGGGCCAGATGTGGGCCAAATCTGGCCCGGGTCTGATGAGGAACCAGCTGCTGTGTGGGCAGCGTGTCGGGCTCATCAGCCCCTCTGCCAGCCTGGTCCAGTCAGTCGGGCATGTGCCCATTTCACGCCAGCGCCTGGCAGAGCAAAACAGTGCATTGTGGGTTGGAAAAGCACACAAAGTTTGCATTCTGGAAGACTACCCCGCCAGGCCTGGCATGCGGAAGCTGTTCCCACTGATCTCTGCTAAAGCTCGCACTGATTTTCTGCAGAGACAAACGTGTTATGTTGCTGATTGGATCATAAACAGCCACAGCAAGAAGAGGAATGACTGATAATGACTGATTCTTTTTTATTATTGTGTTACATGTTCCAAATGTAAAGCACTTTGAGCTGCATTCTGTGTATGAAAGGTGCTTTACAAATAAAGCTTATTATTATTATTATTATTATTATTACTACTATTATATAAACGTGAGAAATTAACAGGGGACAGAGGTGGTATTATTTCCCTGTCTCAGCAGTACTGGTTGACAGCACTACAAGCCAAACCAAGAAAGACTGTGTAGATTTTTCCTGGAAAATGTTCTCCATTTGTCAAGCTCCTGTGGCACTCTGAGTTTTATGACTGTGAGCGGACCTATTCATCAACCTCCCGCCTCACCTTAAAACAACAACTCATAACTTATACTCTCATAACATGCCATTAGTTCAGCTGGCAGTGGACTAGTGTAAAACTGTCAATAGCACACTCAAAGGTAATTTAAGCCCAAACACACACACACACACACACACACACACACACACACACACACACAGACACACACAATACGGACAATTTGGGGACAGTTCAATAGCACTTAGTTAAATTCGGCCAAGAATCTATTGGACTCTGTCTTTCATTAAAAAAATGGCCTCATATTTTCGCGTCATCAGTGGTAACAGCAGCAGCATGTCTGTACTTGAGTGTTAGTGAATGATGGTGCTTTGAATTTTGAGTGGATACGCACATCGCTCACCATCGGTCATTACACTCCCAGAGCACATTAGCGCATTGTTGCGGAGTCATTTAAGAGCCACAATATTCTGCACACATGAGCGCATACTCAAAGGCCGGCACTCCAGAGTGGAGCGACACGGTCAGTCAGAGCGTTATGAAATATGACTTCTGTTCTGGCGGTCAGTCAGAGCGTTATCTGTTCAGTTGTGCTCGCTGGCTTCTTACGCTCCGTGGGTGTTCCACAGGGCAGCACTGGAGCGCTGGGGAGTCGTCGCGGATTTCGCCGCAGCAGGCGTGGAAGTGGCAGGCGTGGGAGTGGGAGGCCGGGGTGTGCGTGTGCGTGTGTGCATGCCTGACCGACTGCGACCACGGAGGAAAGAGTCATGAGGAGAGCGGAGAAGACAGCGGAAATAGTCAGCCTTGTTACATGCACCGGGGAGCTAAAAGAAAACAGTACCGAATTAACATAAGAGAGAGAGGAGGAACGTGAAAGAGAGAGGGAGAAAGGGAGCGAGGAGAGAGGGAGAGGAGGAATGTGAAAGAGAGAAGGAGCGAGGGAGAGAGAGAGGAGGAACGTGAAAGAGAGAGGGAGAGAGAGGGAGCGAGGAGAGAGAGAGGGGTCGAGGGAGAGAGAGAAGGAATGTGAAAGAGAGAGGGAGAGAGAGGGAGTGAGGAGAGAGAGAGGAGGAATGTGAAAGAGAGAAGGAGCGAGGGAGAGAGAGAGGAGGAACGTGAAAGAGAGAGGGAGAGAGAGGGAGCGAGGAGAGAGAGAGGGGGCGAGGGAGAGAGAGAAGGAATGTGAAAGAGAGAGGGAGAGAGAGGGAGCGAGGAGAGAGAGAGAGGAGGAACGTGAAAGAGAGAGGGAGAGAGAGGGAGCGAGGAGAGAGAGAGAGGAGGAACGTGAAAGCGAGAAGGAGTAAGGGAGAACGGAAGTGCAGGTAACAATGTGTGTCTGAGTTAGAGCCCACCTGAGACGCTGCAGGGTGTGTGTGTGTGTGTGTGTGTGTGTGTGTGCAGGGTGTGGAAGGTCACCACAGGTGGTCCTCTACATCTTAAATGGAGTTGTGAGTCTCTGCTTCTTAACACTGCATGTGTGTGTGTGTGTGTGTGTGTGTGTGTGTGTGTGTGTGTGTGTGTGTGTGTGTGTGTGCGTGTGTGTGCATGTGCATGTGAGTTGCCTGGGAACTCTGTATAAAACAGAGTTGAAATAAGAGTGCTGAAATCAACGGGCAATTAGTCTCAGAGATTTTTTGTCGGCGCAGTGAGAGGTTAGCTATACGGAAAAGCCAAATTCTGCTGTAAACAACCGGACTATTGGGAATACAAAGAAAATGTCAACCTCATTAAGCCAAAAGCTCTCTGCTATAATTGTTAAACTTTCAACAGTCATTCTTTACATTATAAATAGTCAGCTATGCGAAAGTAAAAATAGCCAGTGACCTTATTCCTGACTACACCTGTCATCACACACATACACACACACACACACACACACACACCGTCTTTCCAAACACACATTCTACGGGTATGTGTTCAGTCCACTGAAGACTCACACACACAATAAACACACACACACACACACACACACACACACACACACACACACACACACACACACACAATACACACAGACACACACAAACACACACACACAAACAAACAATACGCACACACACACACAATACACATGCGCGCGCACACTCACACACACCCACGCACGTGCACATCCACACGAGTGACGAGTGGCATATTGCTTTTAAATAACAGTTCTACTACCAACTAATTCAGATTGTTTATTTTGATTTTTTCGATCTCCTCTTCAAAAAATAGGTTCTGGAGTGTCCAGCGTCAAGCACTGCCAAGAAACGGATAGTCACTTTGCAGGCCAGCTGAGTCATTTGTACACATTCACTTGTACACTCACTCATCTTATCCAGTGAGACATGAATACATTGCTTGACCAGATCTAACTGTTGTGTAATAGATTTTTTTATATAAAAAAAAAAAAACCCAACTGGTTGCATTTCTTGGGTGATGCAAACACAACCCTGATCTTATCTGATGGAAAGGAGAAGCAGCGCTGTAAGACACATGTGCTTTCCTCCTCCTCCAACACTGCTGCTGCGTGCTGTGCTGTGCTGTGTTGTGCTGTTGTGTTCCCACTCTGATGCAGAGGAATATGGACGATGAGCCAGACAGGGGGCAACATGGGAACAAAGAGAAAGATAGAGAGAGAAAAGGGAGAGAGAGAGATGGGGGGAGACAGAGAGAGAGAGAGAGGAGGGGGGAGGGAGAGACAGAGACAGAGAGAGAGAGAGGTAGAGAGGGGAGGGAGAGAGAGAGGGGGGGGGGAGACTGAGACAGAGAGAGAGAGGTAGAGAGGGGAGGGAGAGACAGAGAGAGAGAAAAGGGAGAGAGAGAGATGGGGGGAGACAGAGAGAGAGGGGGGGGAGGGAGAGACAGAGAGAGAGAGAGGTAGAGAGGGGAGGGAGAGAAAGCGAGAGAGAGAAAGCAAGATAAACTGCTTTATTTTCACAGTAAGAGAGCTGGGGTAAAATGGTCAGCCAACGTGAACAGCAAGAGGATGACAGCTTGTTAGTGGAGAGCACTGGACAGACAGGAAAAGAGGTGGTGGGAGGGTTGTCTGACCACCTGCTGATAGACTGTATTTACTCAGGAGACTGTCAACCTGGGATGCCAGAGTCTACACAACAGGCCAGCTGTGTGTGTGTGTGTGTGTGTGTGTGTAGGTGTGTGTGCATGTGTGTCCTTGTGTGTGTGTGTGTGTGTGTGTGTGTGTGCCCTTACCTCTCTCCACTGTTTGGTCTCCACTCCCTGGGTGTAGAGAACGCACACTGCAAATATGAGCACACAGCGTGGAGCATCACATTAGAACTCCGCTGTACATTGACTAAGTCGCATTAATAAAAATAAAAAATCACTGTAATGCATCACATTATCACATTAACGTCCTACAACTGATCAGCAGCTCAATTAGCAGGGTTGGGAGAGGAACTTTGTTTTGACTGTAGAGATGCTCAACTGATCAGCAGCTCAATTAGCAGGGTTGGAAGAGGAACTCTGCTTTGAGTGTAGAGAATTTCAACTGATCAGCAGCTCAGTTAGCAGGGTTGGGAGAGGAACTTTGCTTTGAGTGTAGAGAAATTCAACTGATCAGCAGCTCAGTTAGCAG
Organism: Alosa sapidissima; assembly: GCF_018492685.1. Taxonomy (NCBI): domain Eukaryota; kingdom Metazoa; phylum Chordata; class Actinopteri; order Clupeiformes; family Clupeidae; genus Alosa; species Alosa sapidissima. The sequence continues at coordinate 29,817,262 of NC_055960.1, read as the reverse complement.
GGTTGGGAGAGGAACTCTGCTTTGAGTGTAGAGAATTTCAACTGATCAGCAGCTCAGTTAGCAGGGTTGGAAGAGGAACTCTGCTTTGAGTGTAGAGAAATTCAACTGATCAGCAGCTCAGTTAGCAGGGTTGGGAGAGGAACTTTGCTTTGAGTGTAGAGATGCTCAACTTTGGGGCCCACTGGGAACTCCTTTGGATTCAGCTTCTCATAGTCAGACTTGCGCTTAAAAGACTGTATTTCTTCTCTCTCTTTCTTCTTTACTCTCTCTTTATCTATTTCTCTCTCTCCCTCTGCCCCCACCCCTCTCCCACTCTCTCTCTCTCTCTCCCTCACTCTCTCTCTCTCTCTCTCTCTCTCTCTCTCTCTCTCTCTCTCTCTCTGTTCAAAAAGCCTTGCACACTTTAGCCACAATCGAGCTGAATAAATCATGGCTGCCAGAGGGTGAGTGTGTCTTTGAAGTGGCGGAGCAGAGGAACCTCGTTATTTAACTTCCCCCTCAAGCCCATCAGGAAAGATCGAAGAGCTGAGGGGCTGTGTTTCCCATATATGGAGGGTGGAGGAGGAGCTACATTTAGCAGATTAGAGGAGAGGCGGGACAATAGTGAAGAGATGAGAGTATCTGGAGAATACATTGAGGGACTCTGGGTTGGTCATTTGTATTTTTTTCAATTACTTTTTGTTTGATTTGGACAGACACACACACACACACACACACACACACACACACACACACAAATATACACACAGATAAACACACACATGCACACACACTAAACAGTAACACCCACCCCCTCACATGCTTTTTATTGTTTTGTCATTTGAACTTGATGAGGAGGGGAGAAATAGGAGCCAAATTCCTGTAGAATCCTGCCATTAGAACACCATTCGGATTCTGAATTAAAGGAGTACTCTAGTTTAGGAACAACCCAAGGTTGTTGTTTTGAGTAAAACCGGAATATGTGTTTACAACAAAATATAGCATATAGCGATAGCCTTGGGGCAAGCTCGCCATGCCACAGTAAATCGCTACTTTACGCCACTAGCAAGGCTCGAAGTACCATTCCACCTCTGTAACAAACTGGAGCCATTTGAACTGTAAGTGCTCAGAAACGGTGTAGCGAGGACTGTTTGGGCAGTGAGTGCATTACCTACAGTACATTTTGCTTTTGAGCACTTCAGGTCAGTGGCTTAGAGTGGCGATTTACTTTGAAATAGTGAGAGAAGGAAAAGACAGAGAAGAGAGAGAGAGAAAGAGAGAGAGAGAAAGAGAGAGAGAGAAAGAGAGATTGGTAACACTTTGCTTTACAAATGAGGAACAAAGCATTTTGTAATAGTTCGTAATATGAAAATGATTTCATTTGTAAGTGGTTGTTTCATTATTTATTAAACAATGAACAAATTGAACAAATGCTTTACTGATGATAAATTATGTATGAACAAGAAATTACTAATGATGAACAAACCATTAACTAATAAGTAACAAAGGCTTAATAAATGATGAATTGTGTGTAGTTATTATAAAGTGTTACCGAGAGATTTACCTTGAGATAGTGAGCGAAGAGAGAGAGAGATTTACTTTGAGATAGTGAGAGAGAGAAAGGGAGAGATTTACTTTAAGATAGTGAGAGTGGAGGAAAAGAGAGAGAGAGATTTACTGAAATAGTGAGTGAAGGAAAAGAGAGAGAACGTAAGACTAAAGAGCAGCGGATGAGTGAGGTGCAGTCAAGGTGAACTCACATGGGTCTGATTTGGAGAAGGTGTCTTTATCCAGGAGGTTCCTGCGGTGGAGAGGGAGAGAGAGAGAGAGAGAGAGAGAGAGGGATGGAGGGAGAGAGGGAGGGAGGGAGAGAGAGAGAGAGAGGGAGGGATGGAGGGAGAGAGGGAGGGAGGGAGAGAGAGAGGATAATGTCAGTAAAAAATACAAGAACCTCCAAATAAACAGACCACCGGCTCATGACAGCTGATTGTTCATCAATCTACCAAACACAGGTGTGTGTGTGTGTGTGTGTGTGTGTGTGTTCCAGCAGTAATTGCTATCTGAACCTTATTTTCACACACAAAAAAAACCTGTTTCCTTCCCCTTAAAGTGTTACTTCAAGGAACACATCAATCAGGAGTTCTCTGCATCCTCAATTCCCTCATCAGTGTTACACCGCACATCAAACCTGCGTCTGTCCTGAATGAGGTCTCATCTCCATATTCATATTAGCATAATTGTGCTTTATATCCCATAGCAGAGCCGTGCGGCTGACGATCTGAGAGCTATATTTGGCACATGCTGATGCGATCAGCAGATAATGAAAGTGCGTCCCCCAAGTGATGCTCACTGAGTGCAGAGCAACAGTAGTTACTATGGCAGCAGCTTATGGTAAGGTTCAGGCTATATCTCCTCTGCTGAAGGTGCTGGAGTGTGTGTGTGTGTGTGTGTGTGTGTGTGTGTGTGTGTGTGTGTGTGTGTGTGTGTGTG
>NC_055960.1:29794793-29809793 GCF_018492685.1 Alosa sapidissima | reverse complement strand
GGTGAAATTCAAATTGCGGTTAAATGCGTTGAGTAGATAAACTTTTAGAGACAGCTGAATCAGTATTCAGAGCATCAGGTTTCTTCATTGTACTATGTAATACATGTAAGCAACCTTAACTTTTGTTTGCATTTCTAATATTGTAGCCTATTTTCACTTTCACAACACTTCCCAATCTGCTAGACTAGGGTATTACGTCATAGCCCTAGTCTACGTGCAGTAAATAGTCCAAGTATTTGTTTAAGTGGATTAGTAGCCTAGACTCTGTATGTCGCTGCTTGTTGACATCTTATTATCATGTATGATCGCTAAACTTTGATTATTTTTGTCACAACTGGTTAACTCTATTCAACTGTGCTTGTGGTTCAGCTGTGGACACGCAATTAGCATTGTAGAGGGGGCGGGGACGGGCAGTGATGAACGCTGTTTACGTAATGAAGTGACAGTTTAGTAAATTCCACGAATATGCCAAAAGTGTTTTTCAACTGCTGCCACATCAATGAGCAACCTGTCTAAGCATTTATCAGCCCAGCATGGCAATACAAAACTTGTGGCTAAAGATCCTGCTCGTCGGTCATTTGAAGGAGTCACTCAGCAGCCGACCCCGTCTAAACAAGCTAAGCTTTTGTTAAGTCTTGGAGCACGGCAGGTAACACAAAACGAAATGAACAGGCTAGTTGCAGGGTTCATTGTAGAAGGCATGCTTCCCCTGTCGACCATTGAATCGGCAAGGTTTAGAAAAATACTAGATAAAATACCCGCGACTCGCAAGCCAACATCCGACAGGAAAACATTTTTCCGGTACCTCGACAAGTGTTACTCCGACATGGAATCGAAGCTTAAAAGAACTTTCGAGTCCCTGGATCATGTGTCTACCACCGCGGACATTTGGTCCGCCAACAACAAAAGTTACTTGGGAATGACGGTGTACTGGATAGACAGCATTAGTTTTAAACGCGAGAAGGCTGCTGTTGCCTGGAAGAGGGTGAGAGGAGAGGAAGACACTTACGATGTCATAGCTAGCGAAATAGAACAGGTGCATTCAGCCTTTGGGCTATCACATAAAGTAACAGCATGTGTCACCGATAATGGTAGCAATTTTGTTAAAGCCTTTAGAATGTTTGAATCCCATCCTGATGATGAATCTGACTCTGACGAGCTATCTGATAAGGAGGAGGAAGAGGAGGTCACATTTACTGATGTTGCCGAAGCACTCTCCACAGAATCAGACGAGACATATTCACTGCCACCTCATCTGCGCTGTGCATCACATACACTTAATCTTATCTCAAAAAATGATCTGGAGAAATGGCTGACCAGTAACAATGAATGTACAGTAAAGCAGTTTACAGAAGTGCTCTCGCCAAGTGTACAGCTCTCTGGACAAAAACTAGTCGCTTTACCGTGGCTTCAGACCAGGTTGAGGATGTTCTAAAAAGAAAGCTCATCATACCCACTGCTACACGCTGGAACTCGACTCATGATGCCTTGTCTCTCATCACAGAAATCCCAATCAGAGATTTAAACACCATTTTTTCCATACTGAGTATAAAGGGCATCACTGAGAGAGAGTATCAGTTCCTGAAGGAATATTGTGCAGTGTCAAGACCTCTTGCTGCCGCATTAGATATGGAGATTCTGATGTCGAAGTTGCTTGCAATGAAGGATGGCCTTTCCCAGATGACAGCTGGCATGCCTGGTGCTATTGTACAGGTAAACACATATAATAAAATAAATAGGCTCTAGCCCTTAAACAATAGCTTGCAGTGTAGGCTGTAGGCCCACAGTTTAATATAGCTGATGTAGCCCAAATTTATGAGGCTGTAAAATCTGTTAATTGAACTGTATGTCTGTCTAATGTAGCCTACTGTACTATTTCATATCACAGATGATCAAAGACAGATTTGCATCTGTCTTGGACAGCAAGGATGCTCTGATGGCTGCTGCCACAATGCCCAAATTCAAGTTCCGCTGGCTCAAGGATGAGAAGAGAAGAGATACTGTTAAAACCATGCTAATTTCTGAGTGTCGTGCCCGGATTCCTGAAGAGCCACTGAGGAGACCAGCAGTTCAGAGCCCTGCAACCTCTAGTCACAACGACTTTTTTGAATTTGAAGAGGAGTTTTCCTACACAGCAGAGACTGAAGTCATGGAGTACTTTAAATTGCCCGGATCTGACTGTGAGGTTCTCTTACAGGGCTTAAATTTCACTGCGGGATTGCGGGTATTGCGCATAATTTGTTCAAGTCCCGCAACTCTAGCCATCATAATGCGAGGAATTCCCGCATACACTTTTACAGCCTGTCTGATGACGTTAATATAGCCTAATCATTAAGTGGCGTGAATGCGGTGCTATTGACCGGACTGATCAACTACCGAGTTGAATTGAACATAGCCTCATGCAGACGCACACACACACGGCGAGAGAGAGAGAGAGAGAACCACTTTGCGCTTACGCAAATAGGCTACGCTACCTTGGCAAACTTTTACATCTGGAAAGAGCTCCTTGGTAACTATCCTGCTAGCTCAGGTCACGTCAACACTTGATCCCAGAAAGATTGTCTTCGACATGTCAACATTTATTGTATCTAATGACATAGAAAACATAATGATTTGCATACACATACCGCACTATGCACAACTTTTATTCACTAGCGACTACAGCCTAAAACCGTCAGGTTGAAGGGGGGCTAATTACTCCATAGAATTACTCTCAGGTATTTTCTTAAAGTGACAGGCACTCAATTACACCTACTCATCACCAATGTGCACTCAATTGGACCTACACACCACATTAAAGATATGCCAAAGTGTTATAGGTTAAACGTCAATATGAGGCATTCAAATGACTAAATATGTTTAGCTAGTAGTAATTACTAGTAAAATGCTATACTTTAAAAAATGCATTATTAAATAAATACACTCTATATGAATTCAAAAATATATGATAGAAACATATCACATAAGCTATCATTTTCAGTGTGTTTGTGTGTGTGGAGAGAGTCAAGCAGAATCTAGGATGTCCACTGTTGTGAATGATCCCACTACAGTATATATTACTGATGACGTCAGGGTGGTGGGGGCCCCAAAATCAAACACTTTTTTTAAAAAAGTATCTAAGTATTGAAATCGCAATTCTTGACTTGGTATCAGAATCGACCCCCCCTCCCCCCCAAATTGTGTAAATCCCACCTACATGAATAACCTAAGGGGGGAATTCTCCCCCATTTTGAAAAATGAATTTTAAGCCCTGCTCCAGGTTCCCCAGGATTAAAGAAATTGCAAAGCAGTACAATACTCCAATACCATCAAGTGCACCGTTCGAAAGGCTTTTCAGCCTGGGCAGTATTGTTCTGACCCCAAGGAGGAACAGGCTGTCTGATAAAAGATTTGAAAGACTTCTACTTATGCGGTACAATCGATATTTCGAAGAATAGAGAGAGAAATGAATTGAATGGGATGAAGTTTGAGAGAAACTTTGTGTTGCACTTTCTGTTTTCACTGTTTTTGAACTGTTTTGCACTTTTGTTGAAGAGAGCTAAGGGGAAAGTATTGTTTGAATGATTGAATGATGATTTGAATTTGAATTCCGTTTATTTAATTAATTGCAATTTCTGTTTCCTTTTTATGGGCTTAAGTGCATTTCTGTTTTAATTCTATGAGGTAAATTGACCCTTAATTTTTACATTTTTAATTGACCACTTTCATTGACGCCTGTGTTCTGAAACTTGGTGTGTTGCTGATTGACCCCATCATAGCCTCCTTTACCCTGTTGTTTGTGGATTTTCCAGTGAGGCATATTTCTTCGTGCAGACAGGAATATTGTTCTTTCATATGGTTTTACATGCCATTTTGTATACATTTATACAATAAACACTATGTGGGCAGGCTAAGTGATGTTTGTCCATGTATCTACACAGTAAATTAAGAAACAGGAAAGTAAAGTAATAAGTAGTGAAGTTACTTTTCAAATCCAGTAACTAGTAAAGTAATCTCATTACAATTTACAGAAGTAACTAGTACCTGATTACTTTTTTTGAGTAACTACCCCAACACTGGTAGTTAGGCATTAGAACACTTTCCGCTCATCACAGCTGCTCGCTCTGTGGTTCGTCCGGTGAGAGAAGGCAGATTATGCAGATTTAGAGACCACTGGTGCTTTGTTTGTGTGTGTGTGTGTGTGTGTGTGTGTGTGGCAGTTGTTAATTTTAAACTTTTTAAATTAGATCACATGACTCACAGAGGCTGCTCTAGTTTAGGCAGCATTGCCCTGTTTGGATGAGAGGGTTTAATGACTTGGGTTGAGCTCTACGGTGTCTGAATAACAATAAGCATCTGATGGCGTCCACACACAAATAAACAAACAAACAAACACATGTACTGTAAGGGAAGTCATTTGTGGCTTCAGACAAAGTGTTTGTGCTGTGGCTTTTACTCTGCATTTGGACATAGTAAAGGAACCAGTGTATGACAAGTGGCTCTGTGTGTGTGTCTGTGTTTTCTCTGTGTGTGTGTTTGTGTGTGTGTGTGTGTGTGTGTGTGTGTGTGTGCCTCATTAGGAATAAGTAAGGCAGTCGACTGAATCTGCAGCTATAGAGGCCACTGTCGCTGCAGGCTGTTTATAATGTTTTTCTGCTGTTTTTCTTTTCTTGTTTTTTTTTTTATCCTTTGGACTCAAATCAGACAAATTGGAGCCAAAACGTGACAGCCAGCTTGACAAAAGTAACAAGAGCTTTTAAAACTAGTGGTTTGGAATATCCTTTCCTCATGACATACACATATATTACACATCCCCGTACTCTGTTCCAATGGGCCCAGGGTAGAGAAATAGATCCATCAAAGGTTAATGTTGAAGAAAACTGTGTTTGACTTTGATATTTTTGTGGTAAATCAGTATAAATTAAATCATATGTGGTGTCCACCAACAAAAATCAAAACAATTAATAAAAACATGATGATACTTTAGGACCAACAAGCCATTACTAGATAATTAAATTGTTTATTGTAAAAGCTATTTTTGATGAATTTACATAAACTGGATCGATTTGACACGCTCTGAGTTCCTCTGATAATGCTGTGTGTTCTTCTGTTCTGTGTGTTCTATCTGTTCTGTGTGTTCTACTGTTCTGTGTGTTCTATCTGTTCTGTGTGTTCTTCTGTTCTGTGTGTTCTATCTGTTCTGTGTGTTCTATCTGTGTGTTTTGAGTGGCACGCCTCTCTGTGTGTTTTTCTGTTCTGTGTTCTTTAGTCTTCTATCTGGGTGTTCTGCTGTGTTTTATCCGTATGTTTTGAGTGGCAGGCGTCTGTGTGTTCTTCTGTTCTGTATGTTCTTTAGTGTTCTATCTGGGTGTTCTGCGGTGTGTGTGTTTTGAGTGGCAGGCCTCTCTGTGTGTTCTTCTGTTCTGTGTGTTCTTTAGTGTTCTATCTGGGTGTTCTTTAGTGTTATATTGGTGAAATCTGAGTGGCGTCTGATCTCTCCTCCCGTGGCCTGACCCCATCGGTGGACGTGACAGAGTCATTACAACAGAGCATATCTCCGCCCGCTACGCCTGCTGCGCCTGCCACAAGCAGCCTCACATCAATCGCTCTTAACTAAACCTGACACACACTATGCGCCTCCACACGCTATGCTTCTTTTGGTTAGGAGCCAAATGTGTGTGTGTGAGTGTGTGAGGGCATGTGTGTGTGTGTGTGTATGTGCATGTGTACATGTATGTGTATTTGTGTGCGTGACACTACAGGGATTGATTGTGTTCCGCTGTTGCTAAACTAATTGTGTTTGTGTGCATTGCATACTGTACCCATGCAGCCATAATAATCAGTCTGTGTGTGTGTGTGTGTCTCTGTGTGTGTGTGTGTGTTGATGTGTGGTTGATTGTGTTCCTCTGTTCCTAAACTAATTGTTTTTGTGTGCATTGCAGCCATGACACCACCACAAGGCTTATCGGCATTAAAACATGCGGATTACACATTCATCACAATACGAGGCCTATTCATGCATATTCTCTGTGTGATAAATTAATATATACAGTCCTGCAGCATCCTCTCATCTATTCACACTGAGATTATTCAAAAAGAGACTAAAATCTCTGCACTGGCTGTGAATCAAGGTGAGAAGTGAAGTTGCGTGTGTGTGTGTGTGTGTGTGTGTGTGTGGAAGAGAGAGTGTGTGTGCATGTTTGTGTGTGTGTATGCCTTAGCTGTCAACCTCTCTGCCCTGTGCTTGTGAGAGAGACACTTAGCCTCCCAATGTTCCACTGGAGTCTCCATTCTGACTGGAGCTTGACTGGGCAGCTCTTACATGTGTCTGTGTCTGTGTGTGTGTGTGTGTGTGTGTGTGTGTGTGTGTGTGTGTGTGTTTGTGTGTGTGTGTGCGTGCGTACGTGTGTTTGTGTGTGTGTGTGTGTGTGTGTGTACGCGTGCGTACGTGTGTTTGTGTGTGTGTGTGTGTGTGTGTGTGTGTATGTGTGTGTGCGTGTGTGTGTGTGGGGGGGGGGGGGTTTCTGTGGCTCTTTAAAAAAAAAAACTGACCTTGTGCCAATCCCATCAAATTGAATATTTTACACAGCTGAAGAGATGCCACTGAAGCCTCCTGTATATGAGCACTACGTAGGAGGCCAGGTTCAGGTTGGAATGGGGGTACTGGCACTTGGCACTGGGGTTGGCATTGGCGTTTGGCATTGGTGTTTGGCATTGGCATTTGGCATTGGTGTCTGGCATTGGGAGGAGGTGTTTTTGGGTGGAAACCCTCCCTCCTGAGGGTGGGTTAACAGCAAGGCATCAGAACCAGTGTATCATACACATCACACACACACACACATCACACACAACACATACATCACAGAGAGAGAGAGGGAGAGAGAGAGAATGATGAGAGAGAGAGAGAGACATGAGCAAGTGGGCAAATGTTTGTGGTGTGTTTGTGTGTGTGTGTGTGTGGAGGAGAGAGAGGTTGGAGACAAAATATGAAAGAGGGGAGAGGGAGGAGAGAGTGATAATGATGGAGGGAGTGAGAGAAAGGGAGAAAGACTGACAGAAGAAAGGGGAATAAAGACAGCACGGAAGAGGAGGAGAGGAGCTGTGATGAAGAGGAGGAGAGGAGCTGTGATGAAGAGGAGAGGAGCATCAAAGGCAAGCTTCATTTTACTGGAAGCATCTCCTCAGGCAGGTAATGGCCTCTGCTTGAACTGCCGCCCCGCATTGCCCCATCCAAGATATTCAGGAAACCTGCTGTCCAGTCCCACACACATACACACACACACACACACACACACACACACACACACACACACACAACTAACCTAGGCCCAGTTTGCCATATTGCATTCATTTAGGATAGCACCACCACAACAGACGTCCAGTCAAAACCGCCTAAGGTTGCTCTAGCTCCCCTCCACACCATCCAAATGAATGGACTTCAACAAAGACAATGCAGCTCCCGTGTCTCAGGATAACATCTCAGGAGCAGATGGTAGAGTACAGTGGGGCTACAAAACACGATAACAACCTTCCTCTCTTTACACCCTGACAAATCCAGCACAGATGCTCAGTGCCACCCTCTCCATCTATCTGACCAACATCACAGCAGAACACCAGACGCTGCGGTCCAGAAAGGCGTCCACACGCTGCTCTACTTACCTACAGTACATACCAACACAGGCAACACAAAAGCTCAAGCCAACGCACCGAGCAGAAAAGCTTTGGCTGAGTGAGGCGCAGCTGGAGCTGAAAGTAGTTCATGGTGCTTCTCATCAGCATGTGAGCTGGTGCAGCGCAGCGCAGCTCTCCGTACAGAGAGAACATATTGCTGGAGTTGTGAACAAACTACCCAGGGAGGGAGCGGACAGGGGCCCCATAACGCAGACATTACAAAGGGCTGCTGGAAACAGCTGGGACATCAAACAACACAGCCATGTTTTATTCATCGGGCTTCCAGAACGAGGAAGGGAGGGAGAGAAGGAGAGGGAGGGAGAGAGAGAGAGAGAGAGAGGAAGAGCAGTTTGGACAGAGCAGAGTTTCATCAGGCCTCCAGAGAGAGAGAGATGGAAAGAGTGAAAGAAAGAAAGAGAGAGCGTAGAGAGAGTGAGAACAGAGCAGTTTGGAGCAGAGCAGAGCTGTATCAGGCTTCGAGAGTAAGGAGGAGAGAGAGAGAGACAGCTAACATCTTACAGAATAAGTGAACACTCCCTGGACATACATACAGATAGGAGGACATGGGCAAACCTGGCTTCCTGAGGAGGACATGGGCAAACCTGGCTTCCCGAGGAGGACATGGGCAAACCTGGCTTCCTGAGGAGGACATGGGCAAACCTGGCTTCCCGAGGAGGACTTGGGCAAACCTGGCTTCCTGAGGAGGACATGGGCAAACCTGGCTTCCCGAGGAGGACATGGGCAAACCTGGCTTCCTGAGGAGGACATGGGCAAACCTGGCTTCCCGAGGAGGACTTGGGCAAACCTGGCTTCCCGAGGAGGACATGGGCAAACCTGGCTTCCCGAGGAGGACATGGGCAAACCTGGCTTCCCGAGGAGGACATGGGCAAACCTGGCTTCCTGAGGAGGACAGGTTGTGCTTGCAATGGAGTGAGGGAGTTGCAAAGCACTGAATGATAGATAGATAGAAAAATAGATAGAGATTTATTTAGACTTTATTTATCCAGAAGGAAATTACGGCAGCTCAACTAGACCCATTCCCACAGAGAAGCTAAACGTGGGGTTGATCTGGGCCAACTTTGGGTCTGGACACTCAGCATCCAACATTTGTCTCACAGAGCAGTCTCCTCCTTACCCTCTCCTCTTCCTACCCTGATACCTCTCCTCCTTACCCCTCTCCTCTTCCTCCCCCTGATACCTCTCCTCCTCACCCCCTCCTCTTCCTCATCCTCAGAGAGGAATGAGCTTCCTGGAAAAATCTTAGAACATTCCATCATTGAAATCCACTCATATAGCCTCCTTTTCTCTCTCTCTCTCTCTCTCTCTCTCTCTCTCTCTCTCTCTCTCTCTCTCTCTCTCTCTCTCTCTCTCTCTCTCTCTCTCTCTCTCTCTCTCTCTCTCTCTCTCTCCTCCCCGAGTGCCCGTACTGTCTATTCTCTCTCCGATGCTCAGACAGACGGAGATGGAGCGTAGTTGTCCCACTGGAACACTAAGGCCTCGGTGTCGCCGTGCCTCCCACACAAGATGGATGCTCCGACACAGAGGTCTTCATTACTGCGACATTGCCAGCATCCTCCAGGGCCGTAGGCTGATTGGAGAGGGTGATAGTGATAGTGGCCCAGCAGTGGCTCAGCAGTCCCATCATCTGTTTATAAATGACCAGCCAGCTGGGGATGTCACCACACTGAGCATCTAACTCATCAGCCACACAGGAATAACAGGCATGGGCTGTGGGGTGGTGGTGGTGGTGCTGGTGGTGGTCGGGGTGTAGTGGCTGGGCTGGTCTAGCAGTAGCCAGAAGAGTTGTGGGTTTAACTCCCAGCCGTTGTGTCCTTGAGCAAGGCACTTCACCCCGAGTTGCCTCCAGGAGACTGGCCCTTAATGGTCATAATGGACGTATGCAAGTCGCTTTGGATAAAAGCATCGGCCACATGAATGAGCATGTAAGTAAGTAATGACAGGCTGCCCTCCCACTGACTGACTGAGGATCTGGGGCCATGATGTTTATTATAAAAGCCATTACATTTGCATATCTATATGCATATCTATATGCAAGGCTGCCATTAGATAAAGCACTGACAAACACAGACATCAACAAGTCATCCATGGGGACACTATTAACATAAACACACGGCATTAATTAGTGTCTGCTGGAGTGTGTGTCTTTTCAAGTGTAAACACACACACACACACACACACACACACACACACATATAAGTACAATTAAGCCAGACAGACTGGTGATTTGTCAGTAGAGGTGAACGCCACTCTGCGATCATTTGTCATCCAGAGATAAAAACATGTATAACTTCCTGCATACTTTATGACGTGATCATAAATTGAATTAATGACTGTGTGTGTGTGTGTGTGTGTGTTTGTGTGTGTGTGTGTGTGTGTGTGTATGGTTGGCGGCAGATGCAGCCTCAGCATCAGTGTCAATCAGAACATCCTAAATCAGCGTTTGACCCCAGACTCACATGGAGTCTCCTTCAGCAGCCAAACCAGAGCTGCTGAACAGCAGCCAACGTGCACTAACACACACAGAACACTATGTGAGGGCACCACATTCCACTGACTGTTTTAAAAAAGATCTTAAGACATTTCTTTTTAGCAAAGCTTTTGGTCCCCTTTAGATGTTTTTTTTTAAACCTTTTTTCTTTTTCCTAAACTGCTCACCTTTTTTGTGTGTGTGTTTTTAACCTGTAGCACTTTGAGATCTTCTGATGAAAAGTGCATTATAAATAAAGGTATTATTATTATTATTATTATTACTATGGAATATGTGCAGTAACACACACAGAACAAGTGTTTTATATGGAATCTGTGCATTAACACACACGAAACAAGTGTTTTATATGGAATCTGTGCATTAACACACACAGAACAAGTGTTTAATATGGAATCATATTTAAAGAGTTTGAAAAGTTTCACAAAATTCTGGTGCGCTTTTGACATCTATAATGTTTTGCTGGTTTGGTGTAAGGTTTTTTGGTTAATGTCTAGAGTTTTGCAAAAAAGCCTAAGCAATCAGAAACAAATACTGTCAAACCGGTCAAAGAGACGAGTGCTGAGTTGCAAACAATGTTCAAAACAGCTCGAAGCTCCTTCAACCTTGTGCATTAGAAAGCACTCCATGTGGGCGTTGTAGTTCAACTTCCTTTGACTGTTAATAATAAGATGTCTCACACAAACTAAACACAATTTAATATCACATAATTAGAGTTTAGAGTAATTAAAATGTGGTTGCAATTAGAAACTAATTCACACCTGTAGAGTTTAAAACTAATTCACACAGTAAGAGTTTAAAACTAACTCACACAGTTAGAGTTTAAAACTAATTCACACCTTTCCTTAACCCTAGTGAGGAGATATAAATGCATACGTGTGCAGAATCTTTTAGGCTTCATGGTAAACAGGGGTTCCTTTCCTCTTCTACGCTTGTATCTACTCTAGTGTGTGAAAGGAGTGAGACATCTGTCTCTCCCGACTTCACTCCTACACACGTGTTTGTGGACATAATATCATCACCCTCGGTGACACCACCACCATGTCTGTGTGTGTGTGTGTGTGTGCGCGCATTCTGGGTGGCACCACCACCTATAGTATACGGTGTGATTAGAATGGCATCTCTCTAAAGGCTGTGTGGTGATAAAGTGTGTGTGGGAGTGTGGGAGTGTGTGTGTCTGTGTGTGTGTGTGTGTGTGTGTGTGTGTGTGTGTGTGTGTGTGTGTGTGTGTGTGTGTGTGTGTGTGTGTGTGTGTGTGTTTTATCCTCCTCTTTTAAAGGTGTGCTTGTGTGTGTAAAGGAGTGTGTCCGAGCAGGTGGAGAGAAGACTCAGGTGGAAATCCAAGTGCCAATAACAAACAATGACAAACAATTAACAAAGAAACACTGGACAAACAGAAAACAAAGATAGGACAATGCCCACGCTTCTAGGCCCCTGTTATAGCAACAGTACTTACGTCCTCTCTCATCAGAGACGCATCTCTCTACTAAAGCAACCCCAGGCATTAAATAGCACTGGTCACAACCAAATCACGGTCACAATTCAATTAACATTGTAATTGTAATATTGTAATCTTGAAACAATATTTCATCTCTTAGAAACCCTTGCACAGCACAATACTCAGAATCTTTCTTGTGCATTAACAAAAAACTGCGCTTCCAAAAGAAAACAATGAACAAAGAAAAGTTTGCCACAAACACCCCTGCGCTAATGAGCACTTCCCTACGGGAGCACGCCCCGAATATTGAAAAAGGTCTCGCCGTCTGCAAACCGGCTTGCCCCCTGTACACAGAAGGCTGCCATGAAGACTGGTGAGAACATTCCCCAAACTCCGTTGATGTCACGCTATGCAAACAAATACCTTTTAGCACTTTTACCGATAAACAAATCTTCCATTCCTAATTCCCTTCACCACACATCCAAACATTCAGCCCTCCGTACATACATTCATTCATCCACATGATATTGGCCTAGTACAAATTACATTGTCCACAATCATGCCAATCATCCCCCCAGATCATATTAATTTAAAATGTCCCGTTTTGTTTAAATGTTCAGTCTTATTGTCCATACCGTGTTGGGAGATTTGTCAGTTCAAGTGACAGGCGCACTGCACTCTGTCACAGTGTGGTGGATGCATGGCATTAAATTCCTTGTGCTTGTGCAGTTGAATGCACACACACACACACACACACACACACACACACACACATACACACACGTGCACACACACACACACACAAGCACACACACACAAGCACACACACACGCACACACACACAAACACACAGACATACACACACGTGCACACAAGCACGCACACGCACACACACACAGACACACACACACACATGTACTGTATGCGCACACACATACACACATGCATGTGCGCACATTTGATTATTTTATTTGGAATGACCAATACTAATTAAAATAACACAGCATTCAAATATTCACAAAGAGCCTGTTATGTTTCACCTAACAATACAAACATTGTGCTAATATTCACAACCACATGAATGAATAAATCGGCTATATGTGAAGAGTTTGGTTGCAAAACGCTATATCCACCATTTTAATGAGTTTTCATAAATCTTTTTTTTTTTACATTTTGTTTTGCAAGTAATTTCAGTAGAACTGTAATTGGGTATTGTTATTTGATTTATCTTACTCAATCAAAAAAAAAAAAAAAGCAAGTTGATTGATATAACCTGAAATACACCATTAAATAACATGACTTTCTAATGTTTTTAAAAATGGAGATATAGCGTTTTGGAACCAAACTCTTCATGTGTTAAAGATAGAAGTGGCATCACCTTCTCCACACACTTAAACACACACATACATACACATTTCAACACATACACACAGAGAGTACACAGAGGCATGCATAGACACACACTCGTGCAGGCAAGGAGCTCAGTCATGTGAAGAATGATTGATTAATTGATGGATAAACAGATTGATAAATGCCACAAGACTATTTGGAGCTTGTAAATGATGCTGAAGGATGCAGTGAGACCAATGTAAAGGTATTTATGCCTGAGCAGGGTCCAGGGTCCAGGCTTTAGGCATTCCAGACGTGTTTTTGCCACAGAGTGGACTGAGTCAGGGTGGAGGGAGAGAGTCTCTCATCAGAGATCCAACATTGCTTTGCCGAATACTGATTCTGGAGATGATACCCCTCCCCCCCAACACCACACACACGTCCACACTCACTCAATATTTACAAACACAAAACCTCTCTCTCTCACACACACACACCTTCAAACTTCACCTGCACCCGCACACACTGGCAAAACACCCAAACACACTCATATTCAAATTCAATACCCCTACAACAGTAGCACAGACACAAACCCAATACAGCCCTGTGACCTGCACCATGGTTCTGCCTCTCTGGCGCCCCCTGTGGTGTAAACATAATGTGGCATGGTAGGAGAGTTAAAGTTGACTGATATTTAGCAGACACTTGCAGCAGTGGGAATGGAACCCAACTGCTGTTACCGTTGCTCTACCATGCCTGCTGTGTTTCCTTCACACGAGTCACGAGACCTTGTAGGCCAACACTGGTCCTGCAATGGCCTGGAACTGACCCACACAGGCTGGGATCTGGCACTAAACATGGGCATCGAGTGTTTTATCAACGAGCTTAAAGCTAAGCAGGCCCTGTGGTGTCCATGTCCTGACATGCACCGGCTCTTATTGATCACTTAGCCACAGCTCAGAATCAACATCAGTCAACCAGAGATGTGGATGGGTGTGCCAGATATAGATAGATAGAGAGATAGAGAGAGAGAGAGAGAGAGAGAGAAGAGAGAGAGAGAGAGAGAGAGAGAGAGAGAGAGAGAGAGAGAGAGAGCGAGAGAGAGAGAGAGATAGAGATTCCAATACTGTTCAACATAGTAGTCCTGGGCAATTCCATGGAAAATTATGTTTTTTGTTACATCCATAACGGCAATAAAATGTGATGGTATGGTATGATGTGAATGATTACATGAAATTTGAGCATTTGCTATTTTTGGCTGAAGAATGTACAAGAATGCACAAAAAATGAATGTTATCATTCACATCATACAAATGCCAAGGCATTTCACTGGTGTTATGGATGTGACAAAAAGTCAATTTTCCGTGGAATTGCCCTCCTTTTTTTCTAATTGTTTTAAAGCAATGCCATTTGAATCAGTGCTCGAGCCTTTTTTGTTTAGGTCACGTTTTTGTAATTTAGGGGGTCACTCTTTGGGGGTCCACCCCTCTGCTAGACAGCCCTGTGGTGGTACTGCTCAAACACACACACACACACGCCCCTCTGCTGGACAGTCATGTGGTGGTACTGCTCAAACACACACACACACACACACACACACACACACACACACACACACACACACACACACACACACACGCCCCTCTGCTGGACAGCCGTGTGGTTGTACTGCTCTGGTTTGATTTTGTCCCATACATCAGCATCTTTATTATATGTATTTATTTATTATATATATATATATATATATATATATATATATATATATATATATATATATATATATATATATATATATATATATATATATATATATATATATATATATATATATATATATATATAAATATATATATATATATATATCTCCCATACAGCAGGTTAATAAAGAAATAATCAAACATCTTTAGCCACATGTCTTATCATGTGCTATGTTTTGTGTGCTTTTTATATCACACAGTCAAATTGTCCTGATAAAGATATTGTTAGTCCTTAAAGGAATTATCCGGAGTAAAATGCACTTTAGATCAATTTACGGATGATTGGGAGTACATACGTTGAGTTGACATCAAAATCATGT
>NC_055960.1:29787293-29789793 GCF_018492685.1 Alosa sapidissima | reverse complement strand
CAGTTCAAGAGAATCAGATTTAGAATTCATTCTGAAAATATATTATCAAATATATTATCATATAAATATATAATACAAAATCACCACACCAATTATGGGTTATGATAATTATTTCAACCTGATAATGAATGATGATGGAAATGAGCAACTATACAGCCCATAATCCAAAGCAGTAGGCCTAACCTAAGGTCTGAGACCCCCAGAGAAGGTATGGTGTGAACAAGAAGGAAACTGAGTCCTCTTTCAAATGAACCCACAATGTGAATACAAAATGAACTGAGTCCCTTAAGTTTTGATCCACTTTCTGGTCCCCTTTTAGTGGACTGAGTTCGGTTCTTTTAAAAGGGACTATATGTGAAAACACCCATAGATAGATACAGTGGTTCTATAAGCCTACAGTGTTTTATCTGACTTGTTATGGGCACAATAAACAAGCCTGGAGAATAGACAGTGTGGCCAATGTTTTTGGGTAATGTACTGTATGTTAGCTGTATAGCTAATGACTGCTCATTTAGCCAATAACAGCATAACATTATGTTGTCTCAATGTGTGTGTGTGTGTGAGTATGTGTGCGTGTGTGTGCGTGTGTGTGTGTGTGTGTGTGTGTGTGTGTGTGTGTGTGTGTGTGTGTGTGTGTGTGTGTGTGTGTGTGTGTGTGTGTGAATGTAAATCATGTTTTCTTGGCCAAGTATACTTTCGTATACAAGGAATTTGGTCTCCCATTTGTATCCCATCCGTGAATTAGTGAACACACAGTGAGGTGAAGCACACACTAACTCGGAGCAGTGTCCGAAGCCCTAACCAGTAGGCCACGACTGCCCCCCAGTGTGTGTGTGTGTGTGTGTGTGTGTGTGTGTGTGTGTGTGTGGCAGCATCTGCTCAGCTCGGAGGGCACACATGCTATTCTGAGGGTTGATGTGTTGGGTGCGGGGGTGGCACCATCAGGGTGCTGGCGCAGTGACAGGCGAAGAGGCGGGGGGGTTGGGGGGGGGGGGGGGGCGTCAGGCTGAGCCCATTACCCAGACAGCTGACAGGAGTGTGGTTGAGGGGGGTATCAGCTGATAGACCCTGGTGTGTGTGTGTGTGTGTGTGTGTGTGTGTGTGTGTGTGTGTGTGCAGCAGGTCCTGTGAGGTTGGCCACACCAGAGCCTAGTCTCTCAGGATCAATTCTCCTCACTCACGACCCTCTCAAATGGACACACATCTCAATGTCCTCCTCTCTCTGCTTTCTTTCTTTACTCTTTCATTCATTCTGTCTTCCGTTGTCCTCTCTCACTCTTTCAATCTACATTCTCTTTCTCTCTCTCTCTCTCTCTCTCTCTCTCTCTCTCTCCCCCTCCATTTCTTCCTCAGCTGTCTTCTTACAGCAATTTGTCACTTTGCTCTGAACGACTGCATCTATATTCTTCTTCGTCTTTCTTACACTTTCTTTTCTCTCCCTCTCTCCTCTCTCCTCTCTCTCTTTTTCACTCTCTCTTGCCTGACCCTCTCTTTCAGTTTCTCCTCCGTCTGTTTCTCCTTCACTCTCAGCTTGTTCACATTTAACCTGCCCCACACTCTTGCCCCGACACTCTTTCTCATTCTCTGGCCCCTACTATTTTGCCCTCTATTCCCCATCATCTCTCTCCCTCTCCCTCTCTCCCTCACTCTCTCTCCCTCTCTCTCTCTCTCTCTCTCTCTCAATCCCTTTCTCCAGCCTGCCTGCAGGGTATTGTCCAGTCCAGGCCACCCACTCATTGCAGTGTATAGATCAGGTCAGCGTGATGTCAGGCGCTCCGTCCAGCGTTGCCCAGTGGGAGGTGACCCGACACAATCCGCAGGATGGCTCTGGAAAGAGTCGGAAATGACCCACAGCAACACACTCACTCACAGCAACACTGCAGCCCATGGCCACATAAATACAGCCCCCTCACCAACAATACTGGACCCAGAAATCACCCTGGAGCACAGCAACACTGCAGCACACAACTGCATATCGCGTGGTGGTAGTAGTGTGGTGATGGTGGTGATGCCAACAATACTAGACCCAGAAAAGTCCATCACAGCAACACACATCATATCCATCGCCTCATTTCAACACAGTAACACACATCACATCCATCGCATCATTTCTAAAATATGTACTGTATGCTCTAATTTATTATTTTTTTTAAACTTTCCTGTAAAATGTGCAAAATGTCTAAATAGTTTTGCTGTAACTTTTGTCTGGTTAATCGAGCCAAATAACACCTAGAGACATGAGGAGCAGAATCTGCTGATGGACTACCAGCCTGACAGCACACACACACAAACACACACACACACACACACACACACACACACACACACACAACACACACAGACACACACACACAGACACCAGAGTACAGCACCGTTCTGATGCTACACGTTAAAATCATCTGCTCTGGTCACTAGAGTACACCACCCTTCTGACCTTTCCATACTTCAGCTCCAGACCCAACAGTACACTACCATTTTGACTGTACACTTCAGAGGTGAG
>NC_055960.1:29717293-29782293 GCF_018492685.1 Alosa sapidissima | reverse complement strand
CACACACACACACACACACACACACACACACACACACACACACACACAAACACACACACACACACACACACAGAGGAGACTGAGAGATGTTTCACCATGTCACCTTTGAAATCCATACAGCAATGATAGAATGTGTGTACTATGTGCAATAGTGTAATCAGTATATGTAATATCACAGACAAGGGAATATCATTTCTCAGATATACACTAAGATATTCCATACGTCTCTGTGTATATCTACGGAGCCCCTAAGGGGACATGAGCAAAAAAAATATAAAATTTAGTTTCATGTGCTCACTTGAAAGTTTCATGTGCTCACGTGAAAGTTTCATGTGTGCACATGAAAGTTTCATGTGAAAAGGTATTGCGTGCACACGCACGAAACTTTCATGAGCTCACGTGAAACTTTCATGTGCGCACATTAAAGTTTCACGTGCGCACATGAAAGTTTCACGTGAGCACATGAAAGTTTCAGGTGAGCACATGAAAGTTTCACGTGAGCATATGAAACTAAACTTTAGATTTTTCTTTTGCTCATGTCTCCTTAGGGGCTCCGTATATATCTGATGAATGGAGACAAACATAATCCATTTGAGTTGTTTTAATAGAATACTTTGGCTCCACTGCCACTGGCTTTTACATCAGAACTGACTTGACCCCTTAAGACAATAGAGAACGGCTGCGTGGGAAACATTCTCCCTGTGCGTGACAGATGTCCTCTCTCTAGAGGAGCGGCGGAGAATAACTATGTTAAGGTCACCACTGAACACATGCTGCGCGGCTCCTCCAACACTATCGCGCGAGAGAGAGAAAGAGATCGTTAATAGGCCTACTGCAATCCGATTCCCGACAGTGAGGACCAAGTGGTGGAGGGAGTAAACAAATAAGATGCTCTAAGTCTCAGCTATCATTTAATGAGCCAAGAGCCGTTTACACGCAGCGGTATATCAACAACTAAAGCAGAGAGACAAACTGTAGGCTATTTATTACGCTTGTGATAATGGTCCGCGGCTGTCATGGGCAATCGCTGCAACTGGAAGACATTAACGACCAGCTCTCAATGAGAATAGATGCCCGCTATTGGAGCCCGTTGTATAATAAGGGTAAAATAGTGACCAGGCAATGCTGTTGTTGTTCATTATTTATGTCTAGTAGGATAGTATGACCCTCCGTGTATTTTCATTGATTTCTGCAGAGCTGAATAATCGTGTTAGGGTTGCAAAAATCCGGGAAGTTTCCCTGGGAATTAACGGGAATTAATGAGAATAAACTGGATTTTTAAATATAGCAAGTTAGTCTATAACAGGGAATTTAATGTAGTTGAAAAAACCTTTTGGAGCATAATATTTGTTAAAATAACCTGATTTTAAATTCAGTTGAATTTGTATCCTGCACATACGTCAATCAGCATAGCCTACTAGACCTATAGGAAACCTATGATGCCTTCATGTGAATGGGGAAAAACAGTGAAAACGTCACACACACACACCCCGCTGCAAAACTAATGTGGAAAGGGTATGACACCTGCATGAAGCATACATAACACATACATTGTGTGCCCCCCCTCCCCACACACACACACATATTTAGAGGATGGGGAAATGGAGAAGGATGTCCAAAAATCTCCAAGAAATTACTAGAAATTACAGTGCACTGGGCCACAAAGAGAAATACAGAGAGAGAGACAGAGAGAGAGGGGTTGTATTAAGTAATAAAACATTAGACCACCACCACAACCATCCTTTATATGACTAAACACACACACACACACACACAAACGCAAACACACACACGGAATAATTTGGCCTCACTTATTCGCTCACACATGCGTCAAAGGATGACTAAATCCCTAAATCCACAAGATAAAGAACATCAATGTCTGAATCATCAATGACACGAAACGTCCCCTGAATCACAAAGCCTTATAAAACTACAGCTCCTAACGGCTTTGGCTCAAGGGCGCGCGCAGGCTCTTCCCTGATGGCAAAAGCAACTTTGATAGCCTTCAGCGCGCCCCCAGTCCTCGGCCCACGCGCTCGCCAAAGCCGTGAGACTCAAGATTCTTTAGTCAAAGCGCGCAATCCAATCAATAATGTATATGGTCCTTGTAAGCGCAGACGAGTGGTGGAACGGCGAAACGAGTTTGAAAGCCCGTAGAACACTGAGACCTTTACCTCAGCCCCCCTTTGAGGCACAAAGCAGAGAGCAGAAACACGCCCATGCTTTAAAAGCGAGCTGGATGATCACTCTTGTGAATGGAAGGAGCGGCCGGCGAGCATGTCCTGCTGACATGCAGTCCACATGGCTAGTTAAAAAACGCGTCTGGACAGCACTCCGTACACTCCGTATAGGTCAGAGCCTAAAACCAACATCATGCAACAATTTGCTTTATGTTATAGACAAGTCACCGCATTTATATAGATAAAGACAGATAGAAAAGGCCAGACTAGCACACGTATCTTCTCCACTTGCCACCGGGTTCTGTTCGACATCAACAGCTATTGCTATTAAAAGACACCCGATATCTTGGTGGCAAGCTTTTACCAGTGCCAAGTGCGCTGTTGTTAGTGTGTGCAAGCATTGTGTGTGCCTTTTATATATTTAATCCGCTAAAATTGTCACTAAAGTGTTAGTCTTAGTCTTCTTTAATGTTCAAAAAAGAATGTTCATTGAGTAGGCTGCTCAGAGGGTATTTGGTCAAATATTGTACAGCATAGTATGAGAGCGGTTGTGTAAGCTATATTCGTGGAAACACATGCGCTGTTCTGCTTGATCGCACAGATGTGAGTGGGGGCCGTTGAGCCATCAGAGAGATGCGCGAGGTGCCATCAAGCCTGAGAGAACACATCATCTTAGATTACCACCAGCAAGAAGCGCCGAGTCCGCAGCAACCAATCACAGCGCAGCAGTGGGCGCGACTGGAGCCGCGCTCCCCCAACAGTAATGCTAAAGTGGCTCCATCTCTCTCTCTCACACACACACACACAAACACACACAGTGTAAGGCATAGGATACTTCACACATAATTGAATTGCATTATACAGTTTCAAAAAACGCAGGCGAAAACTAATTTCTTTCACACTAGTGTAGGAAGTCCGAGGTTAAGTGTGTTTTCATGGGTTTCAGCATGAGTGTCCACTTATTCAAATCGATCAGATATTCGGGTAATCGGAGAGCCAATAGAACCGCCCAGACGTTCCATTCTGATGTGGAGGAATTCCGCTATGGGGGAGTAGCGGAGGCTCTAACGGTCTCATGAGCTGAGATTAACAGGTTGTTTTGGGCATCTCCGCGCCTCCTTCTGCGAGAACATTACCATAATGTTCAGAACAAGTAGGCTACTTGTGTATAAGTATATATACTCTTTTGATCCCGTGAGGTTTTTGATTACAACACGAACAAAAACACTTCGACTGTTCGAAATTAATATTTCATTGACTGTCAAACTTTATCTCGAACGTATGCTCAGTAAAATGTGGGTAGAGGCGATTTAACAAACCACTCTGTGGACTTATTGGAGATATATGAGCAGCTGTTCACCCAGCCGCGTTCTACTCCATGTTTAATTTAAGCCGTTTAGTCGAATGCAGATAGTCACCGCGCTCCCCATCCATTAATCCCATCACAAAGCAACTTCACAAATACATGACGGCACTTAGGAGGCTTATTCGCATAATATGGGTGGCGATATGATATTAAAGCCTCATCATAACGTTTTGGTGATTATAAGCCTTTACATGACATCACTCGTCTATGACATTAAAGCGTAGTCTTATCTTGGTGATAAACCGTGGGTGCACGGTGACAACCAGAAAAGGGTGTTGGCAGAACATGATGCATCACTTTGTCTTACCTGCAAGAGACGGTGATCTCCACTTTAGTGGCCGGGATGTTGCCCGTAAACGGATCGAACTCATAGACCGAGTCCACATCCTCCAGTTTGTCCATAACGTCTCCCTCCATGTGCGCCCGGGTCTCAGGGCAGGTCCGTGATTCACACAGCCTGGCCCCGTCCGACTCCCCCAGGTCGCAGTAGCACACGCCCCGGCCGTCCAACTTGGCGGACCCACGTTGAACCTCAAGAGAAATGGGCAGGTTGAAGAAAGAGAGCGGCGGTGTCTTGGAAAAAGTGCTCAGCAGAAAGTTCGGCGTGTGGAGCGGCGGCAGCACCGCTTTGAGCCGGCTGTGGTCGGGCTCGTAGCGCGGTGATGTGTGGCGGGGTCGGCGGGGTCGGCGAGCGGTGAACCGGAGAGCTAGGACCTTTTCTCAGCGATAACTAGTCTACTTCAGTGTACTCGTGTGCTGGTTTCTCACACGGGGGAGAGTGTCGACTAAGAGAAAGCGAGAGGCATACACCCCCTCTAGTTATCTTGCATGCGGGCGGATCCTCTCCATACGTAAAGACTGTGCGTTTGGCACTGCATGGGGCGAGGCACTTAACTTTATTCGCACAAGCACCGCTTTCTAGATCCCTGATTAATACATTTACACCATTTAATAAATGAGTTACTTGACTCACACTTTTTTGTTGTTCGTTTTGTTTCTGCTTTCTTTATGAAATCTTCAAAAATACAGGCTATAAAATGTAATTAATTAGGCTGTTCGTGTATGCGTTCAGTTTAAAAATAGAATTCCCTACCCTTGTTACTGACGTAGGTATAGTGCTCGCTACACAGAAATATAATTTGTAGCCTGTTAAGTGATTTTTATTTCATTTTACCCGTCGTAGGCTACGTTGCTGAAATGCACATTTTGAAAAAAAAAGAAAAAAAAATATTCGGAATCCGGATTATGTATCAACATAACAAAGTAGTCTACATCAAAGAAGCTTCAATACGGATCTTATGCACTGCAGTAATTCTGACTGAAACAATAGTCATTTATTTGCGGATTAAACGTTTTTGTTTAAAACTGTAAATTTTTGCACAAGTTCAGCACCACGCCGATGGACAGCTCCCGCAGCGCATCAGTGACTGGGATTGGGTGGGGTGGCGTGGATTGGGTGCGCTATGTTGCTCATAGTACTCCAACAACGAATACCCAAACCCCGTGGTATTTCAACTTGGTAGTGGTGCTGTAAAATTAGGCTATACTGTGCGCTATGAAAGGCAACCGACTTGCATGTAAAGTGCATCACATAGACTAAATATGGAGGCGAGGATCTACGAAATGTGAATGAATAGGCTCTACACAACGGCTATATTTCACCCACATGCAACATCCTTTCAGTCTACATGACGTTAACGAGGGTGTGCAGGCAGAGTCTGTTAATTGCAGGAGAGAATCAATAGTAAGGAGAATCTTAAATCAGTGACATCATCAGAATTCAATTATTTTGGACTGCCCTTTAATCACAGGCTGTCGATCCGTTTCTTTTCCGTTCAGAGGTGAATGGCAGTATTCTGTTCAGGCCAAGGGTCAAACACGGGACTGAGGTGCATGCCTTTTAACTGTCTAAATGGAAAAAAGCGTTGGTCTTTTTCGTCAACTTGAGGATGGGACTATTGCTTTAGGGAAGAGTTTTTGTCACATACACATTAAATCAATGACGATAATGTCACTGAATTCTCGGCGTGGATGATTAGCGAAACATAACTAAGAAATCTGATATAATTCATATTAGTTTTGAGAATGAAAAGAATATGATAAAGGTCAATTAACAATGAACTAATTGTACTTTGGAAGCGACTGCGCTCTTCTGCAGGCGATAAGTCCTTTACAGCAGTTCGCTGATTAGATGTGCGTTTTGCTGAGAGCAAACCATGGAGCTGATGTTCTGCCTGCTACTCGTCTTTCAGCAGCCTCGCTGCTTCTTCCCCGCTGATGTGAACAACTGACAGCTGCCGCAACAGCAGCCGAAACTGCCGCCTCTGCAGCGGACGCGGCACAGATCCACGCAATGCTTACAAGACCAGGGCCGGATTCCTTCCAGGAAAGAGTGTCTATCGGTCGTTCTTATCTCGGTGTTTGCTTATTTATGATCTCCATGGCGTTTATGATCTCCATGGCGTTTCATTGTGCTCCCCTCCGGCAAGCCATTGTTTCCTATAGCAGCTAACAAACTGCTCCTGCGCCTACCACTCTAATGTGTGTTGCACACGCTGGCCAGCCTTCTCTCAGAGAGAGGAGACATTTCCATCTACAGTATTATATTTGCTTGGTTCATACTGTTATTGTGATTGTGAAGAGTGAGGCAGGGGTGTGTGATATCATGCTGACTCTCTTCAAGTTATGTTATTCGTTTGTGCCCCATTGTCATATAACATCTTTTGTTTCTGAGACCTCTATGTTCTACACTCAGTACACACACTGACATGCCATTACTGTTGCCATTCCTCTGTTATATAGGTCTTTACTGAACCAAGTATTTCATTTATTGCAATGCTTATAATGTTAATTGTCTGTGGAAAAATCATTTTGCTATGTTATGTCTATATGACAATACACTCTGAATTCTTGAATCTCATAACAGTAGGCCTAAACCAGTGTCTATGGAGACAACAACAGTAGAGAAGTATATATATATATAAGGTTAGGTGCCTTGCTCAAGGGCACTTCAGCCGCGGCCCACTGGTCGGGGCTTGAACCGGCAACCCTCCAGTTACAAGTCCAGAGTGCTAACCAGTGGACCACGGCTGCCCACTATTTTGCAAGAGGGAGTAAGATATTATTGTGACTATTGGATTTGAAAAGCCAAAAAAAAAGCAAACCACTACGTGATAACATTGTTTATCATCATAAAGCCATAAAAAAGTTTTTGAAAAGAAAATTATAGTGTTGCACACACACAAGTTTTACATAATGTTTTTGTCAGTGGAAGAGAATACAGCAGAGAGAGAGAGAGAGAGAATAGTGAACAGAATGATGGAGAGAGAGATAGAGAGAGAGAACGAGACAGACAGAGAGAGAGAAAGAGGCAGACAGAGAGAGAGAGAGGCAGACAGAGAGAGAGAAAGAAACAGACAGAGAGAGAAATATATAGAGGGAGACAGAGGGGACAGATAGCGAGAAACAGAGAGTACAGTAGGTATGTAGGGTCAGCACTACTCTGGGCTGATCACCAGAGAGTACAGTAGGTATGTAGGGTTAGCACTACTCTGGCCATCAGTACAGTAGGTATGTAAGTTTAGCACTACTCTGGGCTGGTCATCAGTCCAGTAGGTATGTAGGTTTAGCACTACTCTGGGCTGGTCATCAGAGAGTACAGTAGGTATGTAGGGTCAGCACTACTCTGGGCTGGTCATCAGTACAGTAGGTATGTAGGTTTAGAACTACTCTCGACTGGCGATCGTATTTCCGTTGGCAACTCTGTTCTCTGGGAGGGAATCACGTTCCAACTTCCCAAAGCTTTCCAGGACAGGCCTGCAGTCTGGCTCTCAGCCCTGCTTTGGAGACCAGAGACACAGCTCGATCTGGACCGGTGTCAGAGACATGGCTCGATCTGGACCGGTGTCAGAGACACGGCTCGATCTGGACCGGTGTCAGAGACACAGCTCGATCTGGACCCTGGACCGGTGTCAGAGATACAGCTCAATCTGGACCGGTGTCAGAGACACAGCTTGATCTGGACTATTAGCAGACACAGCTCGATCTGGACCGGTGTCAGAGACAGCTCAATCTGGACCGGTGTCAGAGACACGGCTCGATCTGGACTATTAGCAGACACAGCAGGAGCAGCACATGATGTAACACATGGCATTGGCTGCATTCATGGAACACAGAGTACAGCAGTGCCATTGCGGAACGGCAGCCAGAGTATAGCAATAGCAGTGCAAAGAGTTAAGAGTAGCATGGCCCCATCATCTGCAACAAACAGTCAGGGGAATCCTGCCCTTTGCTATCACCTTTAACAGGCAGCAAGACACACACACACACACACACACACACACACACAC
Source organism: Alosa sapidissima (assembly GCF_018492685.1). NCBI lineage: Eukaryota > Metazoa > Chordata > Actinopteri > Clupeiformes > Clupeidae > Alosa > Alosa sapidissima. Next base: position 29,774,398 of record NC_055960.1, on the reverse strand, counting down.
ACACACACACACACTTCTTGAATGAGTCATGACTCCAAAGGCCATTCTGGTTTCAGCGGGCAACCGGAAGACTAAGGGATGTGTGTGTGTGTGTGTGTGTGTGTGTGTGTGTGTGTGTGTACATGTCACGCGTGGGTGCAGATGTGCTTCAAATGAAGGGCTAGAATGTCTCAAGTTGGAGGAGGAAAGACAGATGGAAGGAAGGAAGGAGGGAGGGAGGGAAGGAGAGAGAGAGGGAGAGGAGAAAAGAGAGGGACAGGAGAAGAGGGAGGGAGAGGAGAGGAGAAGAGGAGAAGAGAAGAAAAAAGGGTTGGACACTTGACCTTATGGCATCAACACAAAACATCCAGTTCTGGACACAGCCACTCTGACCCTCTCTCACCCAGCTCACTCTACTGCCCCCTTGTGGACACACGTCACACTACCGCCGGCGCGCCCGTCGTCAGGTGGCGAGAGCACAACCTCATTAGAGCGGCAGCCAGTGCGGAGAATAAGAGAAGGTTTGGTTCAGTGTTCCACCACTCCCTGTGATTTCCTGCCTGTTAATTACTGTGTTTTGTGCTTCACTGCGTCACCAGGAGCCCAAAATACCCTGGTTTCTGCATGCAATTAGGCACAGCAAATGGGGGGAAGAGGTTGACCAAATAAGGGCTGTGCTCCAGCGCTGCGTGAGACATTAATTGAAGGGCGGAAAAGCTGCATTGTGCACAGAGAGAAGAATATGGCATGTCTTTATCACCCCACATCCCCGCCTTACATCCTGCCTGTGGTGTGTGTTTGTGTGTGTGTGTGTGTGAGAGAGAGTCTATTTCTCAACACATCACTGCCACTCTATTGTCACAGTAAGTCTGCGAGCAGAGACAGGCGATTGCAGTAACAAGCTTCAGAGCCAGCAGGTGCAGACAGACACACACACACACACACACACACACACACCAGTCCAGTCTCTGCTGAAAGAGGAGCACACTTTAAATTAGCTTCAAAAATCTCAAAATCTCAGTCCACAGTACAGTCATAATTTCCACAAGGAAACCTTTCATCTTGGTACATCTCAGAATGGAGGGGGATGACAGTTGCATAATCGTACAAACATATAATGTTTTCATTTTACATTTATATATTTTTTTACATTTGTGATATTCAGTATATGTAAAAAGCTAAAACATTTACTTTTCCCATTGGAAACCCATTTGCAAACCCCATTTGCTTTCCTGCCAACTCGCTTGTCTCTGTTTCTCCTTCTATCTTTCCCGTTTCTCCTTCTATCTTTCGTTTCTCCTTCTTTCTTTTCCGTTTCTCCTTCTTTCTTTTCCGTTTCTCCTTCTTTCTTGTTTAAATCCCTCGTTCTTCCTTGCTGTGCTCATGCTTGAGAGGGCATGGCGTTCTGCGCTGGCAAGGGCACAGGCGCGGCATGGCGTTCTCCGCTGGTTTTCATTTTGAAAGCAGACGGCCCCCTCGGGCCTAAATCCAGCGCCCCGCGTCGTCAGGACCGGTCTCGTCTCCATGGCAACGAGCGGCAGCTGCAAGCTCCTTTAATGCGGAGATGGAGGGGAGAGTACCTGTCCGCCCCACAGGTGCCCATTGGCACCACCACCATGCAGTGCCCTGCGGGCACCGGTTGGCATGGACACAGCCCGCCTCAGCCTGTTCGGAGTCCTCTGGAGGGCCAGCCACCGCCACGTCAGATGCCAGGAGGTCTAAAGAAAGCCTTTAATGTGGAGAAAGAAAATGCCCGCCTCCCAGTGGGCAACCGTGGGCACCACCTCAGCCTAGCAGGCACCTGTTGGCACAGCGTCAGTCTGTGTCTCGGGGCCCTGTGGGCGCCCACTGGCACACAGACTTGCCAGTGTGTGTGCGTTGGCACAGCGGCGGCCTCCGACTGGGCAGAGAGGCCTGTGTCAGTGGGACAGAGAGCATCCTCCCATCCTGTGGATGTCCACTGCACCAACAGATGGCCGCCAGCCAAAACAGTCTGTTTACTTTATACTTTATAAACATTTTATAGAACAGTGTGTGAACTCTGTATTCACTCTGAATTTCACTTGACTTCACAGGCACCTCTGTGTGTGTGTGTCTGTGGTGATGAGGTTAAAGACAGCAGGTATTGTGTGTGTGTGTGTGAGAGAGAGGCAAGAGAGAGAGTGTGTGTGTGTGTGTGTGTGTGTGTGTGTGTTTTCCAGTCCGCTGCAAGGCCCCTCAGCTTTGTGCCCTGTGGGCATCCAATGGCACAATGGCCCACAGCCCGCAGGCATCAACTAATGCGGCCCTGAGCCTCCATCAGGGAGGACAGACTTGCCTTCAGCAGAGGTGCCTACTGCAGAGAGGGAGAGAAGGAGAGGGAGGGGAGGAGAGGAGGAGAGGAGAGGAGGAGAGGAGAGGGAGAGGGGGTGAAGGGGAGAGGAGGAGAGGAGAGGGGGAGAGGGGAAGGAGACGGGGAGGGGGGAAGAGAGAAGTGGCAGGAGGGAGCAGGCTTTGTACTCTGCTCCTGAGACGCGGCCGCCTCCTCCACCGAGGCGTGATGAAAGGCAGCAGGAGGGTAATGTTTTACTCCGCCCGGGGGTCTAAAGGTCGCCAGGAGACACGCCACAGTCCCAGCCCCTCTCCGCTCTCCTGCAGAAAGCCCTCTGATCACAGCGTGTATGTGTGTGTGTGGCTCTGTCTACGCTCAAGGCTTATGGTCCTGTGTATGTGTGTACCAGTTTAGCTGTGAGCTTACAAGTGTGTGTGTCTTCTGGCTGTGTGTATTCTTTGTTGGTGCTTAGCTCGTGTTTACTCTGTGAGGGTGTGTGTGTGCAAGTTGTTTTTCTTCTGTTTGCCGCTGTGTGTACACAGCGTGTGTGTGTGTGTGTGTGTGTCTGTGTGTGTGTGAGTAACCATGATGCAAGAAATCGCCTTCTACCCGATGGTCGCACTGGTGTATTTCTTCGGGGTGCTTCGCGGGGCACAGGAGAACCGCGTGGAGTTCCCCGACAGCGCCTCAGTCAACGTCTTCTGCCTGTTCGTGCTAGCCCAGCCGCTGTGTCTGGTCATCGGCAGCTACACCGGCATGCTGACCTACCTCATCACCGCCCTCGTCTCCTACAACTTCCTGGCCTGGAAGGAGCCGGAGAGCGAAGGCAAGAAGGCTAAAAAGAAAAGCAACTAAAGGGAACTAAAGTGAGTTTAAGTGTAAAGTGACGCCCTCTGGTGACTTGGAGCATGTGTGTGTGTGTGTGTGATCAAACTCCCGATGTGATGTGGGGGAGGAGGTGGATGGGAGCCAGGAAGAAGCAGAAAGAACAGCTCAGTGGGAAATACCGGCTTACTGGCACGTGTGTGTGTGTTCCAGGATCCAGCTGTAATGCCAAGCACCCACTGGATGCTATTTGATCTGCTGGAAGCAAACTGCGAACACGATAACACACTTCTGAAAATTTCAAAGACGAATCTACCATCCCCACCCCCCCCACCCCCACACACACACACACACACACACACAGGCCACTGCAGGAGATGACTAATCGATAAGTGGCCTCTGTTGCCAAACGCCAATCTTGCTGACATTGCTACCTGCAGAGACACTACTCTCTGTGAGGGACAAATACTGACTGCAGAGTCTGACTGGTCTTCATAAGAGATGCACACAGACCGCATGGACACGGTCCAGTGGACAGCATGAAGAGACACTGCTCACTACTCAGCATACACACTACTCAGCATACCAACTACTCTGCGTACACACTGCTGAGCGTACACAGGGTGATAGCATTATATGGCTTTCGGCTACATGGCTTGCCAACTCATTGTCTGTTTATTATGATTGTATGTAGTTTAACTAATGGGTAAATAGCATCACATTAGTGTTTGGAATGTTGTGGAATGAACATGCTAAAGAATATCTGCGACCATCTGATATTAATTGGGCATTTAAGGAATATCTGCGACCGTCTGATAGAAAATGGGCGTTTCAGGAATATCTGGGTCTGTCTGGGTCAGGTCTGTCATTGTCCGCTAATCCATCCTTTTATCAGTAGGTTCAAAACCCCCACCTTTCTGACAATATGTTTGTCTGTAACTGCTAAATAAACAGTCTTTTGTGTGTAAACATTGAGCTTGACTCTCTCTTTGTGTGTGTGCGTGTGTGTTCTCTGTTTATGACCGCCTCATACTTTAGATAAGACTGACTCACCAAGGCCAGGCTTTAAAAGCAATAGAGGGGTAAATGCTGTGTATCTCTGGCTGTGTGTGTGAGTGTGTGTGTGTGTGTGTGTGTGTGTGTGTGTGTAGTGCACTTCTTAAGCTGTTCTGTTGATTATACCTTATACACATTTCATTCTACATGACCAAGGTGTACACGAGAGTTTCCATGCTAATAGCACTCATTTGCTATTACACAGGGGTAATTAGTGCGTTACGCTGTATTTGATGATACCGCTACCATGAAATTAGTGCTTTAACAGGGAATGTTTCCTCAGTAGTGACAGAGTGTGTGTGTGTGTGTGTGTGTGTGTGTGTGTGTGTGTGTGTGTGTGTGTAATATGGGCAGTGATAGGGAATGTTATGGTTACTTCATGATAGAGACTGAGTGTGTGTGTGTGTGTGTGTGTGTGTGTGTGCGTCAGGAGCATTAATAAGGGAAGTTATGGTTACTTCGTAGCAGAGACCGAGTGCCTTGTCACCTGCTCCTCTAGCACCTTTCTGTCAGCGTTCTCTCTCTCTCTCACTCACACACACACACACACACACTATGTATCAAGCATTTAAATAAGGAATACTAGCTGAGAGTGTCAGTATCATGTAGATTCATGATATTCTAAACTGACACTGACACTCTGACCTTCTTCACCTTGCAACACACACACACACACACACACACACAAATACCCCCTTTAGCCACACATTATACACCAAATAAACTCTTTGCCACTGCTCTTCAACTGAACCAAGAGCATCTACTTGTCAATCTCCTACTGCCCTCAAGAAAATCTCTGATTATCACCACCTGCTCTCTCTCTCTCCCTCACACACACACACTCACTCGTGCATGCGAACACACACACACACAGAGTGAAAGAATGCATTAAAAAAATCATTATCTTCCCACTGTTTTTTTGCCAGATGAACACAGCCATGATGTGGTGTGTGTGTGTGTGTGTGTGTGTGTGTGTAGGAGAGCATGGCTGATATGTGTGGAGAAAAAGGGTAGGCCTGATGATGGAGGCACTGCTGTTTGGCCAGGGGGAACTGCCAAAGAATGCATCAGCACACACACACACACACACACACACACACACACACACTAATAGTCAAAATGTCAGTCAGTGGAGAGAAGGACAGCAGAGAGAGAGAGAGACAGAGAGAGGCAGAGGGTGGAGGAGTAGAGATTTTACTGTTTAATAACAGAGAGAGGAAGAGAGGAGGAGAGGAGTGGAGAGAGGGAGAAGGAGAGGAGGAGTAGAGAGAGGAGAGGGAGAGAGGAGGAGAGGAGAGGAGGAAGTGAGAGGAGAGAGGAGAGGGAGAAGGAGAGGAAGTATGAATGGATGAGTGCAAATCCATGGAGCTGAGCGAGGAGAGGAGAGGAGTTGAGAGGAGAGGAGAGGAGGAAGTGAGAGGAGAGAGGAGAAAGAGAGAAACACTGAGCAAAAAAGAGAAAAGAGAGGGGAATGGAGGAGAGGAGAGAGAGGAGAGGAGAGGAGAGGAGAGGAGAGAGATGAGAGGAGAGGAGAGGAGAGAGATGAGAGGAGAGAGATAAGAGGAGAGGAGAGGAGAGAGATGAGAGGAGAGGAGAGGAGAGGAGAGAGATGAGATGAGAGGAGAGGAGAGGAGAGGAGAGGAGAGGGGAATGGAGGAGAGGAGAGAGATGAGAGGAGAGGAGAGGGGAATGGAGGAGAGGAGAGAGATGAGAGGAGAGGAGAGGAGAGGAGAGGAGAGGGGAATGGAGGAGAGGAGAGAGATGAGAGGAGAGGAGAGGAGAGGAGAGGAGAGAGATGAGAGGAGAGGAGAGGGGAATGGAGGAGAGGAGAGAGATGAGAGGAGAGGAGAGGAGAGGGGAATGGAGGAGAGGAGAGAGATGAGAGGAGAGGAGAGGAGAGGAGAGAGATGAGAGGAGAGGAGAGGAGAGGAGAGAGATGAGAGGAGAGGGGAATGGAGGAGAGGAGAGGAGAGGAGAGGAGAGAGATGAGAGGAGAGGGGAATGGAGGAGAGGAGAGAGATGAGAGGAGAGGAGAGGAGAGGAGAGGAGAGAGATGAGAGGAGAGGAGAGAGATAAGAGGAGAGGAGAGGAGAGAGATGAGAGGAGAGGAGAGGAGAGGAGAGGAGAGAGATGAGAGGAGAGGGGAATGGAGGAGAGGAGAGAGATGAGAGGAGAGGAGAGGAGAGGAGAGGAGAGAGGAGAGGAGAGGAGAGGAGAGGAGAGGAGAGGAGAGGAGAGGGGAATGGAGGAGAGGAGAGGAGAGGAGAGGAGAGGAGAGAGATGAGAGGAGAGGAGAGAGATGAGAGGAGAGGAGAGAGATGAGAGGAGAGGAGAGGGGAATGGAGGAGAGGAGAGAGATGAGAGGAGAGGAGAGGAGAGGAGAGGAGAGGAGAGGAGAGAGATGAGAGGAGAGGAGAGGAGGAGGAGAGGAGAGGAGAGGAGAGGAGGAGAGGAGAGAGATGAGAGGAGAGGAGAGGAGAGGGGAATGGAGGAGAGGAGAGAGATGAGAGGAGAGGAGAGGGGAATGGAGGAGAGGAGAGAGATGAGAGGAGAGGAGAGAGATAAGAGAGACATTTTTTGAGAAATAATGAGAGAGGAGGAAAAGGAGGGCAATGTAAACATAGAGGTGGGCTGAACAGAGTGAGAGAGAGAGAAAGAGAGAGAGACAGAGAGGGTAAGAGGAGGTCGGTTCTGTTCGACAAGGTCATCTTTAAACATAGAGGTGGGCTGAGAGTGAGCGCTTCCGAGCTACAGCATCTCCATCACACACACGCTAATGCCCTCGTCCATCACTACGACAGCCCGTGTGTGTGTGTGTGTACTCTGATCCCCCAGCACACACCCAAACACAGAAACAGCAGTTAATGATGAGCATTTGCACAGGAGATGAAGACGTATGGCCGCTGGTTAAATTGCCCTGCCGGTGCAGTGTGGTGTGCGGAGGGAGGAGTGGGGAGGCTCTCTCCTCAGCAGTGGCCCATAAGAGACCCACACACACAACATCTACCTTATTACCCCCCCCCCCCCCCCTCCTCTCCTGCTGAGGTGAGGTGCTGTGTGTATGGGTGTGTGTGTGCTTCTGCTCCATGTTTTCAAAAGAGCTTCAGAAGGCAAAGGGTGGTATGTGTGTGTGCGTGTGTGTGTGTGTATGTGTGTGTAAGGAGGGGGTGAAGCTTCTGCACCATGTTTTCTAAAAACCTTCAGAAGGCATAGGGCATAGGATGTGTGTGTGTAAAGGAAGAAGTTGAAACGTCTGGTCCCGGTTCAATAGGCAGAGAACGGTGTGTGTGTGTGAGTGTGTGTGTATCTGTGAGGGAGAGAGGTGAAACGTCTGTTCCCTGTTTTCAAAAGCACTCCATTAAACGGAGGGTGAGATGGTCCAATCAATCCCAATTAAAACCGCCTCCAAGTCATTTGTTACAATCAGCCGCGCAAATATCAAAGTTGTTCCGCACGCGTCGCTCGGTTGAGCAGGAGAAAGAAAATAGACGCTCCCGCTCTTGATGGGCGCAATTTGGCTCAAAGGTTAGGAGGCGTCGGTGCGAAAGTAATCACACCTGCTCTTTACGCCCAGGAGAGCGTCGGCATAATGACACAACACCACAGGGTTGCCTCCAGACACTGGTGGACATGGAGCGTGATGTGTGTGTGTGTGTGCGTGCATATGTGTGTGTGTGCATGTGTGTGTGCACATGCGAGACACCTGAAAGGGGAGCTGGGCAAAAGCAGGTTCATCATTACATCGATTGAGCTTCAGTTAATGGCCGAGCAGACACTCTGAAGAGCAATCAGTCAGTCAGTGCGAGGGGAGTCTGATGGAGATCCTCGTCGTCTTCATCATCATATTCGGATCACTAGCTGATTCTGAGCCCATGCAGCCTGGGCAAAGCATGCCTCTGACGCACATATACAATCAGAACCACATTGGCTGCTGGTTTGGAACAATAACAACATAAAAAGATGATTGATGACAAAATCATTATGAACATCATACATCAATCCTCCATTATTGTCATATTATGTCTTATCACTTCTTGAGCAATCTGGGGACACTACAAAAAACAATGAGGAAAAAGTATGAGAAGTCTCAAGTTCCCAGAGTGCACCACACAAACAAACTTTTTGGCAGCGTTTTACTGTTTTATTTCAACAAAGGCATGTATTTCAATAAAACGTAATTACAGTATTTACAGACTTTGACCACCAGTTCTGGTCACATGCACACTGGGTTCTGTACACACATTTACATTCTCAGTGGGGAGGGGGAGGAGTCCATTCAAGTGAAGGCACGAGGCCTTTGAACTTTGACCCTGTGACGGCGTGATGTGAGCCCTCGCCACATGTCTCTGATGGGCTTGTTCCACGCACAGCAGGGAACTCTGGGAGATTTTGCTGCCCCAGTGATTACATGGCTCTCTGCTATAGGGCTGGAGAGTACACTCAAAAGAATGCAGTCTTCTCAGGGACGTCTTATGGTGTGTATGTGTGTGTGTGCGTATGTCTTGCTATGCGGCAGGACATGAGCCTATTCAAGAGAACGAGAGAAGTAAAGCTCAGACTAAAGCTGAGGTGAAGATCTGATTTTATAGTGTAGTTTTGTGTGTGTGTGTGTAGGTTGTGGGCTGCGGTGGGTGGCTGAAACGACACAGAACACACCCTTAGGCAAGCACAAACTTCACTGTACACACACACAGCTCTCGCCTCCTCAGCTACAGAGCCTGGGGCTTCAGTAACTGTGACTACCCTCACTGCACAACGGTGCGTGGTGACTTGAACTCACACCAGAGGTGCACACACACACACACACGCAGATGGACGTCAAGAGAAGCTGAGCATCTATTGGACCTGTGAAAAAGCTCTGGCTAGCGCAATGGTGTGTGTGAGTGTGTTTGTGGGTTATTTTAGAAGTCTGTGTGCGTGCACAATTTGTATTGGTGTGTGGTGTATATGGATCTTTTCATTTCCCTGCATGGGATCAATACGTTATATTATCTTCTGTCAGCATATGAGTGTGTGTGCCATGTTGTGTCAGGGGTGTGTGTGTGTGTGTGTGTGTGTCGAGGCTGGCAGCTGGTATAAGGCAGCGGGCACTAAGCCTAAGATGGTGAAGGCTTCAGTGTCTCACACACACACTCTCACCGTTTGGTGTTTGAATGTATATTCTCAGCATCTGATTGAGGGTCTGGTTAAGAGCAGAGGTTTCAGGACACCTCCATCTTAGGAGGGGCAGTTGATGCCATCCTGCCTGTAGGACACAGCTGACCCCCACAACCAGCCTCCCCTCACTAATCAGACTGACTCACCCACTCCACATTCATTCACATGCAGAGAGGACCTATGGCAGCGTATGTACAAGCACCATTGAGCTAACGCTAACAAGCTACATCTGAAACAGCATCTGTTTGACTACGCTAGCAGAGCAGTACAAAATGTGAGAGATGAGAAAAGGAGAGTGAGTGCGTAAGGAGACCCAGGCTGGACTGGGCAGTCTGCGAAAGGCCAGAGCGACAGAAGAAGGCTGCTGTTGTGTTTGAGCACCAAAAGGATGAACAGAAGGCTGAATGGACCCCTTCTGGAGGATTTTGTTTTAGAACGCAGTCCAGCCAATCACAACTACACAGTCCTGTGGTCTCCCAGCGACCGGCGAGTCCATGGCAACCAGTGGAAGTTTGAGAGAGTGCTTCCTCAATAGGAAGCACAAAGGAAATCAAATAATAAAAAAAGGAACAGAGCATCACATTTGAATGTTCACATTAATGTCAATCATTGAAAAAAAAACTTCATTCAGTCCATAAGAGCACAGATTAAGAAAGAATGGCTTCTGTATTGTCCAAAACCACTGTCCATTGCCTAATGATTTTGCCGCTTCATTGTTTTGTTTTCCATGACAAACAAAAACAGACTTTCATCATTTACAGTCACTGACGTGAGAATCCTTCATGTAAATGAGTAATGAGCTTAGCTGTGTCCGTCATGGTGAAAGTTCAGGATTGTAAATGTTGTCAAACAGATCGAGAGATTAGTTAAGAAGAGCTAGTAGCATCTCCAGCGCATGCTGTAAACGCTACAGCAGATTCACATCACAGACCCTCCCTACACGTTCTGCAGCATATATAAATATATGAAAAATAAATAAATAAATGACAAAAATGCTGCTTTTTCTTCCATTGGCATTTTTTCAGTAGGGAATGCTGAACACAGACAAAAGGAAGCAGTTAAAGCTTAAGACAAGTTTCTTTAAGTCCTGGCATCTACTACATTGGTGTCATACTGAGCAATACAGTACTTCAAGTTGCTGAGAAAGCTTAGGCTTTAGTCATCCATCTGAAACAACATTACATATTGTATACATATACACATTCTCTTCACTGTGTAGAAGACATTTGCATAGCAGTGTACCTGTCCACAATCGAACATCAAGTCAGAGTTTTGGTGCAACCGCTTCAGTGAGAATATACTGGCATTGTCTTTGCCTCTTGGCATCAGGGCCGAGAGCAAATAACCACTGGAACATGACACAAACAAGGGGCTCGTATCTTAACTCACACTGAGCAGCTCAGGGCACTTTTGTGAGCTTCGTTTGATCCGAGCACTTCAGAGAAGACAAGATCAACACCAAAAGAAGAGAGGAGAGAGAGAGAGAAGGGGAGAGAGGGGGAAGGAGAAAGGGAGAGGAAGAGTATGAGAGAGAGAGAGAGAGAGAGAGAGAGAGAGAGAGAGAGGGAAGGAGAAGGCAGGAAGAGAGAGGGGGAGAAAGAGAAGGAAAGAAAGAGGCAGGGAGAGGGGGAGGAAGGGAGAGAGAGATAAAGGGGGAGAGAGAGGGAGGCAGGGAGGGGGGGGAAAGAGAGGGACGGAAGATAAGTTCTTATTTTAATTTTCACAAGGGGACCAATACACGGTCAACAACATGCCTCTGCTGGCCTTTCCCATAGGCTACAGTTTAATGAGGTCAACACTTCACTTCACCCTGCGGTCAATATCTGACACAGTGGCTGACTACAGGACAGATCTGGCATAGAACCGGCTCTAATCAAGGTCAGCTCTATTCTGATGGCACTAATCTGGCACAGAACCGGCTCTGATCTGGGCCTGATGTGGGCCTTTTCTGGCCCGCGCTGCCCCGGCCTGTGTGGTGTGTGTGTGGCGGTGCTGATGCTGAGGGGGCAGAGAGGATAATGAGCCGCCAAGGGTGCTGGGACAGGATTGGCCGATTAGAGTGGTAAATATGTTTCATTAATCACACACTAGAGCCCTGTGTGTGTGTGTGTGTGTGTAGGGAATGGTGGAATGTCTGCTGTGGTGCGGAGAGATGGAGGTCCTAAAAATACCCACAATCCTCCTGGTTGTGCTGCTGCTCGCCCACGCAGGCCTGTCAGGCAAGACACTTCCTGTGGAAGAGGACGAGCCGCAGACGCGCTGTGCTGCGCTTCATTTAATCAGCCAAGAAGACTCAGCAGTGTGTGGGGGAAACACACACACACACACACACACACACACACACACACAGCTCTGACCTAGTTGTGAGCACACTACGCCCCTGCTTATCATCAAAGTCTTTTACAAAAACAAGCAGCAACAGCGGGTGTGGTAGATGCACACGCACACACACACATGCACACACACACACAGAGGCAAGAAAACTTACATACACACATTTCCAGTGAAAACATAGACCCTTTTGTGTGTGTGTGTGTGTGTGTGTAATGAGCTATGTGCTTGGATTTTCCACTAGAGGAGAAGCACCTGGGTCAACCTGCTTATTCCTGCTGTTCTCCTACTAGTAGGAACAACCAACCAGCCAGGCAACACATACACACACACACACACACACACACACACACACACAGCGTTAAGTAGTCTCCTGCAGTGGTGGGCTAGTAATGATCTGGTACTCTGACCTCACTGCTGGGTCTGCCGCCCAGGGAAAAGTCCAACCGCTGCTTAAACGGCAGGCAACACCACCTCCGTTTAACACACACACACACACACACCTAATTGAATATCATATGGTAAGTATGAATCTCTCCCACCCCTATTGTAGACAGACACGGGCCAGCAGAGAACAGCTCTGCAGAGAACAGCAGAGAACACAGGACTTGCTGAACAGACTGAGTGTAAAAAATACTGAGAACGGAGATGTGTACGACAACTACTACTTAGCACTAATACAACACACACACACACATACACACACCTCCTCCAAACCTACCTCTCCAAACCAAATAAATAATCTAACGGCTACTTAGAGCCAGCTGAGGTAGAGAACAGAAGATGGGCAGTGAATGACCAGGAATAGAGACACACACACGCACACACACACGCACGCACACGCACACTACATCTAAGACTGGGAATGAACAGGAAGGGAGACGCTACATCTAAGACTAGGATGTCCGTCAGCACACCACACCAATGTGCACTGAGAGGCTCAGGTCAAACGTTAAGGTGGCCACAGGTTGGCTCACGAGGTCACAGGGCAGACCCCAGTGAGAAGGACAATGGTGGACAGACAGATCCACCTTTAAAAAAAACAAAAAAAAAAACTGCTGTGTCATGTTTGTGGTTGAGCACTCTATGGGGTTCCATATTCCTCTATGAAGGCCAAACTGCTGTGTCATGTTTGTGGTTTAGCACTCCACGGGGCTCCATCTTCCTCTATAAAGGCCAAACTGCTGTGTCATGTTTGTGGTTGAGTACTCTACGGGGCTCCATCTTCCTCTATGAAGGCCAGGTGAGGAGTGGAGAGTGAGTCGGCCCTGTGGCACCGACAGCACATGTTGGCTGCAGGCTGAGTCCTCCTAATGAATACACACACAGCCAGCAGATGCGTCAACAGATGTCTCTTTCAACCTCACGGAAAAGCACAAGAGTGCTTCCTGTGTGTGTATGTGTGTTTGTGTGTGTGTGTCCATTTGATTGATTTCTACTTTATGTGTGAGGAGGAAAGTGTTTGCAGTCAAAGTTAACACACACACACAGTACCAGAATGGCACTTAAATCCTCGAAAAAGAGAGTGCACCTTGTGTGTGTGTGTGTGTGTGTGTGTGTGTGTGGCACTTAAATCCACACAAAGACAGCACTTCTTGCGTGTGTGTGTGTGTGTGTGTCCAGTTGAATGTCCAGATTTGTCCCAAATGTTAGAAGAACTACTGTATGTATGAGGATGGCAGTAATGATTTTTCAGTAATAATGAATGTTATTTCGGCACATACGAATGAAAGTGAGAGAAAGACAGTGTGTGTGTGTGTGTGTGTGTGTGTGTGTGTGTGAGAGTGTCTTCATCTTTAATGGAGAATCTTCAGAGCTGTGTTTTCCCCTTTCTGTTTGAACACATCGGTCAGTCCATTGGCCTCATCCTCCAGCGCTGTGAAACCACTGGTCCTCTGATCCCGCTGCCCTGACCCCCACCCGCCATCTGACGGGCAGGGAGAGAGGGAGAGGGACGAGGACATGATGTCAGCACCCTTCGGCAGGAGCCATCAAATTAGCAGTCGTCACGGAGATCATCAAAGCATGTGGTGTATCACCTCTTTGCTGACCAGATCTTCACGCACATGTCACTGTGGAGGGAGAAAGAGAGGAAGAGTTAGAAAGAAAGAATGATAGAGAGAGAGAGGGAGAGAGAGCAAGAGAGAGGAGAGAGAATGAGGGAGAGAGAGAGGAAGAGAGAGAGGAAGAATGAGAGAGAGAGGGAGAGATGAGAGCAAGAAAGAGGATAGAGAATGAGAGAGAGTGAGGGAGAGGGAGGGAGGGAGAGAGAGAGAGATGAGAGAGGATAGAGAATGAGAGAGAGAGAGAAAATGAGATAGAAGGGAGAGAAAAAGAGGGGGGTGGGGTGACTCAATTGCCTGCATCTTCAAACACCTTCATTGTGCCTCCCACACAAGAGAAGAGAGGAGAGAGGAGAAAGGAGAGGAGGCCGACTTCAAACAGCCTTCTCCTCGCTCACAAAGACGCCAACGACTCCTTCATCAGGTGCAAGGCACTGGGGTGTCAGATCCAAAATAAACATCAAAAATGCCCCGGCAAAGCCCCCCGCCCCCCCTCTCCCCTGCCCCCTCCCCTCTCTGACATCACCCCGAACTCTGGCCCGCACTTCTGACAGACCCACACAACACAACATACAGAGAAGAAAAGAAGCTCTCCCAAACCTAAATGAGACTGACTACTCTCTCCACCTCTCTCTCCTTCTCCACCTCCCTTCTCCACCTCTCTTTCTTTTGTTGCATCTGGGAACTGGCGCTGCCAAATTCATCTCCATTTTGGCTCCCTAAGGCACTGCTCTTCAAGGCACCGTAAAGGAGAACATCCGGATTTTCAACCTGGGCTTCATTTACAGATCTTATGAAGCAGACACTTAAAAAACTTAAATTTGGACCTAAAAAGATTTAAAACTAGGGCCCTGGTTAGAAAGACTCCTCTGTTCTGTTTGTAACAGCTGAAAAGCATTATTTCTCCCTCTCTGCCTGTTGGGGAAGGTGCTATTTTTTGGAACCTGGCAGAGGTGTGACAGGCTCCATACTCCAGCTTAGGCTCAGCACACTATGTGTGTGTGTGTGTGTGTGTAGGTTGGGGGGGGGGGGGGTTTGAGGAGGCAAAGAGAAAAGGGAACAACTTGGCAGATAAATAAGGAAGAGAGAGAGTGAGTGAGTGAATGAGTGAGTGTTACTGAGTGAGTGTTACTAAGTGAGTGAGTGAGTGAGTGAGTGTTACTAAGTGAGTGAGTGAGTGAGTGAGTGACAGAGAAAAAGAAGGGGAGAGAGAGGTGAGGTGCAAAAGAGTGACATACTGAGAGGGGAATAGAGAAGTAAGAAGAATGGATGAAACAGAGATAGGAGAGCAGTTTGAGGGATGGAGTGAGAGGGGGACAGTGTGAGAAAGAGAAAAAACAGCCCTAAACCAAAAGAAATGGAGTGAGAGAACAGAACAGTGAATGAGTGAGTGAGTGAGTGTTACTGAGTGAGTGTTACTGAGTGAGTGAGTGTTACTGAGTGAGTGTGAGTGAGTGAGTGAGTGAGTGAGTGAGTGAGTGAGTGAGTGAATGATACTACGTGAGTGAATGAGTGAGTGAGTGATACTACGTGAGTGAATGAGTGAGTGAGTGAGTGTTACTAAGTGAGTGAGTGTTAGTGAGTGAGTGAGTGTTACTAAGTGAGTGAGTGTTAGTGAGTGAGTGAGTGTTAGTGAGTGAGTGAGTGAGTGTTACCAGAGACTTTCTAATGTGGAGACACAGCACTCAAAAAATACTCCATAGAAATGCATGGGGCTAGTTTGTCACGCCAATATGGCCGTTGTCTACACATATCCCACCCCTTCCTCGGCAAAACGTCGACATGTGAATACATTGAGCCAATCATGTGGTGTGATGTGAATACATTGAGCGAATCATATGTTGTGTTGTGAAGACATCGTGCCAATCATGTGTTGTGATCTCGCCGCTGGAGCAAGATTGGTGTCTTGAAGCCTTGCGCACACGCATTTCTGCCGAAATGGATGCCCTACGAGTAGCCAAAAAGCATTGTCAAATGGCCGCCGAGTGGAGGGACTTGCCTAAAAGGACTTTGGTGTTACTAAGTGAGTGAGTAGAGAATAGAGTGAGATATTTAAAGGGAGAGACATTGAGTGAGATATTTGGAGTGAGAGAATGGAATGAGAGAAATAGAGTGAGATATTTAGAGTTAGAGAAATAGAGTAAGATATTTGGAGTGAGAGAAATGGAGTGAGATATTTGGAGGGATAGAAATAGAGTGAGATCATTGGAGGGAGAGAAATGGAGTGAGAGAAATAGAGTGAGCTATTTAGAGGGATAGACAGAGTGAGATAATTGAGGGAGAGACATGGAGTGAGAGAAATAGAGTGAGCTATTTAGAGGGATAGACAGAGTGAGTTCATTGGAGGGAGAGAGATGGAGTGAGAGATTTGGCTGGAGAGCTGGAGAGACAGAGAGATGGACGGCATGAGGGAAGAAGTGGATGGAGAGATAGAGGGAGAGATGGAAGGAGAGATGGATGGAGAAAAGGAGGGAGACGGCAAAAGGAGAGAACAGAGAGGAGGACTGAGGGTGCAGAGGTCATCAGCCGAGGGAGAGACAAGAGATGGAGAGAGAGAGATGCAGGGAGAGAGATGGAGGGAGAGAGTGATCAGTGAGGAGAAAAGGAAGAGTGAGTGGCTGAGAGGAGGAGGTCAGTACCAGCAGCAGGAGGAGGAGGAGGAGGAAGAGGAGGAGGTCAGTACCAGCAGCAGGAGGAGGAGGAGGAAGAGGAGGAGGTCAGTACCAGCAGCAGGAGGAGGAGGAGGAAGAGGAGGAGGAGGAAGAGGAGGAGGTCAGTACCAACAGGAGGAGGAGGAGGAAGATGAGGAGGTCAGTACCAACAGGAGGAGGCAACAGGAGGAGGAGGAGGAGGAAGATGAGGAGGTCAGTACCAACAGGAGGAGGAGGAAGATGAGGAGGTCAGTACCAACAGGAGGAGGAAGAGGAGGAAGATGAGGAGGTCAGTACCAACAGCAGGAGGAGGACGAAGAGGAGGAGGTCAGTACCAACAGCAGGAGGAGGCGGCAGCGGAAGAGATATAGAGGAGCGAGAGAGAGTGACCAGTGAGGAGTAGCAGAGGAGGAAGAGGAGGTCAGTACCAGCAGCAGGAGGAGGTGGGAGAAATGTAGAGGAGAGAGAGAGAGAGAGAGAGTGACCAGTGAGGAGTAGCAGAGGAGGAAGAGGAGGTCAGTACCAGCAGCAGGAGGAGGAGGCAGAGGAGGAGGAAGAGGAGGAGGAAGAAGATGAGGAAGAGGAGGAGGAAGAGGAGGAGGAAGAGGAGGTCAGTACCAGCAGCAGGAGGAGGAGGCGGAGGAAGAGGAGCTCAGGGGAGGCTGGTGGCTCGGCCCTTGATGGCCAGAACTCTACGCGGGAGACAGGGGGTCAGCCCCGGCACGTAGCTCCACAGCTTCACCCGGCAGTCACTGAGCACACACACACACACACACAAATTTACAAAGACACAGACACACAAACATTTACAGAACACCCATATCAAAAGACAAACACACACAGACAAAACAAATATACACACATGCAAGCATACAACAAAGATGTAACAAGACACACACATATTGCACATATGCATACATGCATGAAACAAATGCCACATAGACAAACACAGACACACACACACACGATACAGACAGATGTAGATATAAACACATGCACACGCACATACAGATACAGATACAGATACAGACAGACACACACACACACACACACACACACACACACACAGACACGTCACATGCACATACAGATATACAAACACATAGACACAGACACACACGCACACCCAGAGCATGAGTAGCAGCCAGGAGGCAGACAGGAGGGTTAGGACAGAGGGAGGGAGAGAAAGAGGGAGAAAAGGAGGAAGAAGAGCAGGGAGAGAAAAGCAGGGTTTCATTTGGGGAGGAGGGAAAGCATCACAACAAGACACAGCGCAGCAGTCAAAAAGAGGAGAGACAGACAGACAGACAGACGACAGAGAGAGAGAAAAACGGACAAACAGGAGAGAACAACAGAGAACAGAATTCCCATTAGAGAGAACTTTCACTAGTCCAGTCAGAAACAACCCGCCTACAATCAGTGTGTGTGTGTGTGTGTGTGTGTGTGACCAGTGCCATATCCCATCCTTCTCTTACTGACAGTCAGGTCTGTGTGAATGATATGCTCTCTCTCTCTCGGCCTCTGTCCAAATCCATGTTATTTATCGACTACAAACAACTCTCCCTCCATCTCTCCATCTCTCTGTAGCCATTCATTTCCCTGTCGGAGGACTTTCTCATTTCCTCAACAACATTTTTTTTTCATTTCCTCTCCAATACAATTGTTTCTTTTCTTCCATTTCTGTACAGTCTGTGCATTTCCCATCTCGTTCACGTTCTCCTTCCTCTGCTGTCCCCCATAAACTTCCTGAGTGTGTCTCTACACGCGCCCTGCTCAGGAAGCGACCGGACCAACATGGACAAGTGATGAGCGGGGTCTCTATGCGGCGTCTAAAAGTTGTCTGTGTCCTCTCTCAAGCTGCCCAGACTCCCAGTGCCAACGCAGCAACTCCTCTCTGAAGCGCGATATTGAAGCATCTCCATTTCCTCTCCTAATCTTCTTCCTGTCTGGCATGTGTCTTACTTCCTGTGTGACCAAAAACTACCAGTTGGGTTTGTATTGGGGTCTTTTGATATCTATGAACACTGCAATTCCAATGTGCCGTGGAGTCTATTGACTTCCTGCCTGGTACTCATTCACTTCCTCTGTGGAGTTGATTCACTTCCTGTGCGGTCCTTACCTGGAGGCGGTGAAGATTTGTTTGGAGTTGGTGCAGATGGCGTTGATGGGGCTGTCGTGACCTTTGATCTCGCCGATGGGGGTGAAGTTGTCGACGTTCCACACCTTCAGCATGCCGCCCCGGCACCCGCTCAGCAGCATGGGCCTCCCGGGCACGTAAGCCAGGGCACACACCCAGTCCTTGTGGGCGTTGGGGATTTGCTGTGGAGGACCAGAGGGGAGAGAGGTGTCTGGTTAAAGGCTGGGTTTCAGGAGAGAAGAGCTACTGACACACACACACACACACACACACACACACACACACAGACAGACAGACACACACACAGAGACACACACACAGACACAAAGATACACACACACATATGGCTGAAGTAGAATCCCAGCTACTGTATTAACCTATATATCTAATTAATAGAGATATCTAATTATTATATCTAATAATTATTATCACAGGGGAAGTGTGACTTTTGATGTTTAATTGAAAGAAGAAAATCTAAAAGTGAAAGCAAGCAAAAGAAAAAGCAAAAGCAAGCAACAAAAACACCCCCCTCTCTCCTCCCTCTCTCTCTCCTCCCCCCCCTCCTCTCTCTCTCTCCTCTCCTCCCCCCCCTCCCCTCTTTCCCTCCCTCTCTCTCTCTCCTCCCCCCTCTCTCTCCTCCCCCCCTCTCTCTCCTCCCCCTCTCTCTCTCTCTCTCTCCCCTCCCTCTCCCTCCCCCTCCCTCTCTCGCTCTCCCCCCCCCCTCTCTCTTCTCCTCCCTCTCTCTCTCCCCCCCCCCCCCCTCTCTCTTTCATTTAAGAAATCTCTGGCTGCTAACGAGAGCTTCCAATACAAGAGCCCCTCCCTGACACAGACACACAGTGCTCACCAATATACAGAAACACACGTACACACACACACCATAAATCTACATGTACACACACAATAAATGCATACCTGCACATACAGACAAAAGCACACAAATGTGCGCGCACACACACACACACGCAGACACACGCGTGCACACACGCACACACAAACACAAAACACACACACTGCTGATTTGCCAAAAGATCAGGCCCTGTGGGAAATAAAGTGGGTTTCTCATAAGAGACATCCCTCCAACCCTTTTATCTTAGTAAATTTACCCCTGAACTCTCAGCCAACACTGGAGGTGTGTGTGTGTGTGTGCGTGTGTGGGGGGGGGGGGGGGGTCTTCAGGAGCCAAACATAATGTTTAAACAACGTTAACAGCTCAGAGAAATACATGGGGAGGAGGAGAGCTTCATCACAGAGCTCCACAGCAGCAGAAAGGAAAGCTCCTCAGATTGCTCATGTGTTTACTCTGTGTGTATGTGTGTGAGTGTGTATGTGTGTGAGTGTGAGTGTGAGTGTGGATAGGTTAGGGTCACAAGGTAGGGCAAGCACTGACTTACAGGCGGGGCTTCGGTGATGTCTACCTGTGGCTAATTAGGCTAAATTGAACACCTGTCCTGGGTCCTTGGCTCACAATTAGTTCAGGCCTTTGAGAAAAACTGCCGGCCTGTGTTTCCCCTTTGAGAGTATTTGCCCATGAGCAGGAAAACTTGGACCATTTAGACTACTGTTTGTTTGGATTGTAAACCATCACACTACAAAAACTGAAACAACTGAACAAATAATCTCAACCGAACCGGCGCTTGGGCTATTCTTGAGGTGCGTCAAGAGCTACGCCGGGTCAGGGAGAGCCACAGGTAAGTGACCTATCACTGGAGCTCTGCCAAAGCTGACACGCACACGTTGCAGTCACACACGGTAGGTTCTACTTCCACATCTTTACATCACGTAGGGCCAATGTGTAGGTTAGCGTTGTGGAATTTTGCATTCACGTTAGGTTGTGGTCTGGGCTTCAGCTAAGAATAGAATTATACCCTAGACAACGAAGCTTAGCTTAGTTTGGATGCTGCGCCTACGCCACCTCGTAACAGTGTGTGTGTGTGTGTGTGAACCACACGACCCAGAAGTGCCTCAAATGCCCTTCAAACTCTCCATCCTCATCCTCCAATTTCACATCCATCTGCCGAGGCACCCAGCTAACAGCATCCTCTTTATCCCTGCTCAAATTGGCACCTCCGCTTTGCCGTCCTCTCAGGTGAACAGGCTGATGTTCTCTTGCTCCCTGCCTCTCTCAGGTGTACAGGCTGATGTTCTCTTGCTCCCTGCCTCTCTCAGGTGAACAGGCTGATGTTCTCTTGCTCCCTGCCTCTCTCAGGTGAACAGGCTGATGTTCTCTTGCTCCCTGCCTCTCTCAGGTGAACAGGCTGATGTTCTCTTGCTCCCTGCCTCTCTCAGGTGAACAGGCTGATGTTCTCTTGCTCCCTGCCTCTCTCAGGTGAACAGGCTGATGTTCTCTTGCTCCCTGCCTCTCTCAGGTGAACAGGCTGATGTTCTCTTGCTCCCTGCCTCTCTCAGGTGAACAGGCTGATGTTCTCTTGCTCCCTGCCTCTCTCAGGTGTACAGGCTGATGTTCTCTTGCTCCCTGCCTCTCTCAGGTGAACAGGCTGATGTTCTCTTGCTCCCTGCCTCTCTCAGGTGTACAGGCTGATGTTCTCTTGCTCCCTGCCTCTCTCAGGTGAACAGGCTGATGTTCTCTTGCTCCCTGCCTCTCTCAGGTGAACAGGCTGATGTTCTCTTGCTCCCTGCCTCTCTCAGGTGAACAGGCTGATGTTCTCTTGCTCCCTGCCTCTCTCAGGTGAACAGGCTGATGTTCTCTTGCTCCCTGCCTCTCTCAGGTGAACAGGCTGATGTTCTCTTGCTCCCTGCCTCTCTCAGGTGAACAGGCTGATGTTCTCTTGCTCCCTGCCTCTCTCAGGTGAACAGGCTGATGTTCTCTTGCTCCCTGCCTCTCTCAGGTGAACAGGCTGATGTTCTCTTGCTCCCTGCCTCTCTCAGGTGAACAGGCTGATGTTCTCTTGCTCCCTGCCTCTCTCAGGTGAACAGGCTGATGTTCTCTTGCTCCCTGCCTCTCTCAGGTGAACAGGCTGATGTTCTCTTGCTCCCTGCCTCTCTCAGGTGTAATACTCGCACATTAGTTCTGCCCTTTGGTCACTCCCAGAAGAGGAAGGTGCACAGGTGTCTTCCATTTTGCAGCTCAAATCAGTCACTGTGTGTGTGTGTGTGTGTGTGTGTGTGTGTGTGTGTGTGTAGGCGGCACACGCACACGCCTCAAATGTCTCAGGATTCAGGAGGGAATGAATAACAGGATGCCGAGTGGTTATGAAGAGTGAAAAGTCTCTCATTTATCAAACGGCCCTATCGCTTCCTGCTCACAAATGCATTAATGAGGAGGTAGCATCCCCCCCCCCCTTCCCTCGCAACACACACACACACACACACACACACACACACACAGTAATGGGGATCTCATCGCGGTAATGACAATGGGCTCAGAGATTAGCAAAAACAGCGTAATTGCTTTCTGAATCTGAAAAAAAAAAATTGCCCACAATTGGATTTAAAGTCAATTCTGCTCCTGTCTGTCAGTCAGACTGTCTCTCTGAGGAGACCTGGTGTGAGAGAGAGACAAAATCACAAAATGGCTGCCTGTCCTCAACACTAACTGTTGTCTACTCCATACAGTACCACAGAGAGAGAGAGGGGGATAGAGAGAGAAAGGGATTGAGAAAGGGAGTGAGAAAGGGAGAAAGAGAGAGAGAGAGAGAGAGAAAAAAGGAGAGGGGGAATAGTGAGAAGATTTTATTGCTTTGTTGGGCATGAACAATAAATATGAAGTTGTGATGCGTCTAAATGATTCCCTGAGCTGAAATGTTCTGGCCGCAGGTAGGCATGAGAGTGGACATGGAGGATAGAGAGAGTGAATGAGCAAGTAGTAAAACAAACCTACTAATCACCTGCACACATTACTGAACACACCACTACACACACACACACACACACACACACACACACACACACGTGCGTGTGCGCTCTCATACATACACACGCACTTTCACACAAACACACATGCTCACACACACACACACAGGCTGTAACAACACACACACTCTCACACACACACAAACGCTCTCACACACATACTCACACATGCAAACACACTTACTCACACACACTGGATAGAAACTGACTCTACACTGCATATGGCCAGGTCTGTTACTACTCACCTGGAAGTAAATACACTTGTGTCATAATCACATTATGTGTGTGTGTGTGTGTGTGTGTGTGTGTGTGTGTGTGTGTGTGTGTGTGTGTGTGTGTGTGCACTATAGTCTGATACTGTGTGTCATACAGCAATCTAACCCCTTAGATCACTGAGCTACGGTTGTTTGGGACTGCTTACTAAGGGCTGCTTAAATCTCGTGACTGTGTGTCTTCAGCTGTGCTTTACATGCGCCTTTCGCTATAGACCAGGGTTTTCCTGGTCGGTGGTTTTATGATTTTTAGAGGGTGTAAGATTTTTAGATCATGCACCAAACCACACCTTCTGCCACACAACTTGGCGCAAAGCTTAAAAAAAAGTGAAGAGCATGGTGCAAAATCTGCCACTGACTGGGTGTAAGACAAGAATACGTTTTTGAGTCGGGCTTTGCGCCTCGTTTCTGATCGTCAAAATAGGGCCCAAAGAGTTGTTAGTGTTGTCGTTAGTGTTTAAGTTTTAGTGTTAAAGTGTTAGAGTTGCATTTATCTTAGGAACGAGGCTGTACCTGGATCAGTTCCTGCTGTTCCAGGTCCCACTTCTTGATGCCGTTGTCACGGGAACCACTGAAGAGCACGTCGCCGTAGATGGCCAGGCACTCGATGCCGTCGTAGTGCGGCGGCTCAAAGTTGTGGGCAGGGCCTATGTTACCCTGTGTGCCCTCAGCAACGTCAAACACCTGTAGAGTGTCAAAGGTGAACAACATGGTTAACTAATCAGAACATGCTTTAATCAGAGAGAAGAATGTAGAAAGGAATTGCATGCTCATGACCTTCTATTAACCTCATGATCTATAACCTATAACCTCATGTTGAAGGAATGTTGCAAAATGAATGTATAAACCTTGTTTAATGAGCGGAAAATTGCAGTAATATATGTTTACATGAATGTGAGTGAGTGTGTGTGTGTGTGCGCATATGAGTGTGTGTAAATGCAGTACCCTCACCTTCACATAATGGTCCTTAGAGCCGGTGATGACCTGGTCCTTCCCTCTGGCGGAGTGGCCCACAGTCAGACACATCACAGAGCCGATGTGGCCGGTTAGCTTCCCTGTGGCCTGGAACCTAGGGGCACACACGGACACACACACACACACACACACAAACATTCTTTTAATGTTCACTACACACAACTCACAGCAACACAACAATGTGTACTGTGTACTAGTGTTGTCACGATACCAAAATTATGACTTCGATACGATACCTGCCATAAATATCACGATGCTCGATACTGAAACGATACTACGGCGAAATCCTAAGATATCTGGAAAAGAAAGGACTCATACCTCCTCCAAGTGTATTGAGTCATTTGTGTTGAATTCGGTGCACTTTTGTAGTGTGCAGGTCAATTCTGGGTTCTAAACTTCTAAACTTCCTACATAATTATTATTTTTTATAGTCAGTAAAATAGTAGGCCTACTTTGTATGACTAAGTCCTTTATTGTTTGTTATTGTTAATTTACATTGTGTTTTGGCAATAAAGTAGCTTTAAATAGCCAAACTAGGCTAGATCAAGGTCAGTGTTGAAATTACTGTATGCAAATCACTGAATGCTATGCAGAGGGGGCTAATCTTTAGGCTATCTGATGTACAGTATAGTCTACCCTAGGCCTTCCTGATTTCCTTGACAGTTGCAACTTTAGGGAAAAAATGTGAGGATAGTCTTCTTTGCGCCCAGTGTACAAGTACGACGTTCCAACCACTCAGGTCTTTGTTAGATAGGCTTACACCATTACCTGTTGCAATATATATGTGTGCATTCCTACATTACGTCTATTTCTTTGATAACATGATCCCGCTATTATTATTAGGACTCAACACGCTTTGGTGGTATTATATGCTGTGGGCTTTAATTAGCGCATTTCGGGTAGTCTATCCTACATCTGGGCAATAATTATTGAACAAATTGCAGTCTACATGCCATGACAAATTAAATATTACCAATAGTACTGACCAAACATGAAATAGATTGTTTACAAGTTATGGTAATGTTATTCTGGTGTGAACATTGCGCTTATATCACGTTAGCACCCTATGATTACAGCTCGTTATGTCACGTCAAAATTCATTGATGAAGGATGGTTCGCTTTATCCCAGAGAACCATACTCGTTTCACTTAGGCTAGACTAAAAGAGAAAAGAAGAACTTGGCCCCATCTTGCAAGGAGCAGTGAGAGCAGCAGTTCACGGACACAGAACGTTATTATTTTAACAAAGTATCGATTCTAAAAACGTCGGAAATCGTATCGTTTTTTTGCGTGAAGGCATCGTGATACCTTTTTAGTATCGATACACCGTGCAACACTACTGTGTACGTGTGAAAGGAGCAAATGTGCATCTCATTTTAAGAGGAATCAGTTATTTCCTGTTGCTGTGTGCATAGAATGTAGAAAGGGCTTGTGTGTGTGTTTGTGTGTGTGCTAGCCAATGAGTAAATGTGTGTGTGTGTGTGCCTGCCAGTGAGTGTGTGTGTGTGTGTGCCAGTGAGTGTGTATATTTTCCTGTGAATGTGGTGCACAACGTGCAATGCATGCCAGTGCGTGTGTGTGTGTGCGTGTGCTTTCTTGTGAATGTGTTCATGAATAGTTGTATTTAGTGTATAGCACTGTGTGTGTGTGTGTGTGTGTGTGTTACCTGTTGAGGTCCCAGGTCCGGACGGTGTTTCCTGTGGCTGCGTAGAGCACAGTGCCTGCAGGGTTGAGGTTGATCTGGTTAATCTGGTACTCGCCCTGCGCCGTGGTGATGGTGCGCGTGGTAGTGCCCGCACACGCGTCTCCAGACACCACCTGACCAGACGACCTGCAAGGGCAATTAGGAGTTAGGGAGTCTGTGGGAATGCTCCCACACTCGGGAATAGTCTACCACTCCATGTCCGCTCTGCCCCGTCCCTGCCCATGTTCAAAAAGCACCTCAAAACATTCCTGTTCACTAAGTCCTTTGACCCCCCCACCCCCACCCCCCCCCCCCAATTTGTGAAGCGACCATTGGGTACCATGAAAGGCGCTATATAAGTCCAAGCTATTATTATTGTGTGTGTATGTGTATGTTTCTGTGTGTGTGTGTGTTGTACTCACGTGAGTGTGCGCACACACTTGGCCGAGTCCCTGATGTCCCAGACCTTGATGTAGGAGGTGGACACACTGAACACAAGTCCAGAGCTGGGGCAGTACTTGACCGACACCACGTTATTGGGGTGACCCCGCAACGTCACGATCTCCTGCCCAGTCACCAGGTTCCACATCTTACACGTGCGGTCTAAAGGGGGGTGGCGGGGCACAGAAGTCAGAGGGTTCAAGGGTCATCAGCATGGCAACAGTCACAGCAGTCCAGGTTTTCCCTGAGCAGTAGCCTGTAGCTCTTTAGATGACACCACTAGACGTCAGATAAAGAGTGCAGATAATAGTGGCTAATATTTGGCTTGAGATCAAAGATGATTGGGGGAAATAGTGGCAAATACTTAGCTTGAAAAGTAAGAAAAGTGAGGGATATGCATGTGTTTGAGTCGAGAGAGAGAATCTGGATGAAGGGTTGCTTATTATGTTGCTGAAGCCCAGAAGCTTTAGATTCCAATGGCCAATATTTGTTACATGAGCATCTGTTCTTGTGTCCCCATGATGATCTAGATGGCTAGGCTACTCCATGAGCTAGATGGCTAGGCTACTCCATGAGCTAGATGGCTAGGCTACTCCATGATCTAGATGGCTAGGCTACTCCATGATCTAGATGGCTAGGCTACTCCATGAGCTAGATGGCTAGGCTACTCCATGAGCTAGATGGCTAGGCTACTCCATGATCTAGATGGCTAGGCTACTCCATGATCTAGATGGCTAGGTTACTCCATGATCTAGATGGCTAGGGATCTAGATGGCTAAGCTACTCCATGATCTAGATGGCTAAGCTACTCCATGATCTAGATGGCTAGGCTACTAAATGATCTAGATGGCTAGGTTTAAAGTGACAGTGCACCAGTCAAACATCAAATTAGCAGTATTTATTAAGAAATTAATATTTGAAAACAACATTACTTTGTCATTATTATCAATTAAATTACATAAAACAGTGTTTTCCGTCGGCCAATTCTCAAAACCCAATGTGGCCCTTGAGGCAAAAAGTTTGCCCACCTCTGTCCTAATGGGTCGAACGGGTGCGGGTCATGAAAACCCCCGACCCATGCATCACTTGTTGGAGTTTTACTTTTTTACTCAGAACTTAAAGAAACTTTGGAGAACCACTCTAAGAAATAAACATACCATCAGGACATTCATTCACCCCTGGCTGAGTTGTGGAATCTATGCGTGTGTGTGTGTGTGTGTGTGTGTGTGTATCCTACCCTTGGAGCCGGTAAAGAGCAGCTCGTCGGTAGCGTCCAGGCAGAGCACAGGTTTGGAGTGACCCTCGGCCACCGCCACACACTGCAGGGGTGCCGTACGCCCCCCCTTCAGCCCCCCCGTGGGACTGATCACACCCCTACAGGAAAACACACACACTCACATCAGTCAGATACACACACACACACACACACACACCAGTGTGTGTGAGTGATCACATCCTTACTCACACACCAGTCAGATAATCACACACACAGAGACACGCACGCACAAACACACGGCAAACGCATGCACACACACTCACACACGTATATGTGTATAGGTCCTGCTGTAAGGTGAGGTCACTTACACACACACAAATCTGTACACACTCGACAAGTACACAAACACACTCATGTAAGACACACTCCTTGTACTTGAGGATGGATGGATGTGTGTGTGTGTGGCTCTGGTTTGACAAGGGAGTCATTGCAGATGCCATCTCAGGGTGTGTGTGAGGTTACATAGAGATGACACATGCACAATTCCAAAACACTGACAGACATACACACACACACATTCTTTCTGCTTCGTTTTCATACATAATCACAGCCCCCTCCCCACACACACATACACCACACCACTAGGAGGTGGATTAATTTGGGTAGAGTACAGGGTGTTGGCTGAGCACCAGATAGCAGCAGCAGCAGCAGGCAGGGGGCTAGTTAGCTTTCAGATGAGATGGCCTCTGCTCTGAGCTGCTGAGGGGATGTGTGTGTGTGTGATTCAGTGTGTGTGAGTGCTTTGTGAGTATGTTGTTTCTGTGTGTGTGTGTGTGTGTGTGTGTCTCTATAGTCTCTTTGAAGAAGGGAAAAGAAGTAGTTTTCAGCAGTAGCTCCTCCAGTAGGAGACCACCCCCCCCCCCCCATCCCCTCCCTACGGGCCATGAAAAGAGCGATCAGCAGGGGGCCGGGGAGCTTGAGACTTCCTCTACCAGTCTCAGTCAAGTTTAGAGGAAAGAGCGCATGCACGCACACACACACACACACACACACACACACACACACACACTTCCTCACGTCTTCAGCAGGCCCGTGGTAAGTAGGGGCTTCCCAATTAAAGCTCCCCAGATTCACCACACAGATCCTGAAGTCTTTCACACTGTCTGCACCTGTCCACACACACATTAATACACACACACACACACACTGTCTGCACCTGTCCACACACACATTAATACACTCACACACACACACTCCTTTCTCTCTCCTCCGTTCTCAAAATATTGTTCCTCTTATATACGCATACACTCCTTACATTCTTTAACACATTCTTTCTCCATCCATTTCATACCCACCGACACACACACACACACACAACCTCTCTGCATCTCACTAACAAAGCCTCTCTCTCTTACACACACACACACAATTTTTCCTTCCATTTCATACACACACTAACAAACTCTCTGCTTCTCACTTATCAACTCTCTCTCACACACACACACACACACACAGAGCAGTGCCTGGATCGCCAACTCTTTAGCACAAGTTAGGCAGGATGCACTGGTCATCTCAGGGCAGATTTCAGGCCGGCAGGATCGATCGCAGAACTCTGACTGAATCCAGATGATTTGTTCTTAAATCAAAATTGACACAAGCTTGTTGCCACGAGCGACAGTCGCCAGGGCAAACAGGACATGACACCTGTCACTCCAGCTTAGGCCAGTGCATGACAGCATCTGTTTGTGTGTGTGTGTGTGTGTGTGTGTATGTGTGTGTGTGTGTGTTTGTGTGACAGTTGGCCGTCTCCCTGTGAGGCCAGGAAGTGGGCTATTCAGCGGAGAGAACTATAATAGTGTCAGCGCAAGTTGCATTCGGTGCATGACAGCGTCTGTATTTATGTGTGTGTGTGTGTGTGGTTACTAGAATAGTGTCAGCCCAAGCAGCGGCCAGCGACTCCTATCCCCACAGCTGTCAATCACCTCTTACAGCATCCAGCCCGGCCGTGGGAAACGCATGACAGGTTTGCCTTCACACGTGTGTGTGTGTGTGTGTGTGTGTGTAACAGTATCTGTCACAGTCACTGTAATGCATCTGAACAGTGATGGGTGTTAGCAGTCTGATCTGACCTTTCACACAGAGACAAATGGAGTTGTGTGTAGGTGTGTTTGACTGAATAATTAATGACCATGGTAATACACAATATGATGTAGAGTCTGTAGCAGAGGTGTGTGTGTATATGTGTGTTTCACCATCTTCGTCACTGGTCACAGTATCCATCACAGTCACGAGCGGATGATGTGATGGGTAGATTTGTGACAGGGTGCATATGTGAGGGGTGGATGTGTGAGGGGTGGATGTGTATTGGGTGGATGTGTGATGGGTGGATGTGTGATTGGGTGGATGTGTGATGGGTGGATGTGTGATTGGGTGGATGTGTGAGGGGTGGATGTGTGAGGGGAGTCCCCATTCACTCGCTCCAGTAATGAAAGACTAAATCCTTATATCTGTCCATGTCCACGCACCATGTCTCTGGAGTTGGAGACTTGGTCTCCATCTGTCGGAGGATGACCTGGTGAGCCAGCCAAGATGGATGACGCCATTTTTTTCTCCACCGTTCTTGTTAATATCTCTTGACTCCACTTCTTCATGTGCTCGTCTCTCTCTCTCTCTCTCTCTCTCTCGGTGGCAAGCCTTCATATTACTGCTGTCTGTGAGTGCTGCCACGTTAGCAACAGCTCTATACTGCCACCTGGTGGAGACTCCACATAAGAGCCCTCACTTTCTCCCCCCCCCCCCCCCCCCACACACACACACACCCCTCCCCCTCAGCCAGGTAGAGGCAGCGTGCTGTGATCACAGCGGGAGAGAAATGAAACGTCTCTTCCCCAAAAATCACTGATGAGTTGCTTTCCCTTCCTAAAGCTCGTCTTCCTGGCCTTCTCTCTCTCTCTCCGTCTGACACCTCTCTCTTTCCCGCTCTTCTGTTCCGCTCGCTCAAGCGATAAGGCCTTTTTTCTGCCGTTCTGCCTTTCTTTTTTGAGAAAGCGCTCGTGTCTTTGAAACCTGGCAGACAAGGCAAGCGCGGAGCGAGCAGCTTCCCAGCCTTGGATAAAATAATGAGGCTCTCCAGCGAGGGGATGGCAGTGGGGCTGTGCTGTTGTCATGGCCCAGCCAGAGAGGAGAGGAGGAGAGAGGGAGAGGAGGAGAGGGGGAGAGAAGGGGAGGAAAGGAGGAGAGGGGAAATTAGTCTCTGGTGGGCATTGGTCAGCATCAGCAACATCTGAAGCCTCAGCAAACCCACCGCAGAGCGAACAGGAGAGAGTGAGAGAGGGGAGAGGGGGAGGGAGAGAGGGGGAGGGAGGAGAAAGAAAGAAAGAAAGAAAGAAAGAAAGAAAGAAAGAAAAAAGGAAAGAATTTAAGAGATTCTATATGTCTCCTGTCACTTACTCCAAGAAGTAGAGAGAGAGCAGCTAGAGGCGCGGCCTAATAAGCCCATAGCTCACACAGAAGCAGGAGTGGGTGTGAGGGGTGAGCCAGGAGTTTGCTGATTAAAGAGGAAAAGAAGCCCATCCCATATCCCATGGGTGTGATAGAGAGAGAGAGAGAGAGAGGAGAAGGGAGATAGAGAGAAAGAGTGAGGAGGAGAGAGGAGAGAGAGAGAGGAGAGAGGAGAGAGGGGAAAAAGAGAGAAAGAGAGGGAAAGTGGAGAGAGAAATGGGAGAGGAGCATGAGAGTGAAAGAAAGAGAGAGAGAGGAGCACGAGAGAGGAGAGAGAAAGAGAGCGAGAAAGAGAGGCGAGAAGAGAGGGGAAGACCAGCATAGTGCTGAATGTGTCAGGCTGGCTGAGAGGCACTCTGGATCAGAGGGAATTGTGGGATAGCCTGAGGTGGTATCAGTGGGATTGGGCCGTGGAGTTCAGTTCAGTAACAGACTCTCAGGCATATAGATTCCGTGTGACTGCGGCCTTCTGGAGACTTCACCACGGGACAGAGAGAGCACAGAGGAGCTCAAATCCAGGCTGACCGCATGTCAGATGGTGATGTTCCCACTGCGTCACCATGCCCCGTCATGGTCTCCCACATGTCAATACTTACATGCTTGAGGTCTGGAGATTACTGATAGTGCAATTCTGTTCGATAGGGTGTGGATACATGAGTATGCCACGAGGTTGTAGGACAAACAATGGTCTGGTGAATTAATGGGGTGTGTTTCTCTTGTCCAAGTTAATGTCAGATGAACTGTGTGCACACTTCACACATGCACGCACGCGCGCACACACACACACACGCACACACAAACACACAGAGATAAGCACACACACACACACCCACACACAGAGATAAGCACACACACACACCCACACAAACACACAGAGATAAGCACACACACACACACACACACACACACACACACACACACACACACACACACACACACACACACACACAGTGTACAGTATACTTCACAAAATCTCTGTCAAAACGGCATCCATGTTGTGCTGTGATGCCATGCAGAGCATTAACAAACCAGCCATCAACACCCCCCCCCCCACACACACACACACACACACACACACACACACACACACACACACACAAACTTAAATCAAACTCAAGAAACTCATGTGAAGAGAAGCTACATGCATCTTTCCATCATCACCAAAACCATCACAAACAAACCAATCAATATATAAGCAAACTACGCAACACAACGCTAAACTCTTCACATGCACGGTGCAGTGAATGAAGTATGTCCTTCTACAGCAGCCACAACAAAATCATAATCTCTTGTTTTCTGACCCAAAACACTACAGTACGCATGCACAGTGTTCTGACCAATCAGAAGTGATCTTGTGGTTCCCAAACTGGCTCAGAGCGCCCATCCTCATGAGGCGGGACTTGGGTGAGGGACTCTGGGCACAACAGGAAGAGAGCTGGCATCCGCCCGACCCAGACCAACCCCACCACCACCCTATACCCACCTGCACCCGAACCCTGCCAGTACGGCTTATGGAGCTCACACACGGCCCCGACAAACATCAACAAACTCCAACTAACACCAACAGCTAGGCCAGTGAGCACCATTAGTCTGTGTTTGGTGGATGGAGCTGTTCGAGTTTGACTGGGCCAGTGTGCAAGCACCTTCAGGGTGGGATGGGGGGTGGGTGGGTGGCCATGGGGGGTCTGGATGCAGGGTCTGGATTGGGGGAGCTCTCTTCACTGTGAGGATGAACAGAGGTGGAGATGGGTGGGGTGGGTGGGGGTGGGGAGGATGGGAAAGGTGGGGGTGAATGAACCTTATCAGCCTGCGGCCACAATAGGATTATCCCTGAGACTCCGCTCCACTCTACAGCTTAGAGCTCTCTGATGCCCACCGAGAGATCCAATATACAAATAAACACACGGTGTGTGTGTGTGTGGGTGTGTGTGTGCGCATGTGGGGGATTACTGCCTCACGGGGGCCCTGTCAGATCTGAAGAATCTTTACAAGGCTGGCCGTGTGAGTTCAGGAACTGCCTGCAGAGGAACCGTCTCTGGGCAATGCAGATTAGTTCAGCCTGCGAAGAGAACTGAAGCGGCACAGGAACTCTCTGAGGACAGCTAGTAGATGGAGCTTTTAAATCAGTGGTCGAGGTTTTAATTCAGTGATGGAGCCTTTAATTCAGTTGTTTTATTTTTATTTGGCGAGTTGAGAGGTCACATTGACTCTAGACTGACTGCTGCTTTCATCCCAAGATGTAACTGGATTGTTTCCTAATTTCCCAAACAAATGACATGTGATCTGGTTTCTCGGCCAAGTCTACTTGAATTTGGTCTCTGCATTTATTCCATGCGTGAATTGGTGAACACACACTAACCCGGAGCAGTGAGCTGCCTTGCTACAGCGGCGCTCGGGGAGCAGTGAGGGGTTAGGTGCCTTGCTCAAGTGCATTCAGCCATTCCTACCGGTCGGGGATCGAACCGGCAACCCTCCGGTTACAAGCCCTAACCAGTAGGCCACATCAAATAATATTTTGCAACAAACTATACTATAAAATATATTTTGGGACTCATGCTAAATTCATGGGGGGGGGTGTAAGATCAGACACTGTGCTTTAATTGGGGGGGGGGGGTGGGGGGAATGTTTATATCATCCATGCATATTGTCATTAGGCAGACATGAAGCTGAGCGAGGTGCACTCTGTGAGTCTCTTCGCCTGGAGCGGAGTATCTAACTTTAGTACACTTCTCAGCCTGCGCTGCTAAAAATCCACACACCCCCTACCTACCTCTACACCTCCGCACCCCCCCCCCCCCCCCACCCCGTCTACCTCTGCACCTCCAGCTCCTCCATCTGACGGCTGATGAGCTGTCAGCCCGGAGACTCCGGAACTCCGCACGTCTCCCCCCAGAGACAGGCTGACGAGCGGTGACTCAGAGAGGGACGGAAACTTTCCGAGCGTATCTCTAAGTGCAGACCTCAGCCCCCTTACACGCAATTATACGCAATGTAGTGTTCAGCATGTTCAAAGAACACCTATACAGCCTTCATGTGTTAATAATGAACTTGTTAATGGCTGACTGAGGAAATTGCACTCGTTTTTATCACACTTGTAAAGTCAGATGATATTTTATTGCCTCTGTTCAGTACTGATTTATTCGAATATAAAACATCATTATTGCAATATAGCCCTACACAGGAAATCACTTCATTTTAAAGGTACTAGAGGCAGCAGCAGGAGATATTTGGCAATAATAATGTTGCGCTGGCTGTACTAGCTAATCTGTATCGGATGGATTACAGATCTCCTTTCTAAACTCAACTCCACATACTTTCCTTTATATATTTTTTTTGCCTACGTTTCTGTTTCTGAATGCAGCAGTGGAGAGCTTTCAAAAGGCCCTGGAGCTGAAGGTTCATTCCGGTCGTCACAGCAAACATGGAGAACACAGATGGAGAGGAGAGGTGGAGCATGACCAATCAGAAGCAGCATGCAACACAGATGGCCACACCCACGCCCGGATGGGCGGGGCTTGGCCAGCCACAGGCCAGTCAGGCGGCGGGAAACAGAATGACAGACAGACAGAGATCTCTACCTGAGCACCTCCGAGAGAGAGGAGTCGCTGTCATCCGACCTAAAGGGCAAAACAGCAGTAGGGTTAGGGGAGGGAGGAGTCAGTTAGAGAGGGGGGAAGGGGCTTGTCAGGAAGCAGGCAGCTGACAGGAGGAGAGACAGGAAGAGGAGGAGTTAGCAGGAGACAACAGACAGAGCCCAAGAGGAAGTAGGAAGCAAACAGACAGGATGTTGTGGGTGGCGCCCACGGTCATCAGCAGAGAGGAAAGATTGACTCCGGCGAACACCTGCTGAGTCTCTGGTTGGCAATAAACTCTCTCTCTCTCTCTCTCTCATACACACACACATACACAGACCCACAAACACACGGGCCCAGCTTCAATAAAAGCTGTGAAGTTTTTCTTATGAATATTTCATGGCTGCATGGGCCTCATGGCTATTTCAACAGTATGCAGTTCCACAGGCTGTTGAGCATTTTTCAAACGCACACTTTTTCATCAGACTATTCCAGGGCTAACTGAAGTGATCACTGCAGCTGGTTTCTCCACTGGGCAACCTTCACACACCATCAGATGCCCACGGAGCGCAAAGCCGGCCTGGAGCCCCACAGCTGGCATTTCTGCATTCACGGAGTAGACCGAGTTATGATGGCAGAACAATCTTACAGACACTAAATAAAGCCTTTAGAACATCTACATCACTGCACAAAAAAAGAGAACACCTCAAAGGCAAAGAACCACTGTGTGTGTGTGTATTTGCAAATAAATGTACACATACATATAGGTGGTGTGTACATGGGTGAATGCATGTGTGTGCATGTGTGATCTAACTCCAGAGTTACTTAGTGTTTCCATTGGCTCCGCTTACAGAACAAAACAGAACTCTCAGATATATTTGCTTCTCTACAGGCCTGCTTGGGGTCCAGGGAAAGAGCCTGCACAACAAACAAAGTTCATCTGAAGTAAAACCTGCTCAGTGTTATTGCTTCATCTTAATCAATCACAAACACACACACACCGGCCACCGCCGGGGTGGAGAGAGGTTAACGCACCCCCACTCTGATTCATCCCTGACTGAGCTGTGCTATGCTATGCTGCCCTTGAACTTCTCCTGGGGATCAATAAAGTATCTATCTATTGCGCTAGTCTCTCTGCACTCACTATGAATTACAGTTATCAGAGGTGCTGTGTTTCAAAGCCCTCTCCCCTCTTAAATTCTATCATTCCCCACACACACACACACACACACACACAGAGCATAATTAGTTCTCAACTGATGCTGATGACACCTGACTCTGAATAATGGCTGTAAATGAGGTCTGATGGTGTGCTCCGTTTATAATGGAGCCTATGTGGGCCCCAGGGCTGCTAATGTTATAATTATTTACCTTCAACTCCAGTCCACGTGGGAAGCTAATCTGCATCAATCAGGTTTGGCATCTCACCAGAACTACAGACACTATAAGATGTTACAAGTTTTTATTGCTAGCTGATGAAAAGTAAGCACACACATCCCTCTGGCTCCAGAATGTCATAAAAGCCAAACAGTAAAAGAGCAACCCTGGAGAAAGATGAATCTCTCTGAGACCAAACAGAAGAAAGTAAACACATCCAATGAATCTAACTAGCAGACAAACACAAGCAAACACCTGCTCTGCTAATGGCTCTACACACACTGTCTGCTGGGCAAGAAGTCCTCCAATCCACATGACAGCGGAAAGCAATTTCCACCCACCCACACACACTCAATCACACACACACACACACACACACACACACACACACACACACACACACACACACACACACACACAGCGCTTACGACACTTCAGGTTGAAAGTAGCTGAAGTGCAATCCAATGCCGGGCACGTCACATGATTCGTTTAACCGTCTGCAGCAATCTCAGTCGCTGTTGATTCAATTTGCCCACCACTATGCTGGTAAGTTACACAAACATGCGCAGAAGGAGAAATAATTGCTTGGCCTGACCCAATTTACCTACTCCTGCTCGGGTAATGAGAATCAACGGGCCCCCGGAGCTGGTGACAGCTAACGCTAGCTAGCGCTTCCTCATTAGCCATGGCTCTCAGGCGCTAGCAGGTCGCTAATGGAGCCGACACCCAGTGGGTGCGCACGCACACACACACACACACACACACACACACACACACACACACACACGAGAGGAGCCAGACAGCGGGGCCTCCTCACTGTTCTATTCACAGCCGCTCTAAACCAGGAAGCCCACAGGATCCGTCCTGCTTGTTTCCAACCAGCTGTCACACAAGAGGGAAAGCTTTTAGTCCCGATCTGCAGGAGGTGAGCGACACTTCAGCCTGACAAGCAACAGGACGTGGGCTCAGAGTCCTCGTGTGCTCCCGGTAGACAGATAGCTTGGTGGGCCGGGTCAGGGCCACATAGGAGCTGGATTGGGAGATTAGGTCTGAAATGGCTCTAATGCCAGCTTAGACCTGACGCTCAAGGTCTCTTCTAGGAGTTCCCTTCTGGAACTTCAATGTATGAGTCATTTAAGTGTGCGTGTGTACCCTTGTCTACATGTGTGAGAGAGACAGAAAGAGGGAGTGTGTGTGTGTGTGTGTGTGTGTGTGTCTGTGTGTGTACGTCTTCATGTGAGAGTGTGTGTGTGAGCACATAGTCATGTGAGAGTGTGTGTGAGTGTGTGCATGTGTTCACGCGTCTACATGTGAGAGTGTGCGTGTGTGTGTGTGTCTACCTGTGAGAGTGTGTGTGTGTGTGTGTGTGCACGCGTCTACCTGTGTGAGTGTGTGTGTGTGTGTGTGTGTGTGTGTGTGTGTGTGTGTGTGTGTGTGTGTGTGTGCACACGTCTACATGTGAGAGTGTGTGTGTGTGTGTGTGTGTGTGTGTGTGTGTGTGTGTGTCTGTGCACACGTCTACAGTACATGTGAGAGTGTGTGTACGTACTTGTCCAGCGCTGATCCCTGGCTCTGGTTGCTGGTCAGTCTGGAGAAGACGTTGCGGTCGTTGCGCGTGCGGAGTGGGGGGGAGGAGGGTGGCGTGTAGCCCACCTCAGCAGGCCTGGGGGGGGAAGAGCAGGGTGGGGGGGGGGGCATTCAGCACCTCATACAGGCATGCACACACACTTCCTCTAAAACACAGCCTGCACAGATGAGGCCAGCACTGACGTAGCAGGTTACCGCAAGTGCTATACCACCATTTCCATTAATCCACTTACAAGACATGCATATATATACATTGTGAAATAGAAACAGAAAATGTAAAATTTAAAATGTATGTGTTACCACCTTAATATATCACTTTGTACAACACAGTGTATTTGTGAATGCATTTACACGATACAGAAACCATTGAGCAATGTTATCGTTTAATTTCAAACAGCAGCAAGATCATTAATTAGTGTGCTGAAGTGCAGTAATGAATGTTACCTATAGGGTGATCCTCGATCATAAGACTTCCTCCGGGTCAAAGGAGATGTGTCTGCGCCTCTGGACTGTCTAGGACTAACACACACACATGAAAACAGAATGTGAGATTAAAAATGTCATTTGCTTGTTTTGTTCTTTCAAATGAGACCGCAGGGGTGGAAAACAGCAGAATTAAATTGCTCAAAAAGCTGGAAAGAATGTGATCCTCAACAGCCTGCAGCTTTTTCTCTGTCAGTCAGTCAATCAGACAGACAGACAGACAGACAGACAGACAGACAGACAGACAGACACACACACACACACACACAGAGCACCCATCATTTCTGTGTTTCTGTTCCATTTCACCCAGACGCCCACGACACCTCAGAGTGAGTCCAGGCGTTCAGCACCAGTAGAGACTCCAGCCAAGTGACTCACAAACACTCACAGCAACTCCGTCTCACAACAACATGTCACACTGCATTGGCAGACTAATCAATTCTAGAATCTTCTATAAGAAAGAGTACTACTTATAGAATATTTAGATAGATCTCTGGAGCTATGATTTCAACTACTTCGAAAACAAATTTTAGAATCTTCTAGCATTCTCCATATAAGTGGAAAAGTTTAATTTCTTAAACTCAACAGAGCAGAGCAGGTGTTTGCTTAAAATTCTAACCTTCACTTGCTATGTTAAGCTATGATAAACTGCTTTGCACTTTTTTTTCTAGATTTCCTGCTTCAACAACAGCCCCAAGCACCATATGACATGGCTGATACATGTTTAAATATTCAAAGTAGTAGCCAGTAGAGTCATTTCTAAAGTAAAGAGGAATGACAAAGGGCAAAGGGCAAAGAGCATTCATCTCCCTGGAGAGAGAGAGAGTGTAACGGTGGACCACGCAGGGACCTGGCGGCCGGTGAACTGTAAACTGAGACGGACGAAGTGAAGTGGAACTCACAAGGTGTGTCCACGGACGGGGAGGCTGATGGTGCGGGACACGCGCTCCCTGGACAGGGTCTCCCGGGTGGAGAAGGCCAGCCCGTTCTCCTGGATGTCCGTGAGGGAGGCCAGCGACTTGGTGATGTTCTTAGTGCTGGGGTCCAGCAGGGGGCCCAGGTACTCCGCGGACACCGCCTTTATCTGCGCACACAGACTGGACTCCACCTACACACACAGGCACAAACACACACACACACACACACACACACACACACACACACACCCACACACACACACACACACACCAGCCGTTAGTCATTGGTTTACACCAGTTGGTCTTACAGTATTACAGTACTGAATGGCTGCCACAGGTTTCCTACGCCATCATACTAAACATACACATAAACATAAACAACATACTAAACATAAACAACATGATCATACTAAACATAAACAACATGATCATACTAAACATACACATAAACATAAACAACATGATCATACTAAACATAAACAACATAATCATACTAAACATAAACAACATAATCATACTACACATAAACAACATGATCATACTAAACATAAACAACATAATCATACTAAACATAAACAACTTGTTCTGCTTTACAACACAAATTGTCATTGGCATTGCAAGTGGAGACATTTATAGTTACTACATAGTGTTTCAAATGAACAATAAGAGTCTCATTTGGATTCATTTGGTCTAATGCAACAGGCTCCTCACTACTGCTCGTCTCTTACTGCAGAGATGAGAGTTTCTCTGCTTTCATTAGTGATGGGCAAATGAAGCTTTAGTGAGCCACTAAACCACAGCAGCGTGAAGCTAGCAACACTAATGAAAAAATCCAATATGGCTGCCACATGTAGATTTTTCAACATAAAAAGTCCTTACCCAAACCAGTATATGTAACCAAAAATATTGGTTTGCTAAGGACTTTTATGTTGAAAAATGTATGTGTGGCGGCCATCTTTTTGCTTTTCAGCTAGTGTCGCTAGGTTCACACTGCTGTGGTTCAGTGGTTCACCAAAGCTTCATTTGCCCATCACTAGCTTTCATTACACACTCCAAAGACTGTGCTATACCGCCATCTGGTGGTTAGAAGAAAAACTGAAAGCCTGAAACTCTTGAGTCCACATTCTTATTGAGACTTTACTTACAGTTACACATAAAGTGGACGTAGACCCCATTTCCCTTCACTGAAAGTGAATCCCTGTCTCCATGTGATACTTCAGTACATCACCACATAGAGGTGCGTGTGTGTGTGTTAAGTTACATTACATTACCACACAGAGTGTGTCCATTGGTTTATCATAGTATGGAGTGAGCAGGTGAGTTGTGTACCTTTAGTTTGAAGTCATCTTGACTGGCTGAGCTCTTCATCAGAGAGAGACTACAAAGGAAAAACAGACGGGAAAACTTCACAAACCTACAGAAACCTACACACTGCACAAAACTTCACAAACCTACAGAAACCTACACACTGCACAAACCTTCACAAACCTACAGAAACCTACACACTGCACAAACCGACACACTGCACATACAATTACACATGGACTCGCCACCCCCATATGTATGTGTACATATATTTGCAAATGCACATGCTCTCACATAAATACACTCACACACAGACACACTAACCTGCCCTCTGATGCCTGGCTGAACTCAGAGGCCTCTTCATCAGTACTGGCGTAGCCATTCTCTGAAAGAAAATCACACACACATTAGACATTGTACACACATGTTTCATGTTCACACTCATCCCTCCTGTCCTAAACACAGAGGGCCCAGACTCAGTATTGTGTTAAGTCTACCAGCCAGTTCAGTATTGTGTTAAAGTATTCCAACTTGTTCAGTATTGTGTTAAAGTATACCAACTTGTTCAGTATTGTGTTAAAGCCCGTTTAGTGTACGAACCCAGCTGTGCGGTGTATGAGCAAGTTTAGCATACTAACCCAGCTGTGCGTTGTGTATGAGCGCGTTTAGTGTACTAACCCAGCTGTGCGTTGCGTATGAGCGCGTTTAGTGTACTAACCCAGCTGTGCATTGCGTATGAGCGCGTTTAGTGTACTAACCCAGCTGTGCGTTGTGTATGAGCGCGTTTAGTGTACTAACCCAGCTGTGCGTTGTGTATGAGCACGTGCAGTTCAGGGATGCACTCGCCCTTCTCCCTCAGCGCCTCCAGGATCATGTGATTGTGTGAGGAGCCAATCACGTCCGTCTGTCTCAGCTGACCTTCCAGCAGTCTGATCTGAGCCTCCTTCTGGGCCACCTGCAGCCCCTGCGCTCACACACACACACACACACATTTTACAAACCATGCAAACACAATGTCTGAACCTCTCATCCTGCTCTAACAGTAACATTAAATATATAAAAAATATATAAAAATACCCATAAACAAACACAAACACACACTCATTGATGTCTGTGAGCACAATGTGCCTCTATTTGAAGTGGCCACGGCTCATTCACCACTAACAATAACAATAAACTTAAACGCGCACACACACACACACACACATACTCTCTGTGTGTACAGTAGATATTGTCTGTACCTATTTTGGAGCCGCTAGTGCTTCCTGACCAAACAGTTACAGACATAAACAAAAACACAAATACAAACAAAGACAAAAGACCCATTGCCTAAAGAGAAGCTGCCGCTGCTCTCTCCCATTAAGTTCTTGTTTATAGGATGCTTCCGTCTCACTCAGACTATTTTTACGCTCGGATATCGGAGCGCTTCAGGTGCACTCCCAGTGTAGCCTGGCTGATGGAGCGGCTCACCTTGTCTATGGAGGCCTTGAGGAAATGGTCCAGGAGATGCCGTGCCTCAGCTAGCGAGCACGAGCTGATGACCACCGACGTGTCCACTGAGTCCAGCTCATCCTGTAGGAAACACCCAGGCTTTTTAGGCCTCGCTCACGTTATGCTAACAGTAGCATTTCACAGCCTTTCAATGGAGGATTCTGAATGCCAGAACAGCCGCCATGTGCTAAATCCTTACAACAAACAAATGTTTCAGAAAAAAAAAAACAACGCACAAGATCCCACAGTGGCAAATCTTTCTGGAAAACATGGAGGGATTACACACTAGCCTGGATTTAGGCACATTAACTACAGAGACAAATAAACATTTCAAAAACACACATAAGATAATAGTATTACGCAATAAAGGTCCATGGAGCTTTCAGTGATTTAATACAATGTGCAGTTTCAGGCCAAGACATTGTGTAAATAAGCCTCTGGTATAAAGGCCTTCTGGCATAACCAGCCCTGG
The DNA here is from genome assembly GCF_018492685.1 of Alosa sapidissima. Classification (NCBI taxonomy): domain Eukaryota; kingdom Metazoa; phylum Chordata; class Actinopteri; order Clupeiformes; family Clupeidae; genus Alosa; species Alosa sapidissima. Next base: position 29,732,723 of record NC_055960.1, on the reverse strand, counting down.
GTAGTATCAACAACAGATGAATTATCCAATGACTCCATGCTGTCAGACACGTAGGCCTACACAGTGGGCGGAGACTGAAATAATGGTGTCATACATTAGAATTGATGAAACTGCTTACGGCCGAAGTTATAGGGTTGGTCATTCTACCACCTGACTTAGTTTCAGGCATGTACAAAGCTTATGTATACAGTCTATGGTACAAACACACATATACACAATCAACACTCCTTGACTTGATCTCCTGGATCTGTACGATGGTGCCCTGCACAAACCGATGTACACAAACACACGCGCACACACATACAAACACACGCTCCTTGCCTTGGTCTCCTCGATCTGCACGATGGTGGCCTGGCAGTCGGAGAGGCTGTCGTTGATGTAGTCGATGTTGGCATTGAACACCTCGATCTCCTCGTTCATCTCCTGCACAGTCCGCTCCGCCTCCACCTCCTGCCCTGGAGCCCGGTCACTCAGCAGCATCTCACGCTTACGCAACAGCGCCTCCTGCTGCACGGACAGCTCCTCGCGTTTCTGAGGGAGACCACAGACAGACAAAGACAGAGAGAGACAGAGAGAGAGAGAAAGACAGAGAGAGAGAGAGAGAGAATGAAACAGAGAGACGTGGAGTCAGAGAAGCGCTTCAAGTCACATTGTGCTTTCATAATTGAGCGTTGTGTCAGAGTATCTAACTCAAACTGATCAAAAGAGACAAAATGACAAAAGAAAGAGACAAAACACAGTGTGCTGAGGAGACGACAGCTCCAGGAGGCTCCGCAACGGGGTGAAGACAGACAGAGCGCGACAGGAGCGGCTGCACGCTCTAGAGAGTGTGACTACAGTTTAGGAGGATGAGACGGATATGTTCCCATTCAGACGACAGCAGATGTGAGGAGTCAACAACAAAAAAAAAAAAAAAACAATTCTGAAATCCATCACAGAGGGACATAAATTCTAGCATCACTGCTAACATGCACATCAAAGACTCACTAGCATTCACAGTCAAGGTGTGAGAATCAAACAGCTGAGCATAAACCTTATAGGATATACTGTAGGCATGCAGGGTACAGGGCCCAATTCCAATTTGTGATTATAACCTGTAAAGTGTTAAGTGTGAAGTCCAACATGTAGAGTATAAAGCGAGGAGCAGTGTCAAGCATACAGTGCAAGTGGCACCTTGTTAAGGTGTCCAATGAGGGCACATACAGCATACAGAAATAGGCTGTAAAGTCCACCTTAATGAAGTGATCCATATAAATACATGATAATCAAATGAGAGCAAATACAGTTAGTATCAAGCTTTATTACACGGCTCTCCAGAGTGCTGCCGAAAGTTCCATTCACATGAATTGGCCTTCCCAACGTTCGGAGGTCTGTTAAATCCGTATAATGACTCACGTTATTGATCAATAAAGTATCTATCTATCTATCTATCTATCTATCTATCTATCTATCTATCTATCTATCTATCTATGTCTTTCATATGCGAGTAGGCTAGTTGGTTCGCTAGTAATGCATTGCCATGCAACACCTGACACTTTTAGGTTCTATTTATGTGGAGAACTATTTGTTTTCTCAGTGGATGCCACGAAACGGTAACAAAATAATTTTGTGTGAAGTTTCTTTGCTCATTTTAGCAAGTAGCCATATGATAAGCTACCGCTCCGCGTCTGGGTCCTGTTTGCCCTGTCGGGACTTATTTTCCGATAATGATCAGCGGACAATACATTATCCCTTACATTAGTGTTAATTTCGTCAGACAAGACGAGAGGAAATATGTTAGTCAACTACCTTTTTTTTCATGACTAAGACGAGACGATGACGAGACTGCACTAATGTCCTGAAACACTGACTAAGACTATCTTAAGATTCATTATTGTTGACGAAAAAAGACGAGACTAAAATGTTTTGCATGAAATAAAAACTAAGATAAAATCTCTCTTCATTTCGTCTACAAAATGAGAAGACCGAATATCTAGCTGTTATATTTTCAAAATTATTCCAAATGAGTTCATGCGCAGCAGCTTTCCTGTAGGCTAGTCTACGTGCTGTTGCTGCAACCCTGTGGCTGCAACACGAAACTACATGGAACAATAACACCGGAGATTTCTGTCAGAGTTAGCAAGCTAACTACCTAAGCTTTATGCCACAATGCTACAGACCCAGAAGTTGAAGCTTCTCTCATACATAGACAAATTAACATCCCCGAGAATGTCCATACGAAAATTTTCAGCAAGTAATGTCAACTATTTAACTAGTCACACTGATGATGCAAAGTTTGCTAGCAAGTAAGCTAATATGGAAAGTTCGCTAGCAAGTTAGCTAAGATCATATTCTCTGTTAAGATGGAGAGTTTGGGGAATGTGTTGCGCATATCGCCATCTAGCGTGGCGGAGTAAAACATTAATACTTGGGTCTACGACAGTGTTTCTCAAACATTTTCAGACGAAGGACCACTTAACTAACCAATAAAAAAGAAACGCACGGACCACCTAGCTAAAAAAAAAAAAGATTAGACCTACTTCAACAGTATATTAGCCTACACAATAGGCCTACTCACTGAACAACCTTGCTTATTGTCTTTGCACTTTGCTTATTGTGTCAGATTCATATGATTTAACTGGCATATCTTACATAGACAGTGTTGCAGAACTGTTTGGATTTACATACAGTAGCCTACAAGTTGGTTCAATATTGCAAACAACTCATCTATATCATATTTTACCACGTCTGCTTGCGGACCAACAGTGCGGATAACACTTTGAGAAACACTGGTCTACGATGATCATGACAGTGGTCCATTCAAATCTTTTACTGTCTATGGTCAAATCCCAGCGAGCTATAACTGTAGCTCGACTTACCTGTCCATGTAAACATACTGACTGACAAAAAATCTGAATGCGTTCTAACAAACGAGTAGCCCTGTGGACACACAATATTGGAAAATTGAGATGTGTGAAACACTATTTCACTGAAATGGTAATCAGAAATAATTTATTATAAAAAAAACGACTAAAATGTTTTGACTAAAACTGACTAAGACTAAGATACCTTTAGTTTTCTTTTGACTAAAACTAGACTAAAATGACAAGACTTTTAGTCGACTAAAACTTGACTAACAAAAATTATATTTGAATGACTAAATATGACAAAGACTAAAAAGGACATTTTGTCACAAGACTAAGACTAAGACTAAATTAAAAATAGGTGACAAAATTAACACTACCTTACATAAAGCACACTTTATGATTAAAGCATAGATTCTTAATCTGTAAAGTGCACCTTTATGATTAAAGCATAGATTATTAATCTGTAAAGCGCACCTTTGCGATTAAAGCATAGATTATTAATCGGTAAAGCGCACCTTTGCGATTAAAGCATAGATTATTAATCTGTAAAGCGCACCTTTATGATTAAAGCATAGATTATTAATCTGTAAAGTGCACCTTTATGATTAAATCATAGATTATTAATCTGTAAACACACCTGTACGATTAAATCATAGATTATTCATTGGTAAAGCGCACCTTTGCGATTAAATCATAGATTATTTATCTGTAAAACGCACCTTGATGAGACGGTCCATGTCGGCCTCTACGTTGCTGATGGTCATCCTCTGCATGACGATGTCAGTCACCCTCCTCTCCAGCGTCTGCCACTTCTGCCGCGCCGACTTGGAGAAGGGGGTGCTCACTCCCTTCCGCTGGAACTTCTTACGGCTGCTGTGGGGAGACAGTGGGGTCAGGGGGTCAACTTCAGTTATTTAGGACACTCAAAACGTCACTCTTAACAATGTTGGCGCTTGTTGGCATTTGTTGTCGCAACTTTAGAATGCTGGGGTTGGTTGGTGTTTGTTGGGGCAACTATAGAATGTTGGGGTTTGTTGGCGTTTGTTGGGGCAACTTTAGAATGTTGGGGATTGTGGGGGTTTGTTGGGGCAACTTTAGAATGTTGGGGATTGTGGGGGTTTGTTGGGGCAAGCTCACCTCACTCCAACCCTGTTCCTGCTCACCTGACTGGGCGACCCCCACTGACGGTCTCCCCAAGGTATCCGTTGACTTTGCTGTTCCACTGGCGCACGATGCTGGAAACGGACCGCGTGGACTCGGGTTCAGACGAGGTGGCTGTGCTGGCCGAGAGCTCGGCCCCAGAGTCTGCGCTATGTGGCCGCCGTGGTAACCTGCCGGCCACGCGTTCCGACATGGGCTTGGCCAGCCTCCGCAGTGCTGTCACCTCCTGGGTCTTACGGCGCAGCACCATCTCCTGCTGCCGCTTCTGGGATTCTAGAGCACGGATCTGATACTGGGGAGGAGACACAGAGAGGAGTTACATCAGTTACAACAGAATGATTCCCAATCCGAAACCCTCAGCGACCAAAATTGCATCAACCTGCCAATAAGGGAGTGTGGGGGGGGGGGGGGGGTGCTTCATCTGTCTGCTCTTACCTCCTGCCTGCGCTGCTCCTTCTTGAGCTGGGCGATCTCCCTGTTCCTCTTGGCCTCCACCATACGCCTCCTCGCCTGCTCCTCCTTCATCTGCTTCATCAGCGCCACCTGGAGGATGGAGGACCCAACAGCAACCACATCACCACAATGGCACTGAGCGTCTACTGTTTACTCAATGAAGCCATGAGACTCTGACATTATAGCAGTTTAACTCGGCATGCCTGTAACACACATCCCATTCAGTATTCTTCACCTCGGGCCATAACTGAATGCACTTAAGATTATGCTTCAGCTTATGAGGTGGTGATTTATGTGACAATATCCAGACCACTGGAGGGCAAAATATAAATGTTGATAACTGGTGTTCATGCCACAATGCTCCATACTAGCAACCTACAGATTCAACCATATGCAACTACTGATATGAGGGCGCGCATGCGCGCACACACACACACGCACCTTGGCCTTCTTCATGTCGGCCACCTCGGCCTGGAGCTTCTTGAGCTCCCTCTCATAGCGGCTCTGGTTCTTGAGTAGCCGCGCGTGCTCCTTCTGCGCCGTCTGCAGCTTTAGCAGGTCGCGGTTCATCTCCTTCAGACGCTTCTCGTAGTCCGCACGGATACGGCTCGCCTTCTCCTCTGTGTAGTTCTCCATGGACACTGCATGCGCAAACACGCAAACACACACACACACACACACACACACACACACACATTAGAGCAATCTGGTGTGACCATGGTAGTTAATAGAAAACATGGAATTTAAATGTACTGGATGGAATATGACATACAAATGTCATTTGTAAACAGTTTATGCAGGAAGTAGTAAAATAGTGGTAAATAAATTGCATGGTGATCACTTTAACACATACAGTGCAGACTCTAGGGTCGCCTTCTCATTCTCTGTAGAGTGGAATGTACACTTTCTCACACACACACCCCTAACTGAAGCTCCACCTGAGCAATTGACTGGGCGATTCTGAGTACTCAATGAGCAGTTGACTGGGTGGTTCTAAGTACTCAATGAGGTTCTGAGCAGTTGACTGGGCGGTTCTGAGTACTCACTGAGCAGTTGACCTGGCGGTTCTAAGTACTCACTGAGGTTCTGAGCAGTTGACTGGGCGGTTCTAATAACTCACTGAGAAGTTGACTGGGCGGTTCTAAGTACTCACTGAGGTTCTGAGCAGTTGACTGGGTGGTTCTAAATACTCACTGAGCAGTTGACTGGGCGGTTCTGACTGGGTGGTTCTGAGTACTCACTAAGGTTCTGAGCAGTTGACTGGGTGGTTCCAGAGCCTTATAGATAGATATCTATAAGGCTCTGGGCGGTTCTAAGTACTCACTGAGGTTCTGAGCAGTTGACTGGGCAGTTCTACTGTAAGTACTCACTGAGGTTCTGAGCAGTTGACTGGGTGGTTCTAAGTACTTACTGAGGTTCTGGAGGACGCGGTCCCGCTCCAGCTGAGTGTCGCGGATCTTGTTCTGCAGCAGGATGAGCTTCTCCTCGTACTGCAGCTTGAGCATGAGCAGGCGCCGCTGACTGTTCTCCAGCTCGTCGATCAGCTTCTGCTTGATCTCAATCTCACATGTCAGGTCCGCAAGGTCCGCCTGGAAACTCACTACAGGGGTGCAGCGGAGAGAGGGGTCAGGAGGGGTGGGTGTGTGTGAGTGTGAGTGTGTGTGTGTGTGTGTGTGTGTGTGTGTGTGTGTGTGTGTGTGTGGGTGTGTGAGAGAGAGAGTGTTAGTATACACGTCAGGTCCGCTTGGAAACACCCCACATGAATGCAGGGGATATGGGGACATACTGTTGGTCAGGAGGTGTGTGTGTGTGTGTGTGTGTGTGTGTGTGTGTGTGTGTGTGTATGTCAGTAAACATGTCAGGTACGCCTGGAAACTCACTGTGGGGATGCAGGGGACATGTGTCAGGAAGGGTGTGTGTGTGTGTGTGTCACTGTGAGGATGGGCGGAGTATAGGGGAGATAGGTCAGGAAGGGTGTGTGTGTGCGTGTGTCAGGTCAGTGTATATTATATTAGTACATGTCAGGTCCGCCAGAAGAACCGGCCGTGTGTGTGTGTGTATGTGTGTGCAGTGGGTGTGTCTGCCTGCATGTGGGTGATGGTGGTTCGGACTAGAGGTCTGCACTCCCGCAGTAGACCCGCGGGTCCTGAAGCAAAAGAGTGTGGCGCGGGACAACTTTTGAAAGCTCTTTGCGGGAGCGGGCGGGATGAGAGAGGTGCGTTCGCGGGTGCGGGACAAACCGATGATTCATTGCACTCCCGCAAATTAAATATGTGCGTAAAATTAAATATGGAAATGATTAAAGTAGTGTTCATAACTATAGTTCAGCTGGATGTTCTGTTAGGCAGCATTAAAAAAACGGGGTTTAAGCATAACTGACGGATAGTAGCCTAAGCCTATAGCCTATATTGTCGTTAACGTGGGTTCAATTTTGTTCCTGCTGCTCATTGTCAAAACTCGAAATCGAAAGCATGACAGAGGGCACCAGACTAGGCCTACTTCAGTTGTTAGCCTACATTCAGAACCAAGAAACTTAAAATCAGACATCTGGAGTCTTTCTCAGGTGTGTGTGCTCCTTTCGTGAGACAGAAAGAAAAACTGAATAGGCTATCCCTCCTGCATGCGGGCTTTAGCGGGCGGGAGCGGGACATCATGTTACAGATGCGGGCGGGAGCGGGACTAAAAATGACACATTAATGCGGGAGTGGGCAGGAGCGGGACAGAATATTGCGGGAACGGGCAGGAGCGGGACTGAAAAAAATCAGTCCCGCCGCAGACCTCTAGTTCGGACACAGTATGACCACTAGATGGCAGACTTTCTCTGCAAACCACAACACTCTCTCCCTCTCCCTCTCTATCTCAATCTCTCCCTCTCTATCTCAATCTCTCACTCTCTATCTCTCTGCAGCTCCCCACCCATCCTTCATTCTGACCTTCATTTCCATGCTATCTTGCACTCCGTTTCTCCCTCCTTCCTATTCATTCACTCCCATTACTGTTCATCCCTCCATCTCTCTCTCCCTCCTCTCTACTTATCCTCACCCCTCTTTTCATCCCTCAATCTCTCTCCCTCCTCTCTACTCATCACCACCCCTCTGTTCCCATTACTGTTCATCCCTCCATCTCTCTCTCCCTCCACTCTACTTATCCTCACCCCTCTGTTCATCCCTCCATCTCTCTCTCTATCTCTTTCTCTCCCTCTCTACTCATCACTACTCTTCTCTCCTTATGGCCTGTGACTCATCATCAGTCATCCTCCAGAGTGTGCACATACTGCCACTTCTACTTTCATTTCCTGCTTTCTTAAGCAGAGACACACACACACATTCATACACACAAACAGACATGCGCGCACACTCACACACACACACACAGAGAGACACGCACATACACCCGTACACACACAAACACAAACATGTTTACATCTCTTTTCCTCATGCTGTTTTTAGACTTTCCATGTTGAACTGCATGTCCCATGTCCAGCCTTCACGTTGAACATTTGGATTCATGTCAGCTCATTTGGTGCCATCTTGGTTTCATGGCCCTTGATTGACTTCAGTCATCCTGCACTTCCTTAGCACACACACAAACATACGCACGCACGCGCACACACGCACACACACACACACACTTCAATCATCCTGCACTTCCTCAGCTTACAAAAACATCTGGTTTCAAACCATGCTGTTGTATTCCAGGGGTGTTTCACGGTCCCGTTGTTTACTCATGACTCATTAATCATTCGCTCTTCCTGAAAGAGAGGTCCACTTCCTGTCCTCTCACCTTTCTCGTCAGAGTCGGACTCCGAGTCCACCAGGCTCTCGTCGCTGTCAAACTCCTCCTCTTCCTCCCTGGCCTCGTCTTCGTCATCTTCCTCATCCTCGTCACAGCCGCTCTCCTCCTGGTCCTCCTCCTGCAGAGGGTACATGCCATCCTGCACAGAAGGGTGTGTGTGTGTGCGTTTGTGTGTGTGTGTGAGCGTGTGCGTATGTGTGTATGTGCATATGTGTGTGTGTGTGTTTGTGTGTTGGGGAGGGGAGTGGACACAGGTCTAAATTAGGGCTGAACTCAGCTGCAGTGCTCTGTGACAGTGCAGACACATATTATGTCCCTACACAGGGGGGGGGGGGGGGGAAGAATAAGAAGAAGCCTAGGAAGAACAGTACATTTTCATGCACTGTAAGGGGGGGGGGGGGGCACAACATCATCAGCCAATGAGAAACAGGAGAAACAGGAAACAATTGAACATTTGCCCAACAACTCTCTCCTGGTCAGGATGTCCAGCTCTGTTTATTGAATCACACTTGGGAGCTGCTGTTCTGAACAGGGCTCAGAGAAGAATGTTAAAGAACCGACAGAGAATGCACACCCGATAAACCCATGACCGGCACTGTAAATGACTAGCACTCATGAGAAGGGTGCATATCTAGAACCCACTGGAGAAGGGTGCATATCTAGCACTCATGAGAGGGGTACATATCTAGCACTCATGGAGAAGGGTACTATCTAGCACTCATGGAGAAGGGTACATATCTAGCACTCATGGAGAAGGGTACATATGGAGAGGGGTACATATCTAGCACTCATGAGAGGGGTACATATCTAACACTCATGAGAGGGGTACATATCTAGCCCTGCAGTCTTACTGTATGCCATCTCATCCTATGCCAGTCTGAGTAGACAGACCAACCCAACTGCTTTGAGGTTTCAATGGTATCTATTTATACAGCGTCCATGCGGCTGGAGCTGTCCACCCAGCATGCACCATTCTCTACTGTAAAGAGAACTAGGGGTGGGGCTGCTATAGCGCCTGTCTGGGGGACAGAATAAATATGCTAATTAAACCACGAAGAAAGGACACTAAAAAACATCTACATGACAGGTGCGGTGTACAGAAGAGCTATAAATGTTTCAAAGCTCCAGAGAATGTCAGATTTATAAGTACAATGCATCCTAGCACAAGGCTGTGATGAGACAAGTTTATGAGCAAACAGTTTCATCTCTCAGAAATGCTGCACCAGTTCATTCATTCAAATCACTGAAGATGGATTAATTAAGTTTAGTGTGTCCTCACCTCCTCTGATGATGGGTATCCACACACAGTGACATAAACACACACACACACACACCTCCTCTATGTTGTTCTCATCGGAGTCTCCTCCCATGAGCAGACCGTTTTCTCGGTTGGTTCCGTTCTCTCGGTTCCCTCCATTCTCCTGGTCCAGAAGCTTCGCTCTTTTCTTCAGCCCCTTGTCTTTGTCTGGGCTGTGGATGGATGGATGGACACACACACACACACACACACACACACACACACACACACACACACAGAAACGTTAATCACCATCAAGCACAGCTGGACATCACATCCTCTTACAAAGCTCCTTCCGCACAGCATCATCCACTACAGACCCCGAGCAGAGCAAAGTCCACCCTCCTGCTCCGGCATCGGACCCTTGACCTTTGACCTCCGACCCGCTGGGCTCCAGAGTGCTCTGTGTGCGGTCATGCGTCGCTCTCAGGTCACAAGAGGGCAGTTATGGAGTGATATCTACCCCCTCAGAGATCATTCCGGAGCCTCACTACAGTCTATTGAGGGCAGTTATGGGGTGATATCTACCCCCTCAGAGATCATTCCGGAGCCTCACTACAGTCCATTGAGGGCAGTTATGGGGTGATATCTACCCCCACAGAGATCATTCCGGAGCCTCACTACAGTCTATCGAGGGCAGTTATGGACTGGAATTTACATCCCCAGTGGGACTGTCCAGCTTGTGCAAAAGTGTGAGTCATGGACAACTGAGGTGAAGAGAGAGAGAGAGAGAGAGAGAGAGAGAGAGAGAGAGAGAGAGAAAGAGGGGAAAGAGAGAGAGAGAGAGAGCGAGAGAGAGAGAAAGAGGGAAAGAGAGAGAGAGAGAGAGCAAAAGAGAAAGAGGGGGGAGAGAGAGAGAGAAAGAGAGACAAAGACAAGAGAGGACTGAGGAGAGGACCTGAAAGAGGGCAGCAGTGTAAGATACTGTTGGCTGAGCACTCAGAGGCCAAGGGGAGGCCATTACGGTTCAGCCCAGCCATTATGGCTCAGCCTAGGGGCTATTACACATGAATTAGCCTGACTCAGGCAGCCCGCAATGACACGCCACTGTCCACACTAATGAACACAGCACTGGCCAGATATACTGAGGGAATGTGTGTGTGTGTGTGTGTGTGTGTGTGTGTGTGTGTGTGTGTGTGTGTGTGTGTGTGTGTGTGTGTGTGTTGGCTGGCACAGGAGAGAGAGGACATGTTGTTGGCACGTACATGCATATACGTGCACACACACACACACACACACACACAGGCAAGGCAGCCCTGATCAAAATGTGTGTGTGTGTGTGTGTGTGTGTGTGTGTGTGTGTGTGTGTGTGTGTGTGTGTGTGTGTGTGTGTGTATGTGTGTGTGTGTGTGCGGTGAAGTTGTTTTACAGCTTCTCATCAGCACTAATGCTTTGCAGGGTCGCTGTAGTACAAATGGAAGACATGCCCTACACACACTCTCTCAATAACTGTGTGTGTGTGGTGCATGTTTCTGTGTGCATTAGCAGTAATCTAAGAATGTAAACACCATGGACGATCTGCTGACAAATGCTGCACAGTACACACACAAACAAACAAATAGAATGGGTATTTTGAAACCACTGATGACAAACCCTAAATCTGCAGTTCAGGCGAAGTGAGGTGTGTGTGTGTATGTGTGTGTGTGTGTGTGTGTGTGTGTGTGTGTGTGTGTGTGTGTGTTCATCAGAACTCGGTGTGGACTGATTAGATTAATCCAACCGAACGCCCACAGAGATTACACAACACAATTAATTTGTGCTGAGTAGATTACATTCCTTCATCAATCAGCCTGATTAATTAAACCAGTGAGAGAGTTACTCTAATTAGCTTAATGAACCGGACGTTCTGATAGGTGGATGACGGGCGCAAGGCTTCTCTCTGATTGGTGGATGACTGATGTGAGCTTCTGACCTTTTTCGGCTCTGATTCCGCTCCTTCTTCTTTAGGCGCTCGATGTCCAGCTTCGCCCGGCGGAGCACGTCCGTCATCTCCGCTTCCATGGAGACGGAGGGGGAGGAGCCCATGGGGTGTCCAGGGGACGGGGCGTGGGAGGCGGAGTAAGGGGAGCGTGCGGACAGACGAGAGACATTGCGACGCAACGACTCATTCATCGCCTCGCTTTCCAACAGCTTAGACCTGAGAAAGGGGGAGAGAGAGAGAGAGAGAGAGAGAGAGAGAGAGAGAGAGAGAGAGAGAAAGAAAGAGAGAGAGGGGTGTGGGTGGGGGGGGTAGAGAGAGAGAGAGAGAGAGAGAGAGAATGAGGGGCATGGGTGGGGGGTAGAGAGAGAGAGAGAGAGAGAGAGAGAGAGAATGAGAGAGAGAGGGGCATGGGTGGGGGGGTAGAGAGAGAGAGAGAGAGAGAGAGAGAGAGAGAGAGAGAGAGAATGAGAGAGAGAGGGGCATGGGTGGGGGGGGTAGAGAGAGAGAAAGAGAGAGAGAGAGAGAGAGAGAGAGAGAGAGAGAATGAGAGAGAGAGAAGCCTGCAGGCCATTCAACTGCAGTCCACAGAGCCTTTTCTCTACATAGCACAAAATCTCTACAGCGCAGTGTGTGTATGTGTGTGTATGTGTGTGTGTGAGTGCTGCAGTATAGATGAGGGTCACTGAAGAGGACAACAAGGACAAGAGTTTGCAGGGCATTCAACTCAACTACTGATCTGGGTTCTATTTCCACAGCAGTCTGACCTCAGTTCTATCTCGACAGCTATTTGGCTATCTGTAAAATGACTAAGGCTGTGTCTGTCTGTCTGTGTCTATGTGTGTGTGTGTGTGTGTGTTTGTGTGTGTGTGTGTGTGTGTGCTCACCTGAGCTCCTCGATCTCTCTGATGTAGTTCTGGATCAGAGCCCCGATCTCCTCATTGCCCTCACCTGCAGAGGAAACACAGAGCTGGAGGTGAGAAGGTCAGAGTGGAGGTGTTTGAACACACACAGGGTGGGGGGTGTTTGAACACACACAGGGTGGAGGTGTTTGAACAGACACAGGGTGGGGGGTGTTTGAACACACACAGGGTGGAGGTGTTTGAACAGACACAGGGTGGGGGGTGTTTGAACACACACAGGGTGGAGTGTCACAAACACACACACACAGAGACACACACAAAGGCAGAGGAGACAGCCAGGGTCGACTGGACTAAATAAAAGATGCTGAATAAAAGAAAATGAACTCAGTTCAGAACATCAGTTCAGATGCCCTACATGACCCTACCAAAGCAGCTACTAAATAATACACACACACACTCAACTCTCTCTGTCTGACAGAACCCAGACGTCGGCCCTGACCACAGCCATCCATGAAGTCTTTAAAGAGAACTTTTTCAACAGTAGCTTCAACTGCTACTTTGAGCATTGCTTGCCCATCTAAAATACTATGGGGCTCAGTAAACCCCATTTAACAAAGAGGTGTCTTACCCTCTCCATGTTCAACTCTTACTGTCTTGCCCTCTTCTCCATGTTCAACTCTTACTGTCTTACCCTCTTCTCCATGTTCAACTCTTACTGTCTTACCCTCTTCTACTGTCTTCTTGCTAAGCAGCTGTGTGTGTTTGCAGCAGATTGACCTTGTGACTTTGTTGTTGAACAGCTGGGTGTGTGTGTGAGTGTGTGTGTGTGTGTGTGTGTGTGTGTGTGTGTGTGTGTGTGCATGGGTGTGTGTGTGTCTCTAACCTGTCTTAGTGAGCAGCAGGTTGACCTCGTTGCTGAGCAGCTGGGTGACGCGTGTGTTGAGGTGGTCGATGGTCTCCTGCATGGCCTTGATCCGCATGCGCAGAGTGTCGTTCTCACGCTGCAGCATCGAGTTCTCCTGGAACAGGTCACTGAAGCCTTCGGAACCGTCCTCGCCCGCAACACGCTTCCCCTGTCACGGGACATGGCCAGAACGAAACGGGTTACACACATCAAGCGCAAAGAGAACACACACACACACACACACTGCATTCATTTCTTCATCTCTATTAGGTGTAATATTATTCCATGGCCGCAACAACTAGATTAAGCCATTAGTGTGTTCAGAAGCTGGGTTTGGCTGTCAATGTGATTACGAGTGCAGCTTTTATATATCCACACACACCAAATAAAGTTAATCTCTTTATCAAGTTAATTTATTTCAGCATTACAGAAATAGATAAGAGCTGACGTACATTCCTCCAGAGTTCAACAAAAAGTCTTTCAAAACAAAGTTCTATGTAGAACTCAGACTCATACACACATAATCTCTGGTTCTAAATGGGGTTTTGGCACTGTAAAAGCAAGAACCCAACCTCACAGCAAAAAAGGGTTCTTAATGGCTCTGGAATCAGACCAATACGTCAGTGGAGAGACCACCTTGGGCAGCTGTGGCCCACTGGTTAGCACTCTGGACTTGTAACCGGAGGGTTGCCGATTCGAGCCCCGACCAGTGGGCCACGGCTGAAGTGCCCTTGAGCAAGGCACCTAACCCCTCACTGCTCCCCGAGCGCCGCTGTGGTTGCAGGCAGCTCACTGCGCCGGGATCAGTGTGTGCTTCACCTCACTGTGTGCTGTGTTTCACTAATTCACAGATTGGGTTAAATGCAGAGACCAAATTTCCCTGACAGGATCAAAAGAGTATATATACTTATCACTGCAGTCAACCCACAGGAGCTCTGACAGTGTTGCAGTGTTGGAAAGGTAAGTGACCTTTCCTGCTCTGATCATTCTGGGTTAACAGTGGAAATGCACCCAAGGGCAGCTAGGGAAGAACTGTCTTCTACCACCCACACACACACACACACACAACGCCCAGAGAAGGCTGGTATAAAGCATGTCAGGTGGTGCGCAAATGCAAATGCAACACACACACACACACACACACACACACACACACACACACACACACACACACACACACACACACACACACACACACACACACACACACACACACACACACACACACACACACACACACACACACACACACACACACACACACACACACACACACACACACACCTACAATGTGAGGTCTCAGCCAGACCTACTAATGACATTTAGCATCAGATCTAGCAAATGAGTTTATCCCAAAACGAAGTTAAACACATCTTAGGTGACCTTGTGCCCTCTTCACCTGAACTTGCCTCTTCAAACACCCAGCACCATTATATAGCAATGTTCCCAACAAGCTGCCTATAAATCATTGTGTTTTACATTATAACAAATACATATTACTTTGGAATGAAAATTATTGATTTCATACTCAAAAACAAGACACATTCCTTTTACACTTGAAGAAAATTCTAAACTAACCCATGATTTGTCTAGCCCTTAAAGACTGAGATTTTCTGCCTTAAAGACTTTCCCTAGTTTTCCAGGGAACACAAAGCACCTAATTATCCAACCCCCTGTTATATAAACACACACAAAGCCCTCTAACACTATTTCCATGCAATCACACACACTACTACACATCACTCACACACACACACACTACTGTACATGAAAAACATACCCGACTGCAGTGTTAATTCCTGCTTGGCTAAACATTGTTTTGAAAGTTTTAAACACACATACACACACACACACACACACACACACAGATCCCAAACACACACTTTTAACCCCTGGCTCTGCTGAGCTCTGCCTTGTGACGGCTCCTCGTCCTGGCAGGCGTATCAGTGTTAACCCAGAGAGTCCTCCGCACAACTGGGTCAGCTGCACTCCTGGCCCTGTCCGACCAGTCTCCAGCTACAGTCCATTAGACTGACACACACACACACACACACGCACACACACGAGAGAGAGAGAGAGAGAGAGAGAGAGAGAGAGAGAGAGAGAGAGGGGGGGTCTCCCCGCTCCGATCCGACTGGGCGCTAATCGCGTTATCATGCCCCACGAGGCCTTTAGCGTAGCGCTGAGGTGACC